>NC_061797.1:21724505-22035918 GCF_021462225.1 Girardinichthys multiradiatus
CGACCTCTTTGTTTGGACATGATATTCGAGCTAAAACAGCCAAAAGGTTACTCATTGACATCTACTTTTTGTCAGCCACTGATCGATTAGTCACATTGGAAAATTTAAAGGAATGTTTCAGGTTCATGTAAAACATATGTCATGTTATAATGAAATAAACTGCCCTTTTTATTAAACTAGCAGATGTCCTTGAACCTATGTGATATATTATTTTTACATAAGACATCCAAATCTTTTCAAGATAAAGCAGAAATGAAAAAGAGATTAATCAAGAGCTGCTTGTAATGATTAGAAAGATTTTAAAAATGCCACTGAGTTGGCCAAAAACAACTTTTAACCGTCAAGGTTGTAGAGTACGGTCTTGATGTGTGTCTGATGGAGTATGACAGTGACTGTCTCTTTAGCTGATTATTGAATAAATCACACATCCTTTGAATTCTTTCTAGGGATTTAGAGTTCATTAAATAAACATAAAGATAGATTTGTTTTGCCCATTATTTTTAATTATCAAGCCATTAAATTTAAACAAAAGCATGGGGGTTTTGGACACATCCCCATTCAGAGACATAAACGTACTGTGCACAAATCTCAACAGTTTTATTAATAACTCCGTAAAATGAGAAGGTACATAAAATTACAGGTGACATCTGCTGACCTGCTATTACTTCTGCTTCAGTTTTTGGAAACTTGCTGCTGAGATAGTTGTATTAGAGACATTAACGCAAACAGCAAAATCTGTTGAAATAAACCCATGACCACAAAAGAAATATACACACTAAATATACACACTAAATATACTAATACTTTTACTTTTAATGATGCAACTTTAGTGTTCTAGTATCAAAAGATGGACTCTGTCTATCAGAGGAGTACCATGAGAAAAGAAATTGTGTGTTCTGTTACATCAGGCCTAAATCTAATGCAGCATTTCAAAAAACGGAAAATCATACTGATGATGGTAGTGTGATGGTCTGGGGCTGCCTTACCACCTCAGGACCTTGACAACTCGCTCTAATCGATGAAACCATTAATTCTGTGCTCTACTAAAAATCCTGTAAGACAATATCCACCCATCAGGTAACGTCAAGTGTACTTGGGTTATGCAGCAAGAGACTGATCTGAGGCACACCAGCAAGTCCACATCTAAATCACTAAAATGCTATTAGTAGAATTGGATTTGGCTTAGTCAAAACCTCAAACTACAGTATGACCTTGAGAATGCCTTTCATTGTCAGTGTCTCCCCAATGTTGCTGAATGAAAACAATTTTGCAAAGAAGTGTGGGAACAAATTCATTCACAGCAATGTAAGAACTTCCATGCCATCAAGGATGATAAAACCAGCATTTAGATTAAGGGGACAGTTCCTTTTTTACATAGGCTTGAATAGGTTTGAATAGCTTCTGCCCGTAATAAATGAAGGTTTTCAAAAGCTTTTTATAATAATAAAGTTATCTTTTCATATACCATTTTTTAAAGATGCAAATCTGTGATAAAATAGCAAAAACAAAAGAAATGCAAATATTTGTTTTACTCTAATGTAGTGAAACACTTATCAATACTTCTGAGCTGTGTGATGATATTCCTTCCCTAGGGGACGAAAGTTACATACCAAAGGTCTTGTATTTTCACTTTTAATTTGACGGTTTTTATTTACAAACATTGCTTTAAAATGATAGATCAAACCTCAAACAGACAAAACTGTTTCCTTCTGAATAGCCTGATATTTGTTTTACTCACCTTGTAACTAAACTGATCCTCTGAGCTGGCTTAACATTACTCCTTCCTGCAACTCTCATCTGAAACCACTTCCTGATGTATAATTCATATGGGAAGATGTTCAAGGGACACATCCCTGGTAATTAAGTTGTGTAAATGACAAGGTCATTAACAAAATTTATATGGTAATGTGGTGCCCTGAAAGGAGTCGGGCAGTGGGACCTGTCGTGTAGCGGATGCTGACCTCAGCAGCCTGCCCAACAGGGGCTGATGAGACTTTCAGTGTTGCATTAGTAAGGAAAATGTTTAACAGCAGTATTTACATAGGCAGCCTCTCCTTATGAGTGTAGACAGTGACCCCTCTTCTAATTGTTTAACAATATTTATACCAGCTATTGCAAGGTGTCGATTTTAATATTAATTACCTAGATTTTAATATTAACTACCTATAAGAAGTTCAGTCTTAACAGTTTTCCCCTCTTTACTTGCTCCATTTTCACTTTAAACACTTCTTCTGCTGGACCAAGAACTGTTAGTCAGAGCTACGGGACAAGTGGTGGGTTAATGGTTTTCTTGTTTAGAAAGGCACAAGGGGAATCCAAAATAAAAGTTCTAAACGAAAAAGGAGGCCTATTTGTTGTACAGCACAGGATGAGTCACTGCTTCTGGATATTGATGATTACACTCTTAATTCACAGGTCATCCTTTTCTTTCTCCTTGGCACTGATGGTCCTATGTTGACAAATCTAAAGCAACAGAGGGGTGACAGAAGAGCAGATACTGCAGTTAAGTGAATGTAAGTCAAACTGCCAATGAAGGGTGTTCCTTAATTGCGGTACTTGTGAGACAAATCAACATAAATGGCCTCGGAAATGTGGCCTTGAAAGCCAAAGTGGCAACATTGAATCACACCTCTAAACACACGATTAACAAATGAGGGCTGTGTAAGATCCAATGTAAAGTAAAAATAGATAATAGAGCACTGGATGCTGCTCACATCATGTGCTTTAATTTACCCAGCTAATCTCATCCATGTAGGCAGGTGTTTTGTATGTTGACCTATTTTCATTTCAGTACATGTGACATATAGGTTTACAGGAGTAAACTAAAAATATAATCATTCAAGCAACCTTGATTACTTCATTTCAATTGTATTTATAAACACGTACATTCTTATTGATTTGCACATACTGTATTGCTATTATTTTAGGTTTTCTCTAAAATTAACTGATCTTTGTGTTTCTATGTTTATTTAATGGTTCGGGTATTTCTCATGGCTTTCCTCAAATAAATGAAAGAAAATAAATGAAGTCTACTGCTGTACAACAAAATCAGTCAGTCAGTCATTTTCTACCGCTTATTCCATAGTGGGTCGCGGGGGAGCTGGTGCCTATCTCCAGCAGTCTACAGGCAAGAGGCGGGGTACACCCTGGACAGGTCGCCAGTCCATCGCAGGGCAACACACAAACAACCACACACACACTCATTCATACACCTAAGGGCAATTTAGAGTGACCAATTAACCTAACAGGCATGTCTTTGGACTGTGGGAGGAAGACGGAGTACCCGGTGAGAACCCACGCATGCACGGGGAGAACATGCAAACTCCATGCAGAAAGACCCCCGGCCCGGAATTGAACCCAGGACCTTCTTGCTGCAAGGCAACAGTGCTACCAACTGTTGTAAAGGGTGAGGAGGGATGGTGAGAACACAGTTCCCTGTGGGTTCCCTGTGTTGCTGGTCACAGGCATAGCACCCCTGGGGGTGTGGGGTTGAAACACCCCCACTTTTCTGGGTGATGGGATTCAACACTAACACTTTTTCAGCAGTTTTAAGCAATGCCTTACTGCCACTGCCCAGTTTCTCTGCACCCGCTGTGTCTGCGTTGAGGCTGCCTGCCTCCTCTCTCACTCCCGTCAGTCCTTGAAACACAGAGGTATTGAGAGTACCAGTTATGTGGCGTGACGCATGGCATAGTGGTAGAGCACGCGACCCATATACGCTTCAGTCTTTGATGCAGCTGTCGCAGGTTTGAGTCCTGACCCCAGAGACCTATGCTGCTTGTTCACCCTTCTCTCCACCCCGTTTTCTGTCTGCTTAATTTTGAAAAATAAAGGCCATTAGTGCCGCAAAAAAAAAGTATTTAAAAAAAAAGGTACCAGAAATAATTGATCAAATCCCCATACCTGCATTAAAAACCCCATCCAAAGGACCCACATCCCCCATATTTTTGGAAAGTTTGCTGCTGGTCACCATTATGATTTTTATATCTATTCCCAAAGTTTCTAACTATACAATTGCACTTTCTCATTTTTTGCAATTGCTTAATTTATATTTCTCTATCTCTTAAATGTGTTTTATGTGTTTTTAACCTCTCTGCAAGATGTATTACACTTTTCTGCATGGAAAGTGCACTATACAAATGTTGATTGATTGGTTGGTTGGTTGGTTGGTTCGTTCGTTCGTTCGTTCATTTGTCATTCAGTTTAGGTGGGAATGTTTTTATTTTCCTATTTCCATTTGCTGAACACATTTTATTTGGACACAAAACATATAAAAGTTATATAATACACTTTTCAACAGATGTGTTTCACTGACTTTTAAGTACATAAAAAAGACACAATTCTGTGGCACAGTATTTGATCATACCCTTTTTAATGGTCTTCCAGAAAGTGCTAGTTACCAGTATTACTATTGTCAAATTTGATGGTATAAAGCTTCTGTAATCCCACCTTCAGAGATCTACCACAGACTCTGAAGTGGATAAACAGTAGTAAAGGAGGAACTATGTAGGAGGAGAAAGAAAAAAGACCTCAGCTGCGTCTCCACTATCATTGCTATATGCCTATCAAACATTTTCATTACCCATGTTCATCACGTACACTCCTTTGGAAAGTCTGTAAACAAGGATCAACATAACTGTCCAAAGGTTTGCTCTCTACAACTGTAAAGCCTAAATGGGCAATCATAGTGAAAGACATTAAGCTATCAAATACATATATACAAATATATATATATATATATATATATTTTTTTTTTAATCATTGTTAAACAATGTCCATTGATACTAACTAAACCGGTGGTAACTGTGACAAATGTTTGTAAGGAAAATAATATAGAGTTGAATTAAAATAACATTGGTTTTGCAATATTTTATTTCAATCAATAGCAGTATATTTCAGTTTCATTGATAATGTCCAATCCAATTTTATTTATAAAACCCTTTAAAAAAAACTCAAAGGGAACAAAGTGATGTACAGTGCAAACAATCAAACCAGCAAACACTCTTAATAATAAAAACTGCAAAAATAAGAACTAAAAACAAATTGAGATAAAATAGAAACAAAACCACAAAGTCAACAAATTAAAAGTCATAACCCTACCCAAGCCATAGTATTAAAATGGGTTTTGAGTGAATATTTAAAAGCAGCTAATGAGGATGCCTGTCTGATATGTAACTGGAGGCGGTACCGAAAACCATCATCTCAGTTTTCTTTTCATTGAAGCTTAAGAAATTGAAGAATATCCAAGCCCAAACCTCATCAAGGCAGTCAAGTGAGTGTTGAACTGACAGGGTGTCCTTTCTGCTGAGAGGCAGGTAAATTTATGTGTCATCTGCATAAAAGTGGAAGTGCATACTATGCTTCCTGAGCCAAGGGGAAGCAGGTAAAGTGAAAATAAAAGGGCTCAATTCTTCGAGCCCTGAGAAACTCCACCCAAAAGGTGGGCAGGTATAGATGAAAGATGAAGATATACAGAGGATGACACAAAATGTATGTCCTGACAAATAGGACCTGAACCACTCCAGGGCCACGCCTCTGACACCCACCCCATGCTCTAAATGAGAGATTAAGGTACCACAGTCCATGGTATTAAATGCAACTGTTGAGTCCAAAAGGACAAGAAAAACAGATGTTATTGAACATTCTCAAAAGGGTAGATTCAGTGCTGTGCAAAGTTTAAAACCCTACTGAGAAATCTCAAGTACGCTGAGTTATTCTAAGAAGTCCATCAATTCACTGTAGACTATTTCCCTAACAAGTTTTGAGATAAAAGGGAGTTTAGCGCCGGGCCTAACATTATCTAACACATGGGGACCCAAATCAAGTTTTTCTACCAGTAGTTGCACGAAAATCTTTTAAAATGTTTTAGGGAAGACACCAGAACACAATCTGCTGTTGAAAATTGCTAGGAAAGATGGTCACCAAGAGGAGAGGGTCAGTGGGAGAACCTGAAAGTTTCATCTGACCAACGGTCACATGGAGGGGTCACAAAGAGAGTGTATAATAGAGGCCATTATAGAGGCTACAAGTCTTTCAATAAAGATTACAAATAGTATATTTTATTTGTACTTAAAAATACTTTGAAATAATTAACTTATGTGGTTAACTTATGGCATGAGTTATATAATAGGAGGCAATAAATGTTATTGACAAAGGTCTTGGGGTTTGTTGTTTCTGTCAGGTTCTGGGAGTTGCTGCTTGTATTTTTGTGCCCGCTATTAACTACGCTTCGCCCCTAGGTGTCGCTTGTGTTCTGTTGGGTTAGGACAGGTGTTTTTCATCTCCGTGATCAAGCTGGGAGGTTTAAAAGGAGCATGCTGCCAGCACTTAGACGCCTGAGTGTTTTGCCTCTGTGGTAACATTCAACCGGCCAAGTTTAAGACAATCATGTTTTGCTAAGCTTCGACTTATCAGTCTTTTCCTTGCTTATTTCCAGGTTCAGCTTTGTACCCAGTTCAAGCTCCTTTGAAAGTACCTACCTGACTTCGCCTTCTTTGCCAAGATTTCCAGTCAGGCTTTGCTGGCAGCCATTGGACTCCATACTCTCAGCTTCCCCAAGCGAAACCTGTCTACCCTTCAGCGAGCAGCACTTCTGGACTCTGTCTGTAAGGAGACACCGAATCAAAGTTCTGATCCGTGGGAAGGATCAGTTAATCAAAGTAACCAGGCCAACCAAGCTTACCAGACCCTGAATCACATTCCTCCGGCGAACCAGCTTCACCTACAAACTGTAAGATACCAAACACTGCAAATCTTAATTGTCCCCATCCTCTACTTACCTGTTACCCTTCCATGCAGCCGAGAAGTTCCAGTCCCAGATCCCACCTTCATTGCACCTGTGATAAAATAAACACTTTAAACTTCATAATCTCTGAGTGTTTTCTGCATGTGGGTCAGATTGGCTACAAACAAAATGATAGTTTCTCATTTGTTTTTGCAACAAAGCACTAAATAATATTGATATTTCCAGGCAGTAAAGCAAAAATTATTATTCCATGAATACTTGTCATAAGGCAAGTAATCTAATTTATAGCATTTTAAAAATAAAAAATATTTAATTCTAGTAACTGGTTTAGTTACCCTACAGTCAGCATGAACAGGTTCAAAGTATCGTATCCCTTATAAGACGGACTATAACTATAAACCATAAAACTGAAGTGAATTTTAATACACAAGAAAGCCTGAAAGCAATACAGTATCTGCAGACAAACCCAAACTGGAAAGCTAGCTAGTAATTTGTGTGAGTAAGAGGCTTTTCAGTGTCACTGCCACATCATTATGACATGGATATTTCTGATTATTACCAGCCAACAGTTGTGTGTTGCATCAAATTAATGTGTTGTAAGTGCATTCTTATTCTGTGACAGTTATAGACTCTGGCTGTTGCAGTCTTGACAGTATTAAATAATCACGAGGGAAAGAATTCAACCAGGTAATTAGGCTTATTTGCCTCCAAATTCGTTTATTATACTATCCAGGCAAAATGTTTCTCAAATTTGAAAAGTTTTTGGAAGTTGCTTTTATTTTCACTTTTGTATTTAACATGGATGTCTTCCAAACCCATATTATGGAGGAGCAAAAAATAATTTTTTTCCTCAAATACCAGAAAGATTAGGTAAAAGCAGACATTTCCAGCGAGTCACTTGTCACCTAGAAATGATTTCATACATGTTGACCTCTTATAACAAAACATACACCAACCAACACTGGAACCGGAGCACACTGTAGCTGACCATGGGAATGGTATATCCGCAAAACCCAGTCACCTCCCTAAACTGCAACACAATGGTCAAACCTCAATTAGCCTCCCAGACACACAAATCCTATTTCACAGCAGAAAAGCTGATGAGGGAATTAGCCGCAGGTCTGCAGAGCAGGGTTACGCAGGGCCTAAACTGCATGACACCGATGATAATTAGGGTATCCTTTCACACTTTTTAATATAACACTTTTTTCTGGGTATATTTCTTCTCCCTTCTCATCTACTAAATAAATGTTTCCCAAGAATTTATGGGTTGTTTAAATCAGTATTTTAAACCTCCTCTCCTTTACTGCAGAGCAATAAAACATCAATTAACCCTGTCATTTTAAGTCAAATTTATTCTGACCTCAAGAAATACTAAATAAACACCAGGGAAAACCTTTCCCTTAAACAAAAGACAGAGCCAAGTTTTTACCAATTATAAATTATGCTATAGGTTTATTATAAGAGGCACCATACAAATAGCTTGATAATGGCTTAATCTGGTTTACTTTGTGTATCTACTTTGCTCTATTTTCTTTTTCAAGTTTGGAACCATGTGACGTTGTCCTTTAATAACCGTGAAGCTTGTGTGTGGGAAAACAAAGGTAGTAACAAAGCATGACCAAATCAAGGCCAAAACCAAGTTTAGCTGTTTTGTAGGTTTCAAATGATTTTTATAAACTACGAAGTAGGGCTGGGAAATGTAAAGTGATGTGCGGTCAAATCTGGGGTCAGTTAGGAGGTCATAATGCTGAGTATTTGTAGGAGAGCACTGAAAGCAAGCAAAGAATCATAAATTTAGATTTGAGCACATTGTGGTTAGTTTAAATTATGCATGCATACACCATTCTCAGCTATTTGACATTATGCAGCTTCAATAAATGGCTAAAATTAAAAAACAATATCAAACTGCATAAATTCCCTAACCCAACTCAACAATCCCTGCCACATCTAAAAATAATGTTTGAGCAAGAGATGAGTGAAATAGAAAGCCAATGAATTCATAGAGAACATAACTCTATATAGATTATGTGTACAGACTTTAAAGTTACAATATTACTGAAAAGTTCATTTATTTTAGTAACTTAATTTACTAAGTGAAACACATTATATAGATTACACACAAACTGATGTTTTCAAGCCTTTTTTCTGCTAATTATCATGATTTTCCACTTACAGCAATGAAAACATGACATTTAAGTTTTGAATATTATATAAGACCAATAAAAAACAGTTTTTATTACTCAAGTATGAGCTTAATGAAAAATATATTATAAAGATTGGTATTTTCAAAAGGTACTTTATTTTTTTAACTGTGTCCTGATTAGTGCTCAGAATTGTTTTCTGAATGCCAAGAAAAACCCCAACAGATTACAAGTGGAGCATTACAGCTAACACTTTAAAGCTCTGCTTGATATTTATAAAATAAATTTTATTAGAAACTACTTTGGGATTATTTTAATTGTTACGGACAGGGAGACAGAAACGAAGAGGAAAAAACAAGAAGCACGAAAGAGAGAGAGGTGGGGCAAAAAGGAAAAGGGGAGAGAAGGAGAAAAGAATGGACGAGAGAAAGAAGGATGAAGAGATTACGAGATAACACCCTCCTTGCTTCTACACCTGCAGAAACATTCATATTAACAGCTTTTTTACCAAAGAGTGCACGGTACATATGAATGCAAGATGTATTTAGTGGTAAATGCAGCTCAATATAGAACATTTGTGTATCTGTTAACACCTGAATCTAAACACCTGTGGGTCTGAGTGTGAGCGCGCTTCTGTATACAAGGTTTCTACATAAAAATATGCAATAGCGAGTGTGAGGAGCCACAGACCTGCCTCCCTGGACCTGGGACAGATACGGAGGAGATCAGAGCCACAGACATCTACAGGCCCCCAGAGCACAGGAACCCCAACAGACAAGGACTGTGGAACCGGTAGGGCCGGTAGGGCCAGGGCCCCACCTACTTTTGGTCATCAAAGATGTAAAATAATTAGAAAAAGTTACACAAATAAAATGGAACTCTTCAATAGATAGGCTTTTTAAAATACAGATCAGACAGCAGCATCATTCTCCAATGAGAGCAATAAATGATTCTATCTAAACATTTATTGGCTCTTTGTGTCATGTGATGTGAACAAAACGTTTCTCACACAAACGTTAGCCACCTAGCATTGCTTTTGATCGGTATCAGTTTGATTTACGATGAAACGTAAAATAACAGATTTGTTTGGCACAATGCCACCGAAAGTGAAGGGAATTTCGGCTGCAGATATTCCACCTGTGGTTTACTGTACTTTAACCCATGGGGATGCTTCAGCAGATGGGTCTGCTGCTTCCCCTGGCTTGTTTGTTGCTACAGCAGACATGGAGGATAACCCTGGGTGTGCCGCTGCTGCCTCGGCTGTCCATACTATATCTGGTGGGTGTCCCCACAGGGCCACCCCCAACCAGGACACAGATATCGAACACATGCTCCCGAACCCAAACTCCATGAATCCCCTCCCCACACCACAGGGGCACACCCCCAAAGGTGAGCTCCATCTCCAAAAAGGCAATGAAGCCACACCCACGCAGCGCAGGCTCCACACAGCCCCGCTCCAAGAACCCCTGCCACATCCTGCCGACCACCACATAGTGCCCCGCAACGGCAAGGCAAGGGCCCCACGCAACACTACCCTAGCCCCTGCCCACAGGCGCAACAGGGCAGACAAAAGGTACTTTTAATCTGACAAAAAAGCCTCATTGGATTGCATATTCCAATTTATTTAGTTTGACTTTATTTATCCTGTTCATATCAGTTTTAACAACCAGAGAATTCATATATATACACAAAGCAATCACCAGTCAACAAAACAACCTTTAACCATAGCCAGTTTTGTATAGGTATACTAATATGCGTACGTTATTAACAGACACACACCAATTCAGACTTTCTGTTCAAGACAAAATGATATAAAAACATATTTTCTTAATCATATTTGTTTGAAAATGAAGGTTAGTGCATTTGTCATTCTTGACAAAGAAATTGATAAAACCATTATAAAACATAATAGTCTTTGATCTTTTCGATCAATATGAGGGTTAAAGATGAAAGTCATCTTACACTGTTGTTTTTTTCAGCTGTAGGTCTTCATCAGTTTAAAGACAGAAATTGACTTTTCCACAGATGCTGTCTGTAGAGACACAAACATAGTAAAAAGAGCAGCTTGTTTAATAAAGAACATCCACGAATAAAAAAAACAACTCAGATTTTCTGACATTGTCTATTTTTGAAGCCTGGTAGATACCATTATATTATATATTATATATAATATATATATTATATTATGAATAACCTTCCATTTTTCTTCAAATAAAAGTTGAAAAAAGATTTTTTTCTGCTTTATTGGTGTCCTGGTCTTGGTAAGCTTGCTTTTTAAATGAACTTTGACATGAAATAGGCAGCATAACTAAAAACTGGCCTGTTTTCTGGAGGTTTTAGACATGTCCATCCTCCAGCACACTGGTTTTAGATTGTTGAAAGTTTACATCAGTGTCAGCATTTGGACATTGGTTTTGGTATGCATGTTTGTATGAGGGAACTGATTGCTAGGTTTCTGTCTTTAAACCATTTTTTCATTAACTGGTGTCAGAAAACATTTCCATCAAGTTCTGCCGGATCTTGCTAATGAACCACCTATTTATTATTATCATTATTATTATCATTTATTTATTTATAAATAAAAAGGCAACCAAAAAGCAGGTGAATAAGAAATTGAAGATACAAATTAAGAAAATAAAAGCAACAAGCAATGGAAGACAAGATTGATAAAATAAGCAATAAAATCAGCACTAAAAGGCATAGAAAAAATAAGGACTGGTCTAATGGTCGTGCTCACTGGAATTAAGTCAGTTTAAGAAGATTTTTATAAGGGATTTAAAATAATTTAAAGTTAAAACTGACCAGACTGTTCCAGAGCTTGGGAGCTGCAGCAGAAAAAGCTTTTTCTCTTCTGGTCACAAGCCAAGTCCTGGGAACAACATCAGGATCTTCTGGTCTTGAGATCACAGAGTTTTTCTGGGGATGTGTGGATGTAAAAGCTCATTAATAAGGTTTCTTTAAGCAGGGAAATATCCTAAACATGCCTGCACCATGCCTCAAGAATCAGATTCATCAACACCTGCCTACAAAGTCAGAGTGAACCAGCCTCTTCCTGAGAATATTCGTGACTTCCAGTCTGATTGGCAGTCTTTGCATATTTCTGTGCTATTGTTTAGAAGTGGGGTCTTTTTCCACCTGTAATAAACACCACCTGAAGGTTTAAGAGACCTTCTTTCAAGGGTACAACAGCTTCACTGAAACACTTAGGACAAACACTTTTTTACCAAATTCAGACAGGTCAGTTTATTTGCAAGAAATATTTAAAAGACTTTTGTCTGAATCTTTTGCATATTTTGTTGGTAGACAGTGCTTCTTTAGACCCAACTCTTAGATCCACTCATCTTAAAATGCTTACATTCTTACCCTGTAAGAATCTGCTTCTGTAAATGTCAGTATTCAGACATTCAATTATGCATCCATGAAGGTTATTTGAAAAAATCTTTGTTTTACCTTTCAAACTATTCTGCCATTGATCTGTGTTGATAAACCTGTTGCCGTCAAGTTCTGCGGGATCATGCAAACCCAGCAAAGAGCTTTTCACTGCATCCACCAATACAAACATTACACAGAGCTAAAAAGCATGAAAGTACAGATATATATATTTTTTTGAAAAATTTGCACACTATTCTGTGCTACATATCTCCCAACAATACATGTAAATAACCACAATTTGTGGTTTCTTAACTGTTTTTTTTAACAAATTAAAAAAATAGAGGTATCTGTTAACAAATTAAAGTTAGTCCAAACATTTTCTTATTGGCAGTTGCTACAGTGAAACCACATGGCTAGAAACACAATGACATGCCCCTCCACTTTTATTTCCAACATCATTATTTACAAAGCCATGTAAGGCCCCTGTCAGAAAAAATGGAGGCGTATGTCAAGTGAAGTGTTTGAACAAAGAGTCAGCTCTATTGTTTTATTTATGAGCCCAGTTTTGTGTTGCGCATCAGGAAATAGAACAGGAAAAATACTGTTAAAGCTTCAGCATCTAAAATGATGGGAGTTTTCACTGTTGCATCATATTTCCCAATACTTGATTGTTTGTTGTTCCACCTTTAACGCATGAATTTGCAAGCCGTGAAGAATAAAGAGTATCGAAACAAGCAAACTGAACCTATATCTGATGGGTGCTTTAGTTTGTTTTACTAAGTAGACCAGGAAGGTGAATCCACTCATTAGGATAATGTGCAAAATATCTTCTCAAATGAATAAAGAGATAAGCCAAAATATTGCATCATTGTTCATTTTGAGTATTCAAAAGAAAACATGCATAGTTTGATAAGAGTTTTTCCTAGCAACATAGTCCTTCACTACTGGCACCCATCCCTGCTGGCCCCTATCCATGGAACTGTCACTTTAAAAAAGTAAACCCTACAAATGGGATGATCTTTCTAGCTGTAGTTAACAAAACAAAAATAATTAAACACTGTTAGAAATGTAGACATCATCTTATCTTAACAGATTTATCACATATAGAGAAAATACTTATAAAGAGAGAAAGTAAAGTAAAAAAACTGGCATTCACTTAAAATAAACAGAGCACAACTCAGGAAACAGCAGGAAACATTCTGTCCCCTAGTGGACATGTGGTGTCACTTTTCCATCCAGTTTAAGGCATGTTAACTTTGTGCATGTTGAGGACAATACAGACACATAATCTATTACTCCCCAGGCAAGCTTACGTCTGTGTGTCTCTGGTCTGTGAAAACTGACAATTCACTTTGCAGTAGAGTTTGTCATGTCTTCTGCACTTGATCTGTATTAATGGCAAATTCTGAGTTTTACTCAAATCAACCATGAAGATGAAGAGAGGGTTGACATTGCATGTGATCAGAAAATAGATGCACTGGCTTTTGAGTTTGACTTAAAGGTCTGCGCAGAGTCAATGCTTCTAATCAGATTAAACAACAAACCTTAAAAATGCCAAATTTTACTGGAAGCATAATGTTTGCATTTTACTCTAGAGTCTAAATAGGTATGTCTTTAAACATTTGAAAATCTCTGGTCTTATTTGTAGTTAGATGAGTACAAACTCATCTAATTTTTTTACCAATGTCCTTTTTCTCAGCTAGAACATCTGAAACAATCAGATGTTTTTTGTCAAGAAAGACATTTTCTTTACAATTAATTCATGCTTCAAAAACCAGAAAATAAATCTATGGTAAAGATTTTAGCAGCACAGCTGGATAGCTGTTGTAAGCTGCCTTCCACCAAGGAGACTGTCAGCTCTAATCTAGCCAACATTCACCAAACAAGTCATCAAAGCATCTCCGTTCTTGACATGATTTTTTTTCTGTTATCCTCTGTTCATCAAATGTTTTTGCAGCACACGTTTGCATTTCACAGAATAACTAAAGAATAGAGAAAAAGTTTGTGAATTGCTAATAGATGCATGATTTTCAGTGGACTGTGGAATCATGAATAAAAAGCAGTTAAGACAGGTACAGCACTCCTTCAGTTTTCATGAAAAAAAGAAATGATGCCGGAACAATGGTGCAGCAGGCATTGGCTTGCTGCCCCCTTGGACTGTAAATGATTGCTGACATTTTGAAATCTTTCTGTTTTACAGATTGAATAAAAAATTTCTGATTTCTTCAGTTTCACAAACATGAGCATGCGATCATGCTCTCATAATTATGGTCATCCAACATACAATGCAGCAAGTAGTGATAGGCTTTTCATGACAAACATTTTATCACTTTATTCAAAAGATCAGGCAATTCAGATGTTTTAGCTATTAATCATCTTTATTCTAATCTCAACAGTCACCAGCCGCAAGCTCCTGAATCAGCTGACAACAACGCTAATAAGGAATAAATATCCAGAAAGCAGGACAAATCTCAATAAAGACACAAGACTGTTTCCACAAAGCACATTTTCAAAAGTGCATTTTTTCCAGAGCTGTAAACATCTTATGAATGATCCAGCTGAAGGTCTCAGCTCCAAACATTTGTCAATAAATCTCAAAATAGCACTGCATGGAAGATAGATCGAGCATCCTCCAAAACTACAAACCTTTTGTGGAACAATGAGTGAAAATCTTTCAAACAAGAAGACTCAAAATTTGTGACAGCATGTTTGTGCAAGCTGTGATAATTGTCAGAGTGGTGATACTGAGCACTAACAATGAAAAGAAACTGTTCAAATTAATCTGTTGCTGTGAAGGGGGTTTTACAGCATTACCTTTGCAAAACACATGGAATGACTCATATTTAAAGATTTTCACATACCACTTTTATCATGTTATGTATCAGGACCACCATCTATATCATTGAAAAAGTGATTCATGTAGCTACTCCTTTTTATTAATCATAATGTATCCGTATTTTTTAAACAATAAATAATGTATTTGATATGTTTTGAATATAGTATATGTTAGATGAATGCCAAGGTTCTAGTTGCTTAAGAGAGTGTAATTGTTGCTCTCTCCTGTGCCACAATATATTTATACCGTTGGATGTTCATGGCTTACTAATTACAAAGTGTAGGAAATAAATAATCGTTGACATGTTTTAATTAGAAATCATGAGACTTTCTAATCAACGTATTACCTGCAAATACTTCTGTTAAATTTATTTTCTAGGAAATGTAGGGGTGTCAAGATTAAGGGCATAATTTCTAATGTATGTTTTTAAGAAATACTTCATGAAGAGAAAAGTAAAAGTAGGCTATCTATTCTCCTAAGATAATATTTCTAAAATAATTTCTCAACTACCCCTCCTTGAATCGCCAACTTAAAGTGGTGGAGGGTTTGAGTGCTCGAATGATCCTAGAGGCTATGTTGTCTGGGGCTTAAATGCCCCTGGTAGGGTCTCCCATGGCAAACAGGCTCTAGGTGACGGGTCAGACAAAGAGCAGTTCAAGAACCCCTCATGACTACTACAAAATCGAGGCACGTGACGTCGCCCGGTACGGCGGAGTTGGGGTCCCACCCTGGAGCCAGGCCTGGGGTCGGGACTCGTCGGAGAGCGCCTGGTGGCTGGGTTGCTCCTCGCGGGACCCGGCCGGGCCAAGCCTGAACGAGAGACGCGAGACCATCCCCCAGTGGGCCCACCACCTACAGGGGGAACCGTGAGGGACTGGTGCAAAGAGGATTGGGCAGCGGACGAAGGTGGAGACCTCGGCGGCCCGATCCCTGGATGCTTAGGCTGGCTTTAGGGACGTGGAATGTCACCTCACTGGTGGGGAAGGAGCCTGAGCTGGTGCGGGAGGTCGAGAGATATCGACTAGAAATAGTCAGGCTCCATGCACAGCGTGGGCTCTGGAATTCATCTCCTCGAGAGGGGCTGGACTCTCTTCTACTCTGGAGTGGCCCACGGGGAGAGGTGGTGGCTGGGGTGGGTTTGCTTGTCGCCCCCCAGCTCAGCCGTCCCGTGTTGGGGTTTACCCCAGTGGATGAGAGGGTCGCATCCCTGCACCTTCGGGTTAGAGAGAGGTCTCTGACTATCATTTCAGCCTACGGGCCGAGCGGTAGTGCGGAGTACCCGGCCTTCTTGGCGTCCCTGTCGGGGGTGCTGGATAGCGCCCCTCCTGGGGACTCCATTATTCTGCTGGGGGACATCAACGCCCACGTGGGAAACGACAGTGACATCTGGAGAGGCGTGATCGGGAGGAATGGCCACCCGGATCTGAATCCGATTGGTGTTTTGTTATTGGACTTCTGTGCTAGTCACAGATTGCCCATAATGAACACCATGTTCAAACATAAGGGTGTCCATCAGTGCACTTGGCATCAGGATACCCTAGGCAGGATGTAAATGATCGACTTTGTTGTCGTATCATCAGACCTTCTGCTCCTTGTTTTGGACACTCGGGTGAAGAGAGGGGCTGAACTGTCCACTGATCACCACCTGGTGGTGAGTTGGATCCGCTGGGGGAGGAGAAAGCCGGACAGACTTGGCAGGCCCAAGCGCATAGTGAGAGTCTGCTGGGAACGTCTGGCAGACCCCTTGGCCAGGGATGTATTCAACTCTCACCTCCGGGAGAGCTTCCGAGATTGACCAGATTCCGAGGGATGTTGGAGACATAGAGTCCGAGTGGACCATGTTTTCCGCATCTATTGTCGATGCTGCCGCCTGTAGCTGCGGCCGTAAGGTCTGCGGTGCCTGTCGCGGTGGCAATCCCCGAACCCGGTGGTGGACACCGGCAGTAAGGGACGCTGTTAAGCTGAAGAAGGAGTCCTGTCAGCGGTGGTTGGCTTGTGGGACTCCTGAGGCGACTGACGGGTACCGTGGGGCCAAGCGTGCTGCGGCCCGGGCGGTGGCAGAGGCAAAAACTCAGACCTGGGAGGAATTCGGTGAGGCCATGGAGAAAGACTACCGGTTCGCCCCGAAGCGATTCTGGCAAACCGTCCGGCGCCTCAGGAGGGGGAAGCACTGCTTCGCCAACACTGTTTACAGTGGGGGTGGGGAGCTGCTGACCTCGACTGGGGACATTATCACGCATTCCCTGGTGGAAACAGAGGCTGGGGACTCGGGGTTGGACTCTTTCATCACCCGGGCTGAAGTCACCGAGGTGGTTAAAAAGCTCCGCAGTGGCGGGGCTTCTGGGGTGGATGAGATCCGCCCTGAGTACTTCAAGTCTTTGGATGTTGTGGGGCTGTCATGGTTGACACGCCTCTTCAACATTGCGTGGTGGACGGGGACAGTGCCTTTGGATTGGCAGACTGGCCAGACCCTACATAAGAAGGGTGACCGGAGGGTGTGTTCCAACTACAGGTCGATCACACTCCTCAGCCTCCCTGGTAAGGCCTACGCAGGGTATTGGAGAGGAGAATCTGGCCGATAGTATAGTCGAACCCCGGCTTCAGGAGGAGCAGTGTGGTTTTCGTCCCGGCCGTGGAACACTGGAACAGCTCTATACCCTCTACAGGGTACTCGAGGGTTCATGGGAGTTTCCCCAACCGGTCCACATGTGTTTTGTGGACCTGGAGAAAGCATTCGACTGTGTCCCTCATGATGCCCTGCGGGGGGTGCTCCAGGAGTATGGAATCGGGGGCCCTTTACTAGGGCCCATCCGGTCCCTGTACAAGCAGAGCAGGAATTTGGTCCACATTGCCGGCACTAAGTCGGACCTGTTCCCGGTGCATGTTGGACTCCGGCAGGGCTGCCCTTTGTCACCAGTCCTGTTCATAACTTTTATGGACAGGATTTCTAGGTGCAGCCAAGGGCCAGAGGGGGTCTGGTTTGGGGACCAGAGGATTTCGTCTCTTCTTTTTGCAGATGATGTGGTCCTGCTGGCCCCCTCTAGCCAAGACCTACAGCATGCACTGGGGCGGTTCGCAGCCGAGTGTGAAGCGGCTGGGATGAAGATCAGCTCCTCCAAGTCCGAGGCCATGGTTCTTGACCGGAAAAGGGTGGCTTGTCCTCTTCAGGTTGGAGGGGAGTTCCTGCCTCAAGTGGAGGAGTTTAAGTATCTCGGGGTCTTCTTCACGAGTGAGGGAAGAATGGAGCGGGAGATCGACAGACGGATCGGTGCGGCTGCCACAGTAATGGGGGCGCTGTGCCGGTCCGTTGTGGTGAAGAGAGAGCTGAGCCGAAAAGCAAAGTTCTCGATTTACCGGTCGGTCTACGTTCCTATCGTCACCTATGGCCATGAACTTTGGGTCATGACCGAAAGAACGAGATCCCAGATACAAGCGGCTGAAATGAGCTTCCTCCGTAGGGTGGCCGGGCACTCCCTTAGAGATAGGATGAGGAGCTCAGCCTTCCGGGAGGGGCTCGGAGTAGAGCCGCTGCTCCTCCACATCGAGAGGAGCCAGTTCAGGTGGCTCGGGCATCTATACCGGATGCCTCCTGGACGCCTTCCTCGGGAGGTGTTCCAGGCACGTCCCACCGGGAGGAGGCCCAGGGGACGGCCCAGGACACGCTGGAGGGACTATGTCTCTTGGCTGGCCTGGGTACGCCTTGGGCTCCTCCCGGAGGAGCTGGAGGAGGTGTCTGGGGAGAGGGACGTCGGGGCGTCTCTGCTGAGTCTGCTGCCCCCGCGACCTGGTCCCGGATAAAGCAGACGACGAGTAACGAGTAATTTCTCAACTAAATAAAACCTTGTCATGATTCAGCTTGAAAAGGACTCAAAAGCAGAGATCAACTGAGGTCAGACAGATAACTTTAATAATAAAATAAAAAAAGCTAAACTTACAAAATGAGGAGATTTGACAAGAGGGCAGGAAGTAAACCAGGCATGGAGCAGAGGCATAAGGTACATGGTAGTAAACTGAGGCAAGAGAAGAAACCAGCGAGAAACAAAGAGAAATCAAGAGCTTTTATACTGAGGCAGGGGTGGAGAAATGGAAAGCAATTCAGAAGAGCAATCAGACAAGATATGGAGCAGCTGTGGCATAGGGCAGACACTACAAATCAGGGGTTAAACATTAAACAGAATAACAACAAAAGGATGAAAAGAAGGAAAATATCTACCAATAATGAGCAGAGAGAAATAAACTTAAGAACGCAAGACGTAAAAAAAAATGAAATAAACAGCAAAGAAATTGTCAAAATACACACACAACAGAAAACCAAAACCCAGACACCTCAGGATTGTGACACACCTATGAGCCCATTACTTTCAGATTTGTAAAAAAACCTTTCAGTTGTTGAATTAAAATAGATTTTGAACAAAGCAAGCTACCTAGGCCCAGCATTTTATACACATCAACCTCTTCTCTAGAGTAACACTGTAGGAGGGGAATTGTAATCAGTGGGGTACAAAATTAAAGCAGTGGATTAAAGCCAAATTACTTTCTTAAACAAAATAGGTAACTATATCAGCACCAGGAGGTCTTCTTCACACATTTCAGACACACAAACACACACACACACACACACAGACAATTACATGATATCCCTACAAGTAATCAGGATTTGATTCCCCGAAAACAAAATATACAGATAAACACTTACCTGTTGTGAATAATTACACAACAAAATTGAATATTCATACTGAATATTATCAAATGTATCTGTTTAAAAGTCATAAAATATTTATTATTGGAAATAATAAAAATGCCAAAAACAAGCTAATCTCAATCATAAAAGTGCAAAAATGACAACTATACAACTGTCTAAATATGTAATACTTTCTCTGTCATCTACTGACATCAAGCACAGTTATGATTAAATATTTCCTATTCACAGTCAAGCGCTTCTATGGACATTATTTCTCATAGAGAGGTGAGTCACATCAAGTCACCTCAACACAGTTCAGTATAGTTTCACTGGTGGCGGTTGCAGGTTAAAAAGTGCTGCTTGCTTCTGCAGCTGACTGTGACATGATGCATTAGCACTTAACTTCTCTGTTAGCTGTTGCACAACATGCTTCCAGTCGGGCAATGTTGCTTGAAGAGGCTCTGATTCCAATCAGGTCCAGAGTTTAAAAAAAGCATCCACAGCCTATACTCCTTGGCTTTTATTTTATATTCTAAAAAGCAGTGGTAAAAATATTTCAGATATTTTACTTTGAAGTGTTGAAATATGGGAAGTCTGCTTACATGAAAACAGTTTTTTGCAAGCACAACGACAATATGCCCAAGTAAACAGTTATCTAGCTTATAAAAGATGTAGAACAAACTGCATTATTTTTTTATGATCATCCTAAATGCATTACATCAGGATAGACCACAGTAAATATTGTAAATGCTGTTGTGATAAAATGACTGAAAAGCGCAAGATATGTTTTATGTTGGTTAGGAAACATCAAGAATAATCAAAAAAATATAGGGCCTGCACACATATTGGCATCCTTATGTATACAAAAAGATTAAAGTAGCTTTTTAAGGTGAGCTTCGGGAAACTTTTTACCACCCTAACTGTCCTCCTTCCAGTGAGTGGTTGGAAGATATAGTGAAGGTTTCTTGTAGCCATTTCATAACTTTTATACACACTCTGCCTTACTCCAATGGCATGTCCTTGTCTTACCCATTTTGAAGAGCGACCTAAAGAAATATGCCTTTGTGTCACATAATAGTTAAAATAAAAAAAATTCTTAGAAATATTTATCAACTTAAAAATGTTAAAATATACATGAAAAATGTTGTTTATTTCTTGACATGGGATTTTTTTCCCCCCACTAAATAAACCTGAGTACCTGAGTACTGGATGATGCAGACAAGCACACAGTGCTTTTCATACTATTTTGAGCTTGGCTGAACAACTATGATCCACTCAGACATATGGAGTTTTCACCACAGCCTCTTAAGAAGAGATACTCTCTGGTTTATACAGTGTCTACTGAGAAGATGACTGGAAGAAACCAACTAAACAGTGATTTCATATCAGAATATCAGTAAAGTGTTTAAGTTTGTTGTTCTTCTTGTCATGATCTGACCTTAGTTTACCTATCTGCTGTGAGTTTGGTGCCACCCTCTGACCGAGGTTATTATTGTCCCTATCAATGTGGACAAGCAATGAAGACATACAAATCTGGGCTGCACACGGAACTCTAAAGAGACCTATGGTGGACGATTGTTGGAAGGTACAGAAGAGAAAACTTTCATCACTCAGGGTTGGCAGTTAATTTGACAACAGAGTGAACTAGAAGGTATGAATAGTAATGTACTCAAATTAAAGTTTTCTAAATGTTTTGTATAAGCTTTGCTTCTGCAATGAATGATTAATTTATTTTAAGAATTGTTACATTTCTTCCTAAGGAGTGCTGATAATTAAGAAGGGCCCTGTAATACATGGGAATACAAGCTACACAGTACAATGGTTAATGAAAGTTATTACTTATAAAAATCATTGAATAAATGGGAGTAGGTAGCATTATTTTGAAGTGTTCTTGAAAGAAAGGGCCAAATAGTTTTGTCCCTTTGTCCTTCTCCTACCAGAAAAACATTGAAACACATCCCCAGAAAAAAAAACTGGCAAATGTGGGGGCGGAGTTAAAGGGTGGGGGAAATGAGGAAATTAGGTTTTGGCCTCATTTGTTATTTTGCTTTGGCCAATCAGAGATGCCCACGCTGGTATATGGGATATTACGAATGCCCTCATTTTTCACCCATTTCATCAATAGATTGTGGGTGTCACACTTTCACATTTCAGCAACTTTGTGCAGAACTGCTCCGTTGGCGCATTTGCTCACACTGTAAAAAAGCCTGATCCTTTCTGCCATCAAAAGAGTGGTCTCATTGATGGAAGAGAGGACACTGTTGTATTATTTCCTACAAAAAACTGTCAGCTTTAGGAAAACCTTCTCTCTCATGAGCTGACCTCTGCTCTATGTTTTTTGCCTTTCAACATGTAGAGCACTCGTCGAGCATTATATCCACAGCCAGGCAGAACGTGATGTCAAATTTATCAGGTCTATTCCCAATGCTATAAAAAGTTGCACTGGGGTTTGGTGGAGAACAACTGCTCTTTTTCTGAAATGTTAGCACGTTTCTTTTTAATTAGGCAACATTTTTTCTGGACAAATTTGTTCCAAGTGACTAACCCCAAAGTGAATTTGGCTAAATTAACAAAAATATGAAGTTATTTTTTTTTATGTTATCAGAGCAAAGTAATCTCATTATTTTTCTGAAATGATCCTTCATGATGGTTTCCTTGAAAATGGAAATTCCAGTTTTTCAGACTGTAGACTATCCAAATTCATGTTTTGTTTTCTTCCTGCCCCTCATGCTCCGTGGATGTGGCTACACATACTTTCAGCTCAACCTTTGTCAGATCCTATGAGCTGTCACCATGCTGTCAATATGCCTCAGTCAAAGTGCCATCCCTGTTGGGCTGTAGCGTGCTGTTGTCAAACACAAGAAGCTGTAAGGAGATCTTCACTGTTGCACTTTGCATGGGCTACTGGGTCCGTATCTTTGGGCAAGACATTTTGACTTTTCCCTCTCCTTGAATTAGAAGTAATAATAATATAAATATCACTGGTTATTTTTAAGACCAATCTGTAAAGTGAACTGTCCAAAGGTAGAGCTCACCAGCACCAGCTATGTGATCCACAAACACAACACCTGGGTCAGTCTGTGGTTAATTCCTCTTTTTCCCTGTAAGACTCTGACTCACTGGGGTGAAGATAAAGTATTTTTATATATCTAGTGATGGTCATTGTCAAGAACTCAGAAAGTTTCCAAGCATCCTGAAAAGGAGCTGAAACTTCCTGAAGGATGTGACATTTGTCATTATTATCTCATACTCAGAATCAGAATCAGAATCAGAATCAGCTTTATTGCCAAGTTCGTACATACAAACAAGGAATTTGACTCCAGTACACTTTGTTCTTTTGTTCTGTTTTTGCATTACAGAATATACAAATTTACAATTTACAATGTACAATATACAATGTACAATGCAATATTCTGCATTACAGAATATACAAATTTACAATTTACAATGTACAATATACACATATCTAATATAAAAGGTGCATTTGCAACATCTGTCTGCTGTTGTTTTGTACTCTATTGAATGTTCATCAGAGAAACAGCCTGGGGGAAGAAACTGTCTTTGTGGCGGCTGGTTTTAGTAAACAGTGTTCTGTGGCGGCGGCCTGAAGGTAAAACTCTAAACAGTTTATGTGCAGGGTGTGTGGGGTCTGCAGAGATTTTGGCAGCTCTTTTCTTGACCCTTGACCTGTATAAGTCCTGGATGGAGGGAAGGTCAGCTCTGATTATTCTCTCTGCAGTCCTGATTATTCGTTGCAGTCTGGACCTGTCCTGTTTTGTGGATGAGCCAAACCACACTGAGATGGATGAAGACAGGACAGACTGAATGATGGCAGTGTAGAAGATGACCAACAGCTCCTGTGGAAGGTTGAACTTCTTGAGTTGCCTCAGGAAGTTCAGTCTCTGCTGGGCCTTCTTTCGAACAGTGTCTATGTGTGAAGACCATCTCAGGTCCTCAGAGATGGTGGTTCCTAAGAACCTGAAGTGGTCCACGGCCGACACAGTGTTGTTGAGGATGGTGAGGGGGTGTATGGGGGTGGTGTTCTCCGAAAGTCCACCACCATTTCCACAGTCTTGAGTGGGTTCAGTTCAAGGTAGTTCTGACCGCACCAGTGTACCAGCCGATCCACCTGCTGTCTGTATGCAGACTCATCACCGTTGTGGATCAGTCCAATGACAGTGGTGTTGTCTGCAAACTTATGGAGTTTCACGGATGAGTCCGATGAGGTGCAGTCATTTGTGTACAGAGAGAAGAGGAGTGGGGATAGAACACACCCCTGGGGGGCACCAGTACTTATTGATCTGGATCGGGAGAAGATGCTCCCCATTCTCACCTGCTGCTGTTGGTCTGTCAGGAAGCTGTTGATCCACTGACAGGTGGAGGCTGGGACGTTGAGCTGTGTGAGCTTCTGGTGGAGGATGTCTGGTATGATGGTGTTGAAGGCCGAGCTGAAATCTACAAACAGGATCCTGGTGTACGTCCCTGGATGGTCGAGGTGTTGCAGGATGAAGTGTAGACCTAAGTTAACAGCATCATCTGCCGACCTGTTTGCTCGGTAAGCAAATTGCAGGGGGTCCAGCAGGGGGCCTGTGATGTCTTTCAGGTGCTTCAGCACCAGCCGCTCAAAGGATTTCATGACCACAGACGTCAGGGCTACAGGCCTGTAGTCATTTAATCCTACGATGGGGGGTTTCTTGGGCACCGGGATGATGGTGGATCGTTTGAGGCAGGAGGGGACCTCACATTTCTCCAGTGATTTGTTGAAGATCCTTGTGAAGATCGGAGCGAGTTGATTTGCACAGGCTTTCAGGCATGATGGGGAGACGTTATCAGGTTCTCCAGCTTTCTTTGTTTTGATGCGCTGAAAGAGCCTGTTTACCTCTTCCTCGGAGATCTTTAGTGCAGGCAGAGGATCTGATGGTGGGGGGTTGGTTGCTTTATGGGAGGAATTTGTTCCTGAATGGGATGTGGAGGGGATGATTTGATAGACAGAGAACATACAAAAGGACATTTTGGCAACGAATTTTAAATCTGGACAAAAACCAGGTTAAAATCACACAGGTGCATTCTATATACTAGATGATTGGTAAAGGTACTTGGTTGTGTGGGATTTTTTTAGAGGTTTTAGAGTTAAGGCACCTGAGTAGAAATGAATGCCACACTTTTCAGATTTTTATTCATCAGAATATCACATTATTGTAAATATAAATCTGAGAATATTATTAATATTAATATTTTAATATTAATATTTTAATGTTTTACCAAATAATATTCCAGTCTGTTAAGGATTGTCCTGTGAATACCAGCCCCATTAAGGCGATGGTATTAGGACAGAATAGAAAGGTGTGAGACGAGCTCTGGCATTATTGAACAGCATAAACTCTGCACACATATGGAATGAATTCACAGAATTTCTTAAAATACAAGAATTTATTAACAAAAATAAGTCAACTCAAAGTCAAACATATTTCAATCAACAAACTCTTTACTATGCTAAAACAATCCAACTAAACTACCAAGCAGAATTAAAGAATAATGAAAACTAATGGGCTATGTACAATATAAACAAGTTGATTAAAGATTATCAGAAATCATGACCAAAAAGAGTGATGCAACATTACCATGCAATGTTTATGTTTGAGAACCAAGGATTATCTTGAAGAATCTGGAAGTGAAGTTAAGTTAGTTTTGGAACTAACTTAGAAAATAATCAGCAACATTTAGACAACCCTTCACAATGCAAGATCAGATTAAATATTATTTTAATCAAATAACGTTTTAAATAAAGATCTGCTGAATAAAACCAACC
Source organism: Girardinichthys multiradiatus (assembly GCF_021462225.1). Classification (NCBI taxonomy): domain Eukaryota; kingdom Metazoa; phylum Chordata; class Actinopteri; order Cyprinodontiformes; family Goodeidae; genus Girardinichthys; species Girardinichthys multiradiatus. The sequence goes on from NC_061797.1 coordinate 21,750,093, forward strand.
TCCTGGATGACTAATTCTCAACGGTGTCTAATTAACTGCCTTTATTTATTAAAATAATATTTGAAGAAATATTATTGAGTATTTTGGAAAAGAGCCAAATCTTTCTGGAGAAATGGGGCTTAATGGTGTTTACTTAGTTATCAACTCTAGCAAATGATGTTCAGGGACTATTATTCACTAGCTTGAAAACTAACAACCTTTTTGTTGACTAGCCTTAATGCTAGCACACGTGTTCTTACCGGCTGGCCGTTGGGCTAACAAAGAAGCTAGCTAAAGTGCTAAGCTAGAAGATAGCTTAGCACCAGAATCAACACATACCTTTAAAATACCAGGGTTAAAATGCATAAGCACGGACGGCGCGTTATGAGCAATGTTCTGGTCAAAACCACCCTTCTAATAAAGTTTATCTTAGCTTTAAAACATACAAAGAACACGAACCGGCCTGTGTGCTACAGGTAGCATGCTAGCACCAAGATAGCCGAGTTCCACAAAACAAACTTCATAACATGAAAACGTTTAGATCATTTCATCCTAACTGTTAATCTGCCCAAACCCAACCTCTGAACCTGTTGAGGGAATGTTGTCCAAGGGCGAAGTTTGAAGAAGATATCCGTCGTGAACAAAGAGTTAGCTTCCCGCTAACTTCCTCAGTTTCTTCCGATCAGAAGGTATGTGTCACAAAGCTTCAGCTGTACAGGGATTTTTATTTGGTTCTAGCTGTGTTTACGTAGTTAATGACACAGGATGATGATTTTTCTGATTTGTGTACATTAGAAAAGTTGTTTATTATTATCTTACAAGGTCTTAGCAAAAGACACATAAACAAGTTCTATTTACCTAAATTTGCTGTTTTGCCAAAAAAAAAAAAAAGTAATTGCAATAGAAGAATTTTCATTATTCGTTCTCTGAACAAAGGTTAGCTTCCCGCTAACCTCCAGCTGTGGATGAAGAACGAACGTTGTCCGCTGCGGTCTCTGCCGTCTTCGGGGCTTCTCTCGAACAGTTTTGCTTCTGTGGGGCCTCGAAGAGAAAATGTAAGCAACTCTTACACCTTAATTTCCCCATTCATGAATGAAAATACCGGATACACAGACAGTATTGCATTCTACTTAACTTTGCATATGATCGATGATCGTATGGCTTCCTGGGATCCAGTTGAATTTATGTCTTTTTGCCAGCAAAAGACCTCAGCGCGCTGTGTTTCCCTCCTAACCGGTTCCTATGGAAGGCCGTGTGGAAGAGAAAGACTTGTGGAAAGGTGGGGGCTTTTATTTGGGTAATGGCGCCACAGGAAGTCCGCAGTTACCCCCTTTCCTGGCTGTACTGGAAGAAGGTTAATGCACTTTATTTTGAAAAGTTCCAGGAAAGTATGTACCGGAGTTTTAGTGTTGAAACCCATGGCTGTGGTCCCAACACACATATAATCCTAATATTGTATGACCTTAGCGGTTGTAACATTGCAAAAATATGGAAAAGTTTAAGTGGTTTTAATACTTTTGAAAACCACTGTAAATGATTTAACATACTTCTTGCAGTACAAGGACATAAAGAACACGTATCACTCATTATTCAGTGTAACAGAAGTAGTAAATGCTATATCCCAACATCAAACCTTTTTTCCTTAGATTAACTGTATTTGCACCTTGTTTCTATGTTAATAAAAACTCCAAACAAACCATGCAAGTAAAAACCTGATTTGTTTTGTTTTTTTCCTGCTAATATCATGTGCACAGAGGAAATTATGAAATACATTTTTTTTCAATCCCTGAAAGTGAAAAAACTTAAGTTATTAAGAGCTGTGATAACTTTAGAAGAAAGAAGTCTGGTTATTTCCTAAAAATGTATAGTGATTTGCGAAAGGCAGCAAAAGGCATTAAACCTTCAACTGTAATGCTGATAAAATATGTTTGATTTCCATACACAATAACTATAGGTTAAGACATGGTCTATCAAACCTATAACTTGCCAAAATGTTGTTAAAAAACACTTTTACCCAAAAACTGACAAACATTGCATGAATTTACATTTTTGATCCTTGATTTCAATTGTCAGTTGCAATACTTTTTTTGGTTCCTCGACTTTAAAGCCATACATTTGGCTTAACAATGTCTCTAGAAACTTCAACTTCATGTATCACAGCAGTTCTCACCAAATTGAATTTCTCCATGTTTTTAAGCTGCTCATGCACTGCTTGATCTGTCAGGTGTCTTCCTGGCGTTTACTGGGCACTCACTGTAAATCCATTGTAAAAAGTTTCAACCTTTGGTTATTCAGACAAAAAATATTTTTACTAATGTGTTTTTAGACACAGTTGTCAAAATGAAAAGTAGTTAATGACCAGAATTGCGATTCAATAAATGTTTTACCGGCTGCTAATACCACAACATTTACAACCGTCTTCCACCTTGACCATGCTTGGGTCAGTAAAAAGTCAACATCCCTTTCTGAATAAAGTTTGCATGTTCTCCCAGTGCATGCGTGGATTCTCTCCAGGTGCTCCAGCTTCTTCCCACACTAACTTAAATGACATGCACAGATATGCAAATAAATCCCTGTGTGGTGACAGATGAAAAAGACAAATATTTGCTAGTTAACATAAACATGACTGTGATAATGAATTTGTCACACATAAACACTATCTGATAAATAAATGCCTTTATTGTAGCAGTTGTAATATTGTCCATTGCATATGAAAAATATTGATACCTGCTGAACTTTCGCATTTTATTGCATTACAACCACAAACCACAATTGTATTAAAGTTTTATGTGATTCACCATCTCACAATAGTGCATACTTGTTGTGCAAAAGAAATATTCAAGATTGGTATAAAGATTTATTTTTTAAATGAAAATATAAAAAGAGGGACATACATTTGCACTTACATCAGCCTCCCTTAGTCAATGCTTTGTAGAACAACCTTCTGCTGCAATTAGTTCTGCAAATCATTCTTAAGATCTGTTAAAATCAACGTGTTAAAATCAAATTTCAGGCCTTGACAAAAATCTTCTATTGGATTTAGGTATGGGTTTTAACTGGGCCAGTCTTACACATGAATAGGTTTTGATCTAAACCATTTCATTGCTGCTCTGGCTGTATGTTTGGGGTTGTTGTCCTGGTAGAAGGTTAATCCCCACCCCAGTCTGAAGTCTTTTACAGCTGCTTACAGATTTTTTGACAGACTAGAGCAGCTTACATGTTCTGTATTCTGTCCAGATTTTATTTACCTGCATAGCTCTCATCAGCCATATTACAATAAATAATACATTAAAAGTGAACAGCATCCGTTTAGACAGAACAGACTGTGTATTGCTTTGTGCATTGTTTATGTTTACCTCACTCTGTGAGAACGTTTGCCAGTGCTCCCTGGGATCTCCCTGGGATCTCCTTTGTGTGGGATCTCCTATATGTGAGCATTCTTTGTGTTTTCTGTCAGCACGATTGTGTTGGGTTTACAGTGCACATTATACATACATTATGATAGCATTCAATATTCATATAAAATGCCAAATTGCCTATGAGACTCCCACACTTGACTTCTACCCCCCACAAAATGCAAATACACAGAAAATGCATTCAAATTGAGGAACCTAGGGGATGGTAACAATATCTTTGTATAAATTAGGAGTAAAAATACAGCTTTCACTGGTAGCACCAAAATTGAAATACTGTATGTTCAAGGGTAAAATTCAATTAATTATGGCAATATAGACAATTTGAAAGCATAATACACAACTAAAACTGGCAGATTTCCCATTCTTTGCAAGATTTCTAAAACACACTGGCTCCATCACACAATCTTCCCTCATTTGTGAGACGATGGAGAGGAATCTGCAGAGATGTGAAAAATAAGCCCAGACTTCCCAATGAGTATTCCACTCACAGCTCCATGACCTTGAGGTGAGCTTATCCCTGGCCAGTGTGCAGAGAATGAATGAATTATAATTTCCACCTATAGGTCCAAGCCCAGCCTTTGGCCCGACCACTCACCACCCGGCCTTGCACAGCTTCTCTCAGACTCAGCCTGAAACTATGAGGAGCTGTATATCAATGCCCACTGAGGAATGAAGTCCTGACCAGTCAATACATTTGTTTCCAGAATACAAACAAGGTCTATAAAGGAGCATATGGTCACGATTCTAACCATTTATTTTGCAGACATCAATTAATAAATTATCATGCTGAGATGCCTATGCTAGATTTTATTTTCTTTATTCTGTTGTCCATGATGTTTATGTTTACAAATTAAGGCCTCTAAGATTTGATTGTTCAGGTAAAATATTGTGCAATATTTCAAATACTGTTATCCCATTAGCATTATCATTTTTATTATATTAAGATACATAACAAGGACATTTCAAATGCTGATTAAACCTTCATTGCTAAAACCGATTGCTGCACAGGCTTAATATTTATGTTTCTGTGTAGGAGTCATGCTTCCTCAGGAGTTCTGCTTGGGCACAGGACAGTTACTGTTGTCAAAACAGCTATTTTGGATTATCCAATGTTGGTTCATAGTGTGTATGTGTGGACATCTTGCATTTTTACAAAAAAATGGCAAATGCAGATGTATATTTCATGTTTTTTGCACAATTGTCATGCATGGTCTTGTGCTTTGGTTGCGGTAGTTAATGTCTTTCTTGGCTCCTCCCTTCTTTTCGACTTTAGCTTTAGTGTTTTGAGCTACCCCTTCTAGACTACAGACTATTGCTGTGGACTCTTATTTCTCCAGTAATAAAGGCCAAGACTGTACATTGGATTCTACTCTGAGTTCTTGTCAGTACAAACTATCCAACATGAATCCAACAGACTCTGCACGCCACTGGGCACCAGGTGCACAACATTCAAGTTCAGAAGAGAGCATTGGTAAAATCCCTGGCTCAACCACAAGGTGACTTCCAAGCTTTTTTAAACAATCAGCTCAGCCAAATGATCGCCTCCCAGTCCGGAGGCGGCAGGAGCTCTGGTGAATCTCCACCAAGACATAAGAAGTGTGGCTGATTACACCATTGATTTTTACGTGTTTCAGCTTTACTGTCTCCTATCTTCCAGGGTCAAAGAATGTGGAACTGGATGCCCTGTTCCATCTGACAATCCTGAAAAGTCCATCTAATGACCCTGAACCTGTCCTACTGACCACCTGCATTGTGGGAGCTGTGTCCTGAGAAGTGGAGCAAAGAGTGTTGCAGGCTACTGATGGACTGAACCTCCCCAAGGTGTGCCCTGCTACTCACCTTTTTTTCTCACCCGTGTCAGAGGGTCTGTGATCCAGTGGACTCATGCATCCCTTTCTCTTGTCATCCTGGAGTTCACAGGACCATCCACTGCTGGTGATTACTGAGTAATCTGGTGCTCTTCCATGGAGACAGATGTTCAGGAGTACATCTCTGCTTGTCCTACCTGTGCTCGACATAAGGCCACCTGCCAGCCACTTTCTGGTCTTCTTCATCCTCTCTCAGTTCTTAAATGACCCTGGTCAGACATCACCTTAGATTTTATCACAGGACTGCCACCCTCTAAAGGTAATACTGTGATTCTCACCGTAGTTGACATTTTTGCAAAATGCTGCATTTCATCCCTCTGTCCAAACTTCCCTCCGCTAAGGAGATGGCTGAAGCTTTTTTGGCTAATCTCTTTTGCCTACATAGTTTTCCTAAAGATGTTGTGTCAGACTGGGGTCCATAGTTTGTTTCCAGGTTCTGGCAGGCCTTTTGCTGTCTTCGAGGGGCCACCATCAGTTCGTCATCTGCACACCATCCTCAATCTAATGTCTAAACAGAATGCCTTAGCCACGAGTTGGAGACGGGGTACAGATCTTGGCAACTCAGAATCCATCAGCTTCAAGTTGTAATGGAAAATTCTTTTAAAGTGCTCTGATATTCCCTTCACCTCTCTCATTTGTTTCTGTGTTGTATCACTCACAGGTGACCTTCCATCTACCTCTCACCTCTGACCTCTGTGTTTGATTAGTGTTCTGTTTTTATTAGCAGATGGACTCTAAATTCAAATGCTGGAGAGTTTTATGGTTAACCCTTCCTGAAGTGTATATTTCAAGGGAAGGTAGATGGGTGGCCTCATAAATAACTTTGTTAACTCTGACCCGGGGAGGGTCTAGGGGCCATATTTCTAAAACTCCTTGAAGTTGAGATAACACCCTCATTTTTAGTATAAATACTGTTTGTGATTTCTGTTCGTGGCTCTGTTTAACTGACTTGCTTGGTGACAGAGACATTCAAACGCTGAATGCCTTTGAATAAAACTTATTAAGACAAAGTCCGGATTTTCTCTTCTTGTGAGTCAACTTCTCTCCACTTTGATAAGAAATTCCACAACAAAGTGAAAAACTTATTTGGCTGGAATATGCACACAATTCAGTATCCTGCTCTTCCATGGGTTGTCTCCTTTTAAATGTGTCTATGGTTACCAATCTTCGTTGTTTCATGTTCTCAAACGAGAGGTTGGCGTGCCTTCCGCCCAGGGTGTGGTCCAACGATGCCACCGCACCTGGTCCTTGCTTTATGAAGCCTTTTCCTAAATATTCAAGGCCTTCAATCCTTTGACAGTCAGACTGTCACTTCCCTGGTCGATGAAAGTTCATCCTACTTTCCACATAGGTCGCCTAACATTCTCTAATCCCTCCTAATCAGGTTGGTGGTTGGGGGCCTTGACTTCACCATTTGGTGACTGCTGGCTGTTTGTCGTCATGGGCGTGGACATCAGTACCTCATTGACAGTGATAGTGTTCAAGGAACAGACTTGGGTTCCTGCTAGGGATGTCTTGGATCCCACCCTTATTGAGGACTTTCGTGTTCTTGTGCGTTGGTTGCTGTAGTTATTGTCTCTTACTTAGCTCCTCCCTGAGGTGTTTCCCTGATCCTTCCCTTATGTGTTTGTGTTTCACCAAGTTTCATAATTACCTGACCCCTTTTTAAGCCACCAGGGTTCCTCCCATCTTTTCTAGTTTGTCTCAACTTCTGTGTGGATTCCAGCATTTATTCGTCTCTTAGATTCTTAGCCTTTATTCCTGGAGAAATAGGAGTCCACAACAATAGTCCAGAAGGGGTAGTTCAAAATAATAAGGCTAAGGACGGGTCTGTACATTGGATTCTACTTTGAGGTAAGAAATAGGTGTCAAGCTTTCTATACAATCTTATTTAGAAGTGTGTAACATACAGTATTTTGTTTAAAACAAAACTGCACACAGGCAAGTGCCATGAACATGTGGCTGATGATGTGCAGAGAATCTGACAAAGGCCTGTTTGTTCTTTGAAGTTGTTGACTGGATGCAGGAGATAATATAACAGGTGCTGAGGCAATCAAAAGTAAACTTTTAAGCAGAGAAGATGAAAGATAAACTTAGAAACAGACTGGAACCAGCACTGTATAACAACTCCTAAAACAGAAAAATTAACTCAAGCTGAAGATTACTAAGCTATTTTTAAAGGCTGCACAGTACTAAACACCACAATTTATTGCTAAATGAACCAAACAAAACCGAAGCAGCTTCCTCAAACATATAGATGCTCATAACCATGACATTCTTTTCGTATCCCAACGTTTGTCAGTGCAGTCATGTTGCTAAATTAAAGTACATGTTTTCTCAGTTGGCTTTTTCCAGATTAAAAAAAAATGTACACGCAAAGAGGCTGATATTTACCTAAGTATGTACCAAAAATAAATGGATTAATATAGGTACTGTCTAAATTGAACAAAACTAGGAAAAAGTTTGCTGTTGCTATGGTTTAGTAGAAGTGTTGAAGCTACCAGTGTTTTGCCTTTTTGCAGAATGAATATTATACTGTTCTGTAACAATAGCATCTTTAGATGCATATCAAGTGTGTATGTCTGGTATGCAGGCATTGGAGGGCCAAAAGGATATTGTGACAAGAACTGCTGGATATCTGTCAGTCAAATATAATCTGTCTAACCAATAAACTCACTAAGTATGGAAGTTAAATGAGAAATGTATTTTTTAACATACCCAATTTGATTTGTTATGCCCTGTTAATTTAACGATAATTTGAATCCTATGAACCATTGCTCACACTTTTTTCCTCCTCCCTTTTTATTACTAAATGCAAAGCAGGGATGTCTTTTTGAAGGTGTGACAAATGCCTTTTTGTATTTAAACCACTGCTTGAAAAGGTCTAAGCTAAGAGACTATGTGCAATTTGGAGTTGTGCATTTCTTTCATTCAGCAAATGCCAGATTCTTTGTACCAGCATACCTTGACCATGAAGTGTTATTTATCGTTGTGGAGATTTTGGATTATTCATTGCAGATCTTCACAATAACTTCAGGAAGCAGTGCCACTGGTGCAAATGTAGTGAGATTGTAGCCATGAACAAACTAATTAATAAAAATGATCTGATAATGTTCATGCCGAGCGTCATGGATAAGCTCCTAATGCTGCTATCAGGCTATTCCACACAGCACACAGGACAGAGGTGTGCTGCCACTATGCTGATGAAACGCTAAATTCTCTCCAAGAAACATTTGACCAATGTTATTGTGCAGTCTTAGTTTAGGTGGGAAGAGAGAGATCTATGTGATACACAAAGACAACAACTCTACACCAAAGTCATGTTTGTTTAAAACTACTCTTACACTGCTCCACAAGTCACCACACATTTTTAAAGACACCATTACACCATCATGTTTACAAAAGAGTCCAGTTTGCTCCAGCAAGATCCATATGTAGCTGTGTCGTAAATTAAAGAACTTTTATTTATGTGTTCTCCCTCATTTACCACTGAGTGGCCTTTTTACTTTTTGTCAAGTCTTTTTGCTTTCACTTTTTCACTTCTGTACGTTTTTTTAATCTGTATGAGGCTGTTCTCTTTAAAGTGTTCTGAAAATAAATGTGTTTCTTGTGAAACAGGAAGAACAGAGAGGGAATGAGTAAAAAGTCTGATTAAAAAAGAGAAAGGGGAACAGATAAATTGTGATGGGTGCCATGCTTTGAAGTATGCCACAGTGAGCAATCATGGCCATTTTGGTCTTATTATGCAATCGCTCTCTCCTCCTCCTCTTTACCTCCATCTGTCTCTGTCCCCCCCTCTGTCCATCTGTCTTGCCTGCTCGCCTTCCCATCTGCTCTCATGTAACCCTCCTTGTACCCCAGTACACACACTCACAGCCTGGCCTTATCTTCATTCCCAGACAAGGCTCCCCGTTTGGGCTGTCATTATAACCACTTTGAATCGTCTTGCTTCGTGGTGGACGTGGAGAGACATGCTGTGTCCAATCACTCAACTCTTTCTTCCATTCCAATAGATGTATGTCGTATTCCACTCTGAGAAAGGTAATATGTATTGAAGGATTCAACTATAAAATCCTGGAGTGGCTAACCACAGCTTAAAAGTATTTCCTTATGATAAATGCTCCCAGACATGACTGGGTTTCAACTTATGCAGTCCAGAGCAAGGGGCTTTTTTGTCCCAGTTAAAAGGCTTTGCCTGCCAAAATGACAAGTCTCTTTACGCAAGTACTTCTGGAACTTGAGGCTTTTACAGGTAGCTTGCAGTGATTAACATTACAAATCATAATTATAATGAAAATCATGCTGTAACTTTAAAAAAAGAGGGATATATATACATAAATATATATATATATATATATATATATATATATATATATATATATATATATATATATATATATATATATATATATATATATATATATATATAGGGGTTGGACAATGAAACTGAAACACCTGTCATTTTAGTGTGGGAGGTTTCATGGCTAAATTGGACCAGCCTGGTAGCCAGTCTTCATTGATTGCACATTGCACCAGTAAGAGCAGAGTGTGAAGGTTCAATTAGCAGGGTAAGAACATATTGAAATGCACACAACATTATGGGTGACATACCAGAGTTCAAAAGAGGACAAATTGTTGGTGTACCACCCAGACTGTTGCATGCCCAGAGTGAAGCATGGGGGTGGATCAGTGATGGTTTGGGCTGCCATATCATGGCATTCCCTTGGCCCAATACTTGTGCTAGATGGGCACGTCACTGCCAAGGACTGCCGAACCATTCTTGAGGACCACGTGCATCCAATGGTTCAAACATTGTATCCTGAAGGCGGTGCTGTGTATCAGGATGACAATGCACCAATACACACAGCAAGACTGGTGAAAGATGTCATTCCCAAGACAAATTGATGCTGTATTGGCCGCAAAAGGAGGCCCTGCACCATACTAATAAATTATTGTGGTCTAAAACCACGTGTTTCAGTTTCATTGTCCAACCCCTGTATATCAATCTAAAAACATATTGACTTTGGCTGATTAAATTAAGTTATTTAAAAAAATATATTCTAGCCTATTATTGAAAAGTTTTTCCTAGTATCTTTAAAAACTGTGGCAGCAGAGAAACAGGTATATATTTGGCTAATTGGTGTCTATCGCCATTTTTGCACAGGGCTGTTAGCTTAGCTATTTTTATTTGATTATATATTAAGATTACCAGCTGTTAAACACCAAAATTAAATTAAATATACAAAAACATTTCATATGTTTAAAGCAAAGTGAAATACATTTTAGTCAGGTTTAAAGCAGGGGGGGAATGCAAACATTGTCAGTATCAGGTCCTCACAAAGACTAAACACTCCCCAAGTGTGTGTAACAGCTATACTGTGTCTCTGCTGCCCGCACAAACCCAAACACACAAGCACAGTTACCAAGCCTGCCTTGAGGAAAAATCCTTTGGTTGTGGCTCTTTTCTGCAAAAAATATTTGCCCCCCCTAAAACACATTATATTTCTTTTGTTCATTCCCAAATGAGAGCCTGTTAAATGACATCAGAGTTAGCTGCATTCAACTCAAATTTATCTTGTTTTAATGTAATTGAAACTACAGATTCTATTTTGCCTATATCGTTTTTTTACTTTCTTTAATGTCATTTTTATTTGGTGTACCAGACTATTAATTTTGCAATGACGTTTTTATTTTTTTTCGAATTACATTGAATGCTTGCAAGTCTAATTCAGAAGATCAAAACTGCATTTTTCTAAGCATACTTATTGGATATTTAAGCATGTCTCCAAGAGGGTCAATGATAAGTATTATTCATGTCTAGTTTTAAAAGTCACATCCTTCCATTGTTTGAAATAAATCTTTCTCTGTATTTTTTGCCTACCTTATCTCTACATAACAAACTTTGCTTGCCTGTTCAAAGCACTCCGGCATGCTTATAACACTTTATCACTTTGAAAACACTTTAAAGGGTTAAATTGCTCTATGAGCAGCTTTTATTTTCATTTTCATGGGAAACACCTTCAGTTCATTGATTTTTTTAGACTATCACTTGGGGCAAGTTTTTGCAAAATAATTTTTGTTCATTGCAACACAAGGTCTCTGCTTTTGTGTTCTTCAATGTTTTATGCATCCTTGAGGCAAGCCTGACAAGTTTGATGACAAACAGGCAATATTCTTTAAATGTGCCAAATATTTTTAGAGCCTACCTTATGATAAAAAGCTGGGTTTAGTGTGGAAGGAAAACAAAATGTCTGGAAGCCTGACCTCAAAGTAGATAAGTCTGACTTCAAAATGTTTTAATACTGACGGAAACCACAGTGGCTGACTTTTATAGAAGCAACAATATCTAACAGTCATGAAAAAGATGTTTTTTTTTTTTTTTTTGCCATTTCAGCATACCTATTGTTGCTGTGCAAATTAGTTTCTACTTAGATATATTTGTCTGGGTTTGACAGTGTCAAATAAGTTATATGAAAACAGAATTGTATACCTAATAAAAGTTTTTAAATGTCTAGAGGCAAAACGGGTTATTTTTTTTACCTTAAACAATGAACCTGTGATTTTCTATGGAGTTGTTTAGTGATTTAGTTTTCTACGCCCTATGATCTGTCAGTTTTAAGTTACTTTTGTTGTGTTACATTTTGTTATGATTATCATGGTTTAGTTTTATTGCTTTTATTTGTTATTTTTGTTAAGTTTCATCTGTAGTCTCCTCACACCAATTACCAAACAAGCATTGTATTAGTCATGGTCCTTTCTCTGTGTAAATACTCCCTCCTCTCCTTCTTCCTCCATTAGATCTTTCTTTCTTTTTCTTTCTTTCTTTCTTTCTTTCTTTCTTTCTTTCTTTCTTTCTTTCTTTCTTTCTTTCATTCAGCCTGCATTATTTCTAGTTTCGTTTTAAAATTGAGTCCAATCTTTTGAGCTGTCAAGCAGCCTTTTGAGTATCTGCAGGGCAGGGACACTAGAGATTAGATGCAGGTAAAATGTATGAGATTTCAGACTTTGCCTGAAGCAAACATGCCTATAGTTTCTTCTCTGATGCAACAATCCATATTTGCATCAGAGAAGAAACAATGTTCCAACTGAAGGAGGTCATTAACCTTGAGTTTCTACAAAAGCTTTATATTTTCATGCAAGGGTTAAATATATCTTGAATTGTCTATGAGTGCGGGACGAAAAACTGAATACCAAATCAAAAAATGAGTGACAAATAGTATAAAAACTGTGTAAGTAATAACCAGCCTTTGTCCTACAGCCAGTAGTCATTCCAAGTGTCCATGAACAGCTCCAGTAAACAGATTTTTTCTCTTTATACAAGGTTACATTTCAATAACAGTGCACTGTATATCTCACCTGAAATCAAATAAAGGAGATAAAATCCTCAAAAGCTAAAGGCTCACTTATTTATCACAATGTTGTATTTGCCTTTTTTTCTCTGCCATAAATCATGTCATCAGCCTGTAGATTTATTCTGTGTCTGGGAAAAGTGAAAAGGTAAGAAAGTCAGACTAGCTCCTCCTCTTTCAAGTGATAAATTGAGAACACACTTGTGTTTTTTCATGTTGTTGTTTTTGCTGTAGACTGTTATAATTACAGCTACTTGCCAGATTCTTACAAGTTTTCCCATTTCATCAAATATTTCAGTTGTTTTTAAAGGAAAAAGGTCTGGCTAGAATACATGTTGATAATGTCATATGGACAAGTGAGTTTTATTTTTGTTTAGATTTTTTTAAGAGGTCAACAGGTCAAAGTGATTAGCATATAAAACTTTCAGAACTCATATCAGCCTCCGTACTTATACTGCATTGGACCTGCCCCTTTTCCGTTTGCTAGTGTATGATCCTGATGCAATTAACAGTGACAAGGGATGAATACGTTTTTCCATTGTAGGAAAAAAACATGTCAACTTATTACAGTGACGATCTGTCAGCACAATCAATCTTTGTCATTAACAGCAGCCCTTATAAAGTTGCTGTAGAAAAACATAATGAAATTTATTGTGTTCATCGTTAATAATCTTGGCAAACAAAACCCTGTTTGTACATGTTCAGTGCTCAGCAGTGTCTCAGTCTTCAGGACCCGCTGCCCAGCATGTTTTAGACGTCCTTGCTCCACAGGATTCAAATGACTGAATGAATTACCACCTCAGCATGTCATCAAGCTCAGCAGAAACTTGTTAATGACCCATTAATTTAAATTAGGTGTGTCGAGGCAGGGAAGCATTTAAAATGTGCGGGGCAGTGTCCCTTAGGACAAAGATTAGAAAAATGATATTCCACGGCAACTGGATTAAGTGATACATCACTGACAGTAGCAGATTTTGTTCTCTAGAAAAATTAAATGTCTTTATGAAAAAGCTCATTAAGTCATCCAGGCTAGAAGTTAAAGCAATAGATAGCCCAGCAGAAGTCTTCATGTAGTTGGCTACAGGATTAAATAAAACTGAAACTGTATGGAGGTAAATTTGTCTCAATATTATTCAATCAAATAAAAAACTAATCTCAATCAAAAAAATGAATTGTGGTCAAAACTTTTGGAATATTCAATCAAAAAAATTAAGTTGTGATCAAAACTTTCAGAGTTGTAACAATTTTATTTATTTTTTTATGGAATATTTTATTTTGGGTGAAAAAAAAAATGTTTGAATAAACTTTTTTTGATTAAAATGACTACTTTTTTCTCATGAAGAGAAAAAAGTTATTTGCAAAACATAAACTTTTATTTGCGCATGTCAAAAATCTTTGGTTACGACTCTCTCTCTTTTGGTTTTGACGCTCTCTGTTTTTGGTTGAACTCAAAGAATTTTGAGTCCTGGGAACATGAACATCCTGGGCGGGGCCTAAAGACGAACGATATAAGACGTTTCCCTATTGGTTAACGCTGACTAAAGAGGCCGCTCGAACTGCAGGGCTTGTTGTACAGAAGAAAACTGCAATTAAGTGAGCCGACAGTCAGAAATACGCGGTCCTGACAGCCGACACCAGCTCTCTCTGAAAGATTAGCTTTGCGCATACAAGGTGCATTACGGTAATGGAGCAGAAAGGACCCGATCCTGGCAACGGTTGAGAAAATAAGAGGAAAACAGAAAAGGAACCTACAGAACATTTATATTAATTAAATTTTTACAACTTTCACATTCATGTTTTATGTAAAATAATAAATATTTAATATTCTACTGTACAGTTTAAGAGAGAGCTAGTGTCGGCTGTCAGGACCGCGTATTTCTGACTGTCGGCTCACTTAACCGCAGTTTTCTTCTGTACAAGCCCTGCAGTTCGAGCAGAAGTTCAGAGATGCGGGGGATCAGAGTCTGCCGCTTTAGTCAGCGCTAACCAATAGGGAAACGTCTTATATCGTTCGTCTTTAGGCCCCGCCCAGGATGTTTATGTTCCCAGGACTCAAAATTCTTTGAGTTCAACCAAAAACAGAGAGCGTCAAAACCAAAAGAGCGAGAGTCGTAACCAAAGATTTTTGACATGCGTAAATAAAAGTTTATGTTTTGCAAATAACTTTTTCTCTTCGTGAGAAAAAATTTGTCATTTTAATCGAAAAAAGTTTTTCTAACAATTTTTTTTCCCCCCAAAATGAAATATTCCATAAAAATAAAAAAAACAATTGTTACAACTCTGAAAGTTTGATCACAACTTAATATTTTTTGATTGAGTTTAGTTTGTTTTGATTGAATATTCCAAAAGTTTTGACCACAATTTATTTTTTTGATTGAGATTAGTTTTTTGTTTGACTGAATAATATTGAGACAAATTTACCTCCATAAAACTGCTCCTTATCACCAGTTCATCAATGAATGTAAATCATTGTGGATATTAAACATGATTTTTTTTATTTTCCCAGATTCCTTTAGCCTTGTATCTGTACCACTAGTACCACCTGTAACAATTTAACAGTTTTTGTTCCAGTATAAATTGTAACTATGCATTTCTATCTTAATTGTTTTGATTTTCTTGTTTTTTGTTTAAAAATTAGTCTGAAATATTTGTATTTCTATTTGTATTTAGGTTGGTTAAGCACATGTCTGTCTTCATTAGCTTTCTAGCACAAAACAAGGATCACGGTATCATCCTCCACCGACTTTGGAATGGTTCCTCTCTTACCCCTCTGACTGATCTGAGTATATTCACATCGGGGAAGAAAGATCCCAGACTCACACAGTCACCTGTGGTGTCCCACAGGGGTCAGTCCTTGGGCCGACTCTGTTTACCCTTTAAATTCTTGCCTTCGGTCACATCATCACCCACTACAATATTCCTTTTCATTGTTATGCAGACAACATGCAGAGGGTTAGATCAAAACAGACCCTACCCTCTCTGCATGTTCATTGCCATCACTCTCCACTCTCACTGCTGTCTTGAGGAAGTAAAAGCCTGAATGAATGCAAATCTTCTCCAACTATACACATCAAAAACTGATGCTATTCCTGTTGGCACCCCACATCAAATTTACTCATCATCTGTTGCCACCATAATCTTCTCTGGTCACAACATTCAACCTTTCCTCTACAAAGATTAATTTTGATGCAAGATTTCAACCTCATCTTACATTTGAAACTCACATCAAACGCCTCTGCAGGACTTTTTTCTTTTAATTTCAAGAACATCTCTAAACGCGATCCAATACTCTCCTTTTCCTTTGTGAAAATTTTGTTCATGCTTTCATCTCCTCAAGACTCGAGTACTGCAAAGCACATTTTTACTGAATTACATCCAAATACATTCAAAGACTTTAATACGTACAGAACAGTGCAGCCCGGATCCTGATAAAGCAAAGGAAACAAGACCGCATCACCCCAATCCTTAAATCCCTCCACTGGCTTCCCATCTCACTCTGCATTGAATACAAGGCTTCCTTACTCATCCACAAATCCATCTACGGCAACACTACTACCTCAAAGAACTGCTCACTACAAAGACATCAACAAAGTCCCTCTGCTCAACTAGTTCCTATCGGCTCTTTTCCCCCCTAGACAAAACTGCACATCATGGTCAAAAGGGCCTTCTGATCTGCAGTTCCTCGTCTGTGGTACAAACTCCCTGACCATCTGAAGATACTACAGACTATTGAGAGATTTAAGACTGTAGGACTTTGAAACTGAACTTGGACTGAATTGAACTGTGTCTTCCTCTTAAAATATTTTATAGTGTTTCCTCCTGCATCTGGACAAAGCATGGAGTACTAAGAAGATCCTGTTCCTTGATTTCTCTTTAGTGCATTTAATACAATTTAGCCTGATTTTTAATGATAGAAACTCTATTGATAGGAACAGTTGGAGGGCTCAATAATTGCCTGGATTGATGATTACCTGACAAATAGACAGTTTGTGAGACTGCCAGTACACCTCAATATTTCAGTCAGATTCATGTCATCTGCAGAAATACTCAGATGACTGCAGTCATTGTGTGTTTTGGAGATGGACACAGGAATGACTACAGAGAACTATTGGACTGCTTTGTGGAATGGTGTGGCAACAGTCATATTAATAACAGGCAAAGTAGTATTCTTCATAAAACGAAGAAGGTAATGCACAACACCGAGCGTCCTCTTTGTTTGAGTGTATACCACAACAACTGGGTTCCTTCAGTCAGAGGCTTCTTCAGATCTGCTGTACTGCAGAAAGCTGCAGGAGATCCTTCCTGCCCACAGCATCGCCATCTAGTCATATTAAATAAATTAGAATATGTATTTCATTACATGTAATTGAAAAATCATCATAATTACCCAAAAGAAAAGGGTGGAAAACATCAGTCTGTAATTAATCTAAGTGATGTTACACTTAGCGAACTGAGTTTCTGAAGTGAATTAACTTTTTAATACTTTTCTATTTTTTGGAATATGACTATATAATGTTTCTTTAGAAAATGTAACATTTAAATTCCCTTTGGGAATATTAAAGTATTATAAATAATTTTTTAATTGAACTGAACTGTTTCAAGATTCCACCCATTAATTTTATTTTGATGGGGTTTTTCAGATAAAATAAATACTTTTTTTAACCACGTTTTTGCCACGTTCAATTGGTATCTTATTATTTTCCGAATAATATCTTAGGAAGAATAATGTTTTATTTTATTCCTATTTCGACATATAGTAAAATAGTGCTTTGTCACAAAACTATCCAAAAGGCATATATTTTTTAGTCATGAAATGACCTACTTTAGCTGATTGATTTTAAAATACATCGCCTTTAGTTCTTTGGGAGTTGTTTTTTTTTTTTTCATTTTTTCTGCAACTTTATGGATTTTATGTGGTTCATAAATGAAATAAAGAATGTGAACCAAGGGTAACGAAGATTTCCATAATTGCAATGTACATATTGTCAACTGTTTGTTGTTGTTTAGAATATTCATTTTGCAGTCCCCTCTTTTTCTTTTTTTACTGTTTTTTGCATGGGTGTAGGTGTACAGGTTTCCACTGCAACCTGAGTGCCTCTCAATGTCACTTACTGTGAATTTGTATTATGTTTTGGATGACTATACCTATTTAGACATTTTTTTACCAGAAATATTGGATCTGAGCACTTCCCAAGGGTGAGAACCTGGTGAAACTTTTTTTCTGATGCCCACATTTGTTCATAGAGCTAAAATGATATTCAAAACACATTTTAATCCTTGGCTAGAAAGTGTCATCACAATGCATTTTTCGAGATCAGTTCCCCTTCCTCTCTTTTCCAATTATTGAAATTATGCCCAGATGCTTCGGTGCCATTGTGGCTTTAGACTTCGGGGTGAATAGTAGAGATGCAGACAACAGTTTCAGCAGGTATGAGAGCCAGGCAGTACTTAGTCATAATTGGCAGCTTTTATTTCATTTCACTTTGTCTGGCTGTTTGTGTTTTCTCTGTATTAAGCAGGTGAACTGAAACAAAGCTGTGAAGACCAAACACATTTTGACTATGAGCCCAGTCAAACAGCAAAACTGCCAACATGTCCAAGTAACAATTTGTTGCAAAAACAAGCCTAAATGCCTCTTTTTGGAAGTGGCACCAACAATGCGACAGCGAGCACAGCAGGTGTTGTTGATGCATGAGAAGTGACACCCATCCCAAAAGTTGTTTTCCTGGAATTTCGCATAAAGCTTATGACATGTATTTGATGGAATTTCTGATCAAAGTGTATCTTCTACATAGACTATAAATGTAACTATAACACTTCAGTTTATTATTTTGTGTTAAAACAAAAACTGTTTCAGCTTCTTGATGTTTCAATGTGCCAATATTTCTTCACAGTGTTATTTTTTAACAGTTGCTCCAAAATATTTGCAACACAAATAGCAGGCAGGCTTTCTTTGTATATTTTAGACAAAATTCACTAACCTCTTCACATTAAAATGATAAGTACAGCAGTGTCGTAAATTGTATTGTGTTTTAAAAGTGTTTTGTTAATTTCTAATTAATTAAGTGGCATTTAACCAAAACTAAAATAGGATCTACTTAGAGAAAGTATTCAGTACCAACACGATTCAGATGGTAATTTTTCTTCCTAATTAATTTGACTAATATCTCAGTGTAAAGAAGATATATTTAGCAATTATAAAGTACACAAACATTTTATTTTTCATACATGTTTTTATAATTTATGTAATTTTTCCATAAATCATAAAATATTTAAGGCACTTTGTTTTTTTCTGTTTCTGATCCCCCTTCAGATCCTCGCTTCATTCTGTGATCTGCACGTTGTTTACGCCTTGTGATCACTGACTGGGAGGTTGAAGTTAATGCTGGAATATTATGCCCCTGATCCACCTCGAGAGGTAGTCAGAGCCGTACCCACTGTGAACTGTAAAGATTAATACACAATTGCACAAAAATGGCAGCAGTACACACAGTACACCACATAATGTGTAAGCAACCCTTCTCCGGAGCACTATTACATTATAAAGGGCATTTAAAATTACATCTGCTCTGACCCACAATCATGCAGTTGGACTGTAAAACCAAAGAAAGTACATAAATACAATTTGTTTACACATTGAACTATATGGACCCTGAAGACCAGCATTTGTGCTTTCACATATTCCTTCTAATTGGACTTATGTGGTTGGCTGACCTACTCTAACAAACAGAAGCCCAAATGATGCAGAGTGGCAAGCTATGCAGGGAATGTTTCCTTATATAGTACGTAACAACCACTGCAAAGTAATTAACCAAAAGATAAAGTAAATAAGAAAAACCAAATGAAAAAGCAAGTTAGAATAAAAAAAAAAAAACATCTGCTGCATTCCTGCAGTTCATATACCAATTTGTGCTTACTTTGTTAGCATCACACATGTCATTCTGTTAGAACCTTATAATAGTAAATAAACACATCAGGAGACATTTAGCATCAGATGTCAACTCAGCTGGACACTTTCAAAAAGGTTTTGCAACACTATTATCCATTGTGCTACATTAATAACATAAAGAAATATGTTAATGTTTTGTCAAACCATGTGTGGGTTGTTTGAAGGTTTACTCCCCAACAGCCAAAAAACAGAAATGTTACGACAATTGACTCCAAACTGACTGAGCATGGGTGGCTGCTCATCCAGTGAATCTTTGTGTTGGTCCTGCAATGGACTAGTAGCCTGGGAAGTAGCCTTCTCCTTTTGCCCACTGACAGCTGAAAAGAAACTCCAGGCCAATACAGGCCATGAACAGACTAAAAAACAGTTTGTTAGAAAAATGCATCATACTTCTACCAGCAGATGCTTTAATTAAAATTGCATTATTTAATTACTTTAAATTCAAACAGTGCCTACACTAAGATACACCTTGCATTTAACAGCAATTACTATAGCAGGTGTGCCCAAATCGAGTTCTTGAGAGCCACTATCCTGCAACATTTTGATGCATCTGGACTTGGGCACCCCTGAACTATAGTCTCTGTTTGGGGATTATGAACCAGCCATAATTGCTCCCATTCAAGTTTATCCTATATTGAAAGTTTGGTGTCTATCATATTTCAATGACAATGTCTTATTGCAGTCATCGGCACCCCTAGTAAAAATGTGTAGAAAGAATTTAGAGCAAATTCATTTGAAAAAACTTGGTAATACCAAGAAGCCACTACTTGCTGCATTTCTTGTGAGATTTGGAGATTGGTTATGTAATCTTATTTACTGTCGTCATCACTATAGATGTTGCCAAGATTAAAGTGGGTCTCGGCCCAGCTTTGTTTGTTACAGTTTGAGTTGCCTTGTAATTTTTAATTAATGCTCTGACTGTAGATGTGGGCAAGTTTAGGCCAGTAGCTATTTTACAGCTGCCCTATTTGAATCATATGCTCTCTTGTCTTTGCCATATTCAACAGTAGCTAAAGGTGCATTTTGATTGAAGTTTTTTCTCCAGTCAAAACGTTTTATCTACCTAGGGCATTTTCCGTGTGCATTTCCACTATACCACACTGTTTCTGTAGGTTACACCCCCGATGCAGAGACGGTTCCTCCTCCTGCAGGCGTACCGCTGTGATCTGGAGGAAAGGATCTCCGCCCACCACACCAGCAGAGTCTAGAATGTAATGAAAAACAGTGAAATCATCATTATTATCTGATGGTTTCGATTTTATAATTTAAAACCACAAACTGCCACTCCACAATGCATGAAAATGTATTGGATTTTAAATTAAATGGGCCGATTACAACTTTACCATGGGTACCAATATAAATAGAGAGCAGAATCCGTTCAGATTTACTCCTCTACCAGCCAATCAGGATTCAGTTGAATTCATGTGATTCCTTTTGCATTTAATTTAGCAGCATTAAAGTTATTTTCTTCTTATCTTAAAGTGAGGTTTTGAGAAGTTCAAATCAATAATAGTTCCACTTACCTGTAGTTGAAAGATGTAAAATCCTTACAAGTTTGTAGAAAAACAAAGGGTCAATTAAATTATCCTTACTGTTTGCTTGAAATGCCAAGACAGGACATGTGAAAACAAAAAAATGGATATAAACATTTCCAGTGAAATCAAATCTGTCTGCTGCATATTAGGCATTTATTAATGATGGTAACTTCATGAAACCTCACTTGAAAAAGTTTGTTTCATCTGTTTAATGCTCTGTAATGGTAGGATGACCTGTCCACAGTGTACCCAGATTCCAAAATACTGACTGCTGAGATAGGCTATATCCCTCGCACAATCCCTAAACAAACAAAAGTTATGAAATGTATGGAGGATTTAATTCAGAAGCCACGTGAAGAATGAGATCTATAAAGGTGAACGTTTTCTGCTTCAGTAGCAGTGAATGAGTTAGATGTATTATTTACACACAATGTACACATTCCTACCAGATCCTGGGAAGACATGTAATTGGGAGAGAAAAGTGTGGGTGTTTTACGTGTGTGCGGAGGTCTGAAGCATGCTTTTTTCACAGTAGACTGTCAGGTAAAGACATAATTAATAATGTGAAAAATTGTTGTATCTCGTTTTTGGTGTCTCTCCCTGCAATCTGGTTTTGTGTGTCTGCTCATTGGTAAAGGCCCACTGGGACACATGCATGGAACAGAGACATTATTAATATCATTAGTGGAGCCTGCGGTTTCCCAGCCACAAGAAATCAACATGTTTAATGTGAGCAGCGTCGGGTGAATCACTCACTTCTGTTATTATGGAGGCTTCTAACATACTTTATATTGAAGTATGATCTATTAAAACTGATCTCTTTATTCAATAGATTCATTTTTTTGAAGGAGAATAATATCAGATCATAAGCTGCATGTTTTACAGCAGGATGTAGATTCACATTATTATGTCCAATTAATAACCAGCACATTATAATGCAATGCAATGCAAGGTAGGTTATTATCTTTGTATTTATGCATTATGCCATCAGAGCATATAATTTTTACAAATGCTCTTTACAATTCAACGGTGAATGCTCCATGATTTAGTCTCAGTATTTTTACGAGTATGGAAAAGTATCATCTTTTTTCATGAAAAATGTATAGGACCCCCAATAAACTTCTCATTTCTCTTTAGGGGCAGACATAAACCAGACCTTAAACTTAATAGTTTGTTATTATTTGATAGGTAAACTGTGAGAACCAAGGCATCCCAAAACTGCATTAGCAATCTACAGAGGAAGTCAAAATCTATGTTGGTAAGGGACAGATTCTGCCCAAAATCTAATTTCACTATGAAAAATAGTCCATCAACACATAGAGTGTGTGATTATGTTTATGCTCTCAGGCCACTGGGATTTTAAATTGCCTTGGTGCAGATTAGGTTAAAATAATCTAAATCCTGCAGGGATACACTGGTGTTGTATTAAAAAAAAGAATTATGCATATCTAATAGCAAGAACTGACAAGACCACTTGTACAGAAATGTTATAATGCCTTGAAACTACTGATCATCCCACAAGTGCTTTCATTCTCAGAGCCACACAAGAGTAAACACTTATAATCATTGACCTGAAACCACCCTGGAACAACAAAGGCACTTCCTTTGCTTGCTTGTTCAGACTGCTCTATTGATCCCGACAAACAACCCATCCAGAGTGTGTTGCAGTCATTCAAGACATCTCTCTTCTTATGTTAGTTCCAAGTTACCTCTATCAACAGATCCATGCTTGGCGATGCAGCGTAGACACTCAGTGGAGTTCAGCGAGTAAAGCTGTAACAAGTCACTGTTTGTTCAAGCAGAAGGTGGGGAGAAGTACAGCACAGAGGCAGGGAGGGAAAGGAGCAAGGGAGACATTGATGATAAATCACCAGCGAGGACTATGTGACGCTGACAGTATTACATCCTTGGACTCTTTCTCAGTAGGCAAGGTTAGACTGTCTATTGGTGGACTGTAGCTCCCTCTGAGCCTTCAGGAAAGGCAAAATTAGGCAATTACAGGCAAATAAATCTTATATCCCTTGACAGGAGCTTTCAGAGTGTAAAATGGTGTTAGGATTCAGATGGAGTGCCTCTGTACAGGACATAGTGGGTAAAGTACATCATGCACATCTATGAGGGGAGCTTCTCCTTTGCTACAAAGACCAGGTGGGACTAATTCTCTATGCTGAAGTCCAATAACAACATAAGGGTTTGGAAAGATATGAAAGCTTAATGCAATTCATGGTTACAGACAATGAATTTGGTGGTTTGATGTTGGAAATGGATAGATTTAGCTTTTTTGGAACTGCTGGATGTCTCTGATAATATTGACATATTGTCTCACCAATTGCACCACTCTTTAGCTTAAAGTATTTATTGTAAGCAATGAGCATCTTGACTGGGTGCTGAAATGTCAAATTAATATGAAATTGATTACACTGGCCAGGAGCAGTGGTGCATTGGTTAAATTGACTACATTTATATTATATATTTATATACTGTATTTCTAGTCTTACTCAACAGTCACTCTGCATTCACCGCACAACAGGGCTTTAAATTTAGGCATAAAGAAATATTTCTACCATGCATATTGAGAACATTTAGATATGTTTTAGTATGTTCTCCATTTTGAACAATAAATCCAAATTCCTGTTGGATGTATATTGCTAGGAAGTGATGTATTTTACCATTTGGAACAGTATTAGAATATTGCTAATACCATTAAAGAAAGCACTTTAAGTGTTAACAGCTTAACACTTTTAAACAGGGCTGCAGTCCAGGGCTATTTTTATTGTGGATTAATTACATCTTACAAGTGCTTCTGCAAATGTACTTAGTTACAATCCACCACTGGCTGGGCGACAGACCTATGAGGCAAGAGTTAAATGAACTGCATTCATGTAATGTCTGTAGGCTTAATGATCACTCCAAACCCTTCACATGATGCATCCTTTTTATAAACAAGTAGCAGATTTTTCATACTCACACACCAATGAGCACATTAGTAGAAATGTGGGGTTCAGTAGCCTAGCCAGAAGCACTTCAGTATGTGGGCTGTAGAAGCAACAAAGCTCTAACACTCCAGCTGATGGACAATCACTCTATCTTTCAAGCCCCAACTACAACAGTAAGTGTTACATGAGTAATATGAATAGAATGATTTATTTTAAGATAGGTTTTACTTTCTACAGAAAAAGATAAAACCTTTTCAGCTTTATTCAGCAATAATAAACTCTGAATCAGACATTTGATGCTCTTAAAGCACAGGAACCTTTACACATTAATGTTAACCTCTTACTTTAGGGCCTCTTTTGTTTCAACAAAGAACTGTAAACAGTGACTGAGTTTATAACTTGCTTTAATTAGCATTTTTCCATCAAATCAGTTTTCTTCCTGATAACAGCGACTAGTGCAATTGCTTAGCTATTGTTCGTTCAATTCACACAGACAAAGCACAGAAAAAGCAGTGCAATACAACTAACAAATCTTAACTGGGCCATAGGAAGGAACCATTTTCATGTGTTGCTAAATGTAAGTACATGGAGACCAATTACCAGTCAAAAAGATATGAGCACCATTTTCAGCCCTTTTGACAAAGCCGTAAATCCCAACCATACAGGAATGTTGACCAGCATTGTATAGATGGTTCGCAAACAACCACTGATTTTAAAACTACATTTTTAAATCTGATGGTTGATTATAGGGCAGCCCATTTCTAGAATCCACTTTAATCTGATGAAGGAGTTTGAGAATCCTTATGTTACTGGGGGATATGTTGTGTTAGGCTATGTCTCGTCGTTGAGTTTCCCATGGCAAATTGGCTTCGGGGGAAGGTTTAAACAGAAGGTGATTTCCCACCTAAAGCATTTAATGCATTTAAAACTGAATTTGGTTCGTTTCCCCCCTTGATGTGGTTCATTTGTCTAGATGTGAACACAGCAGTCGCACTAAGGTGCCAACCAAAACAACCATACTGAGAATGGAATACGTGGTCTAGAGTGGTTCATTTATGGTGTAAATGACATCTGACCTCGATCTGTCAGTGTTTTGCTGACCGCCACAAACATAAGTAATGTGGCTGCTCCAAGAGTTAGCCAGTTGTTACACAACAAAGGTGTTCCTCTGGATGTGTGAAGGCAAACTAAAAAGAAGCAGTAGTTATTTGTTTGGTTCAAAAATGGCTATTGTAAGACCCTTTGAGCCATAAAAGTTATTCTTTTACTAAAAGACAACTTTATTTTGAACATGTTTAAAAGTGTTTGAGAATCTTGCAGCAACTTACAAATGTTGTTACAGTTGTAATTTAACAATGTCTTTAATTTCTATTTCTTAACATTCAAGAACCAATGTATTAGGCCAAGATTTGCTGCTGATATGAAACTTATTATGGCTTCTACTCATCTGTGAAGCTGTTCCTTCTGGCTGATGTGCACCTTGCCTGAAATGTTGTTTCCTTTCACAGTTGCAGTGATGGCAAGAAAATGTAGCCAAATGTAATTCACCATCACTGGATTAAGTTTGCTGTGTCTCTATATTTGGACACACTATTTGATAGTGTGGTATGAGGTGCAAATACACCCTCCATTTCTGCCTGTATGACCCGTTCTCTTTTCCAATGGTTATAATCAGTCTGACAGAGAGAGGTATCCCAATCATTGTGGTTTTTAGTATAACAATGACCATCAGTGGGACCCTTTGTGGGGTTCCTTGAGACGACATTGTTGTAAATAAGCGCCGTTTAACTAAATAATCTGAACTGAAACTATCTCTGTAGTTATGCTGCTATAGGCTTAGGCTGCTGGAGGACATAATGACCACTTTTACCCTCTTCGCTACATTCTCACACTACTCTCCAATTTTGCATTATTTGCTGTTATTTCAGCTTTTAACCTTGTTCTCTCTATTCTCTTCCCAGAAGCTACACCTGACCTGACTCTGTGTCTACCTGTGACACCTTTCTGGAGAGGGGAATTGTCCGAGCTTCTGCTGGAAACAACTTAATGCTCACCCTCTACCGATGATCCACATAGCCCTGTCTTTTAGTGTTTAACCCTTTCTCTCTCCTAGACATGGAAATTGACTGAGCTTAACTGTAACAAACTCTATGTGCTCTCTTTCAGAATCTAACCTTGAAAATTGGCTCAGAGTTGATCTGTTCTTTCTTTCTAGGTGAAACGACTAAAGGAGCTACATCCATTAACTTTTACTTTTCCTTCCCATAGAAAGTACTTCTGGATCAGTGCTTCTTTGTTCTTTTTGTGTCTCTGCTCTGTTCTCTCAAACCCCCAGTTGGTCGTGGCAGATGGCCGCTCACACTGAGCCTGGTTCTGCTGGAGGTTTCTTCCTGTTAAAAGGGAGTTTTTCCTCTCCACTGTCGCTACATGCATGCTTAGTATGAGGGATTGCTGCAAAGTCAACACCAGTGACTGTCCACTGTCTCTACATGCTCATCCAGGAGGAGTGACTGCTA
The DNA here is from genome assembly GCF_021462225.1 of Girardinichthys multiradiatus. Taxonomy (NCBI): domain Eukaryota; kingdom Metazoa; phylum Chordata; class Actinopteri; order Cyprinodontiformes; family Goodeidae; genus Girardinichthys; species Girardinichthys multiradiatus. The sequence continues at coordinate 21,776,641 of NC_061797.1, forward strand.
CAAATCTCTAACTCGATGCAATCTGCTGGGTTTCCTTAGATGGAAAAACTTTTTATCCAATTTGAATAAAAAGCTAACTCCGACTGCACTGTTCAATGGTTAGGATTAATTGGAATGTATGTACCTGACTGTTGTGAAGTGCCTTGAGACAACATGTGTTGTGAATTGGCGCTATATAAATAAAACTGAACTGAATTGAATTATTTTGTTTTTTACTAGAATAGATTCAAGGTAAAGATCTATTTTGAATATGGGTTCATAGTGTAGAATCTCGGCTTTGAAGGCTATTCACACATCAAACTTAAAGAATAAAGAATTGTAATACTCAAATTTTAGATTTATTGATTTCATCTGCAGCATGAGCTATCCACATACTCACAAAACAAGGAGTCCAGTAAATCCAAATTAATTTCCAATAAACTCTCTGGCTATAAGATTCTGTCACATTTTTTTTAACTCTGCATGTATGTTGGCATATCTAAAAATTTGTTTTAAGTGGGTCTAAATGAGAATAAAAAAATTATTTGAAATGTGGAACATCAAGCTCTGTTTAATGTATGTGTGTTACTTATGATGGATCCCTATTTTTTTTAGAAGTGCGCTGAATTGTCACCATCATGTTCGGGTTTTGAGGCGGACCAAACGCAGACAAGAGCTGGGCAGCAGCATGTTTAAAGGAAGGCACAATCTTTATTCTGAGGCTTTCCAAAACATGGCAAAACGAAGCAAAGTCACTGCTGGTGCAAACATGAGTGGAATCCAAAACTTACATGAGATCACACTGCAGGAAACGTAGCAAAACTGAAGTTAATCATAGGTCGTGAACGTAGTGGTGAACGAAAGGAACCAGCAAGGAACACAGAAACCAGACTAACTAATATACCGAAGGAGAACACACTGGGAGGCAGAAGAAAACCAGAACTGTCAGGAAACGTAAGCAATAAACAACATGAATACAAAACCACAAACAAGAAACATCTAGCTAAAGTAAACAAAACACAAAACCACAAAGACCAAAATGTCGCACCCCGACACATGTGTTGTTGTTTTTTTCCTTTTAACTTATTGATTGCCTAACCATCTCAGGTAGAAAGCTTAATTCTGTATACCAATAATCAGCATGAAGTAACGTTATTATCAGGCTATTGCTGTGACATTTGAGTCAAACTTGCATAAATTCTGTTACACTGATGCAAATCGGCAGCATATATGGTGTGTCTGAGGGCCAGACCTGTTTGATCCACTTTCTGACCAGAGTTGATTTCCACAGATAGGCTGCTCATCCTGATCTTTATCAGGCAGTTATTGAATTGGTTTCAATAGTTATGCCCTATAATATATGTGATGTGGAGAACAGGGAATGAAATCATTAGAAGGAAAACTGAAAAAACTATAGTGTCTTAATGTTTAGTTGTTTTTTTGTTACATTAAAAATAAAGTTTTACAATGTAATAACAGTGACAACATTTGCCCCATGTTCTTTATCTGAGTTTACTAACCTATTCATTAGAGGGTTTAGGTCTCCTCCACATGCACAGCCAAATTGGGGGCCCAAAGCTGAAGAGTAGAGCTGAAACTCCTGCTAATAACAGTTACAAAGTTAAAGCAAAGCTCCAAATTGATGAATAAACTCTCTGTACATTTTGTCCAAACGCAGTAAACTGGAAAGGCAAATACAAATGTACTGATCTGAGTTATCAGAGTCATATAAAAATAAAGAATTTAACCCCTCTCTTCAAGAAACTTTTCCATGTCAATATATCATTAGGAGCAAGACATGAGTTCCATGAAGACTGTAGTTGCATAAAGCTACATGTATTATAGGTAAAGGTATTATAGGTAAACTAACCGAACCCTATGTTAAAGCACAGCATTTTGTCCTGCAGAGCTGGAGGGACCAAAATGTCACTGTCAGAATGACTGGGTGGCAGAACAAAGTTAAGGACCGTTTTTCAACACAAACTAAACAAGCTGGGTTTCTAGGGAGATGACCCTCATCTAGTAGGTCATAACAGTCCGTCAGATAACCTTTGCCCAAACACTATGTGAGACATTTTCAAACTATATTTTTCCCAATTACTTACAACTTACTTAGACTTGTTGATTTTCTATTTAAATGTGTCTGTTGTAGAGTTATGGAGGAGACATGCTTGGATTAAACTAATACACCTGTGCAGATGCTGTACCAGTTATTATGCACCACATGAAATCCCACCCCAATGCTCTTGACTTCACCCGAGTAAGAGGTGCAGCTGGAAATGGCAAAGATACATTTAATGATAGTGAAACACAGGTATAGTTAGTATTCATGAAGAGACACGCCACTGACGCCCATTCTGCTATGGAAGGACATGCCTGGCCAAACACAGCAGCTTGAGGTAAATGCACAGAGGTAGTTTATAATGTTTGGAAGCCATAAACATTCTGCCCTTGGCTCTTCCCAAGCAGACGGACCATGGAGAATTTTACTACTGTCATAAAGCATGTTCATCTTCTGCCTCTCCCCTTGCTTCCCCTCACACAAGGCAGCATTCACATATCCAAACACATCCACAACACCCCATCCTTGTGATATTTCACACACCTTGTGCATTAAAATGAAGATGGTAAACATCCAAACAGACTGGTATGCTGATCTCCCCCACCGTTTTACTCACCAGTACACAAAACAACAACTAAGGATGGATTTCTCTTAACTCTTTATTCAAAATTAAAACTAGAATGGGAGTTGGTGCTGTAAAACATCAGTGAAAACTGTTTATGCCTTTTACTTTATTCCGTTGCAGAAAAAAAAAACATTCAAACCTTTGGTGACTGAGGGATATGGCAACTTAACAGTTATAAACAGAAACAAATAATGTTGGGTAAGAAGGCAGTGTAGTGAAAACTGTAGCATTGTTATGAGTCGAGGATAGTAGCAAAAATATAAAATGAATAAATAGCAAAATTGAATCTTAACCTTGACTTTTTTTCTGATTTGCATGATATCTAATGTTTTTCCTGTATTACAGCTAACTATTGCAGGAAGATTGAAAAATAACAGCTTATATCCAATGAGATAATACTTTAAAGATTGTGGGAGTGTTTATATTCTGTTTGTTAAATTTATAAATTTATTAAAATGGCAACAATTATGAGAAATTAAATAAATCACCAAAATGTTCTGTAACATGTGTAAAAACGCCAATATGAGAAACAGATTTGTCTGAGGATGCATGAACATGCAGAAATTAAAATAATAAATGCTATTGAATGTTTAATTATTATCATTTTAAAATAAATATATAAAGTGAAGGGTAAAACTAAATTATGACAGGATTATTTTAACCTGTCAGTCAAAATGAGACAACAAAAAAGTATAGCTCAACCTCTTCCCCATAGGTACTCTTAGTACTAGGGTTAAGATTTGATTTTTAAATGTTATATTATTCATTAAAGTGCACAAATCAAATTTGACTGTTTTTAAGTTTTTAAAACTTTTCTTTCTTTTGTTTATGCACACAAATAACATGCTCAGAAACACTAACACAAGGCCATAGTAATGCACCTTGTTGTTTGTCAAAACACTAAGCTTTTTCTAAGACAATTTTAGCACAGTATCGACAAAACCGCAAGACTCCTAAAAGTCTTCCTTTTCCAATAAATGGACATCACAATTCAGGAGGAAGGCTCTTCAATTTTTGAAACAAAAAAAAATTCTTCCTTTTTTCTTACCAGGTCTTTTAAAAGCAGCTAAAGGACATCATACTTATACAGCGAGACCACCTGCTGGGAGCTTTAAAAGCCTGTACAGAGCCTTAAGTACATTTGAATGCAATCAGTCACAGTGATGACAATAATTTGAAAATGAAAGCAGATGATGGAAATAACTGTGATGATGGTAATGAATAGGTACGAACAAGATATAATACAGAGAAAATATATGTACTTAACACACATTTGGTCTTCGCCCATCCTTGAAGTAAATTACTGAATGCTTGATTGACATCTCGCTGCAAGCCAGAAAAATTGCTCTGGGCCTTCATTTTCAAGATAAGGTGCCACCTTGGTTCTCCCTTACAACAGATTAGTTTGTTATATGTTTCTACAAGTCCCTGAGAGTTACAGCACGTACAGTGATAAAATCTGTTGGCAATTACTTCCCAGTTGTTTTCCTTTCAAGTATCTCTACAGACAGTATGTAATACTTTTCTCATCTGAGTGTTTAGATATAAGAGGTAAAAGGCAATATCGTATGGACATGGGTACAAGCAACTCCATTACGCCTGATTTCTTCAGTTACAATTTCAAAAAAGATCTGTTAAAGCTTTGTTATTTTTATTTTTTTGGGATGAACTAACTTTTTTTTTTAGAGTAAGTCTACATTCAACACGGTGTTGATAATTCTGCTCTCCATTTAAGCTGCAGCTTTTTTAAGGTGCACCTTTAGTAGGTCAGTCTCATATTGTGCCTTGTACAAGTTTTTCATTGGACTGAGATCTAACGACTCTGGACACCAATGACTGAGCTGAAGCAGTCATCACAATTATAAGGTCACTCTAAAATGGTCTGGACTTCACTAAAGTAACCATTGGATAGATAACCGGTGATCACAAGGGGATCCATTTAGTCGCCAATAGTAATCAGTTGGCCGAAACATTTAAATCATGATTTCTAAATGGCCAAAATTGGGTCCAAAATGCTCCACACGTTTGCACCAGTAGCTACTCTTTTTTTTTTCATGTGGTTTACACTAACTTGTACCTTCACCAGTTTATCAAAGACCAAAGAACATCTCCAAAATATCCTATCACAACCCACAGTCATGGTAAGAGCAGCAACTAATGAATATTAAAATGTTCAACATTGTATATTTTGTAAACTTTGCATCCAGTTCTACCAATTAAAACCCTTCCAATAACTCAACCCATCACATTGTGACCCACAGAGCATCACAAAGCTAGAGATGCATGTCAGTAGGGAAATGAGTAATGAAAACCCTGAACAGTTGTTCAGGGTGCTAGAGCTTTGATTTTGACACTGCCAGATTTCTCTGTAGAAACACAGCTATTACTGGTTCTGTTGTGAAATCATGTAGACCCTGTCAGCATTGCTGCAGATTTACAGGTTCAGGCCTGTTTTTAAATTTTCCATCATCTAATTTAGATGTGCTTGCACATACTGTACCCTCTTTTTCTGGATCTTAACTGACTGAACAGTGGTCTCCAGCTGTCAGGGCTCCATCTGTTTCAAGGTTCTATAGACCTTGGTCCCAGCAAATCTATTTGATATTTGAGTTAAATTAGCTAAATTAGTCTGACCAGAGTTGTCTGATCTCTGTAATCAGCTAGATACTTTTAGCTGAAGACATATAGCTTGGATATTTTTTTCTTAGTTTTCAATGTGTGTCTTTAAGAAAAATGAGTTTAGATGAAAACCAAAGTATATCAGATGGTTCAAAGTTTTTATAATGTGCAGTTAAGAAATTAGGTAACTATACCTATGTGTCAGTGTAGGGACCCGCAGCCATAGTTACAATGTGAAAGGCCAGTACAGACTTTCCTGGAACTTTAAAAATAAATTGCATTAATAATTCCGGCACAGCCAGGAAACGAGGTAACTGCGGACATCCTGTGATGTTACTGGCCAAATAAAAGCACCACTTTTGCTACATCCTGCCTCTACCATCCGGACTCTGTGTGAGGCTGGCCGGTGAGACACCGCGCTAATGAATCTTTGCTGGCAAACAGACATAAACTCTTCAAACTGGATCCAAGGGTGTCATAAGATCACGCGATCACAAGTTAAGTACTGATGAATTACTGTTGAAAGAATCCAGTATTCATTCATAAAAGGGAGATTAAGGTATTAGCATTGCTTTACTTTCTCTCTGAGGCCTGTAGAAGCAAACTATGTCCCAGAGTTCCCTGCAGAGACGCGGTCTCTACGAAGCCGAGTCTGATGGAAGGACAACAGGAGCCTCATCCTGTGGTAACGTGCAGTGTGGTCAGAACGGGCCTCCCATCCACAGCTACGGAGGTTAGCTGGAAGCTAAGCCTTTGTTCACAGTGGACTTTTCTTCAAACGTCGTCGTCGCCGGACATCTCCTCCTAAACACAATTCAAACGAGGTTAGAGTTTGGGCAGAGAGATATTTAGGATGAAATGATCTAAACGTTTTTCATTTTATGAAGTTTGGTTTTGTTTGTGTTGAACTCAGCTATCTTGGTGCTAGCAGACAATCCGCAGCACACGTTTTCAGTTTTGTTCTTTGTTTGTGTGGATTAAACTAATACACCTGTGCAGGTGTATTAGTTTAGACAAGTAAAGTTAAGACAAACTTTACTTGAAGGGTGATTTTAAACAGAAGATTGATCACAACGCGCCGTCCGCGCTTATGCATTTTAACCCTTTTATTGACAGTATTTTTAAAGATGTGTGTTTGATTCTGCGGCAAAGCTAACAGCATCCTTTGTTATCTTCAACTGCTAACATCTTAGGACACGTGCTTGCTGCCAAATTGTATTTACCCAAAAAGGTTTAGTTTTCAATCCAGTAAATAATAGTCTCTAAACATTATTTTACTAAATCTGATAACTTAGTAAACACCATTAAGCCCCATTTCTCCAGAAATATTTGACTCTTTTCCAAAATATTCCCTTAAATATTTCACCATTTCCCTTAATAATATTTCTTTGAATATTATTTTAATAAGTAAAGGCAGCTAATGAGACACCGTTGAGAATTAGTCATCCAGAAGGTTGGTTTTATTCAGCAGATCATTATTTAAAACATTATTTTATTAAAATAATATTTTATCTGATCTTGCATTGTGAATGGTTGTCTAAAGGTATCCTGATTATTGTCCAAGTTAGTTCCAAGACTAACTTAACTTCACTTTCAGGTTCTTTAAGATAATCCATGGTTCTCAAACATAAACATTGCAAGGTAATGTTGCATCACTCTTTTTGGTCATGGTTCTCAATCATCTTTAATCAACTTGTTTATAGTGTACATAGCCCATTAGTCTTAGTTATTCTGTAATTCTGCTTGGTAGTTTAGTTCGATTGTTTAAGCATAGTAAAGAGTTTGTTGATTGAAATATGTTTGACTTTGCGTTGACTTATTTTTGTTAATAAATTCTTGTATTTTAAGAAATTGTGTGAATTCATTCCATGTGTGTGCAGAGTTTATGCTGTTTAATAATTTCAGAGCTCGTCTCACACCTTTCTATTTTGTCCTAATACCATCGCCTTACTGGGCTGGTATTCACAGGACAACCCTTAACAGACCGAAATATTGTTTGATAAAATATTAAAATATTAATGTTAAATTTTAAATAATATTCTCAGATTCATAATCACAACATCAGTGTGAAATGTGTTAACTCTTCAGTGGCCAAATTAATCCAAAGATGATCTGACCTATTTTTTTTTTTCCCAAGTGTAATTCAACCTGAAAAGTCTTAAGTGATTTTGCCACTCTGGAGAATATTTACACAAGTAAATGGAGTAATCTACCATTAAAGCCTTCAGTGATTGATCTTCTTTTATATAATATATATAATAATATATATGACTTTAATTGATTCACTGATGCCACATCAGCACAGCAGAAATTATTTATTCTGAATATTGAAATACACATCAAAAGGCTAGCGACAGTACAGAAAAGAAATGACTGCAAAAGTAGCATCCCTCAATCACTGTCCACCTGCTGTGACTTTCCTCTTTTAAACATGGCTCAGTTTGAAGAAATATTGCTTTTCTGATATTGCACAAATTGTGACCCTACTCGCAAACGCACACCCTCACCCACGCCTAAAAAGAAATGGTACATACACACTCTCTCACTTTGCCTGGATGAATACAGATGTCTCACTGTAATGTCAGAAATACAGGTTGTACTCGTCGAGCTCCCCATCTAAATCAAAAATCCATTATTAGGATCATTTCATCATTGGTCATAATAGGAGCACCTCATAGACCAGTGCATCACTGGGATTTAATATTTGACTACAGCAATAAATGTTGGGTTGATGGAGTATGATTGTAGTTGTCATATTCTAGCCTGCCAAAAAGCTTTTGCGTGACAGGGTTCAGTTTTTACTGAAACTGAAAGAACAAGTCAGAATGAAGACTGATGTTTCTGTGTTTGTGGTGAACAGTTTGCTGAAACCAAAGGTGAGTGCACCTAGAATGTCAATAATAACCCCTCACTGCTCAGAGAATCACAGACATGTTCAGCAAGAGTGGGCTGAAGGTAGCTGAAGAGCATTTTCTGCAGCTTTGGCACAATCAGCAACCTCTCAGTCATTGGGTTTTATCATAAAAATGCCTTTGGAAATTATGCTTGAAATAATTCTGGGGTTCTGTTGACCTATCTTAGAAAATAATTATGGACCCAAAGTCCACATAAAGCCAATTGCAGCAGTACTCGCTGCTTAAACAAGTTTTCACTGTTATAATTGTCAGAGTCTGGGATTTTTTGTCATGTGTTGTTTTTGCCTGCTGCTTACACTTACTCACCACTAGATGCCGCCAGTGTCCTGGCGGCATTCTGGAGGGTAGCAGGTGTTCCTCATCTTCATCCATCTGGAGGAGTATAAGAAGGTAGAGCTGTCAGCACTCCAGTGCCTGAGTGTTAGCCTTCGTGGTAACGTCATCTGGCCAAGCTGTAAGTTCTGTGTTCATGCCAAAGTTCACAGTTTGTGTACCTCTTTGTGTGCTCCTTCCTAGGTGACTTACAAGTCCAAGCCTCAAAGCTCCTGCAACCTTCAGCCTTGGCTCAAAGTCTCAGCTTTGGATCCTGCCTCAGTCAGAGCTTCAAATCCTTCAAGAAACTTACCTGGCTCAAGTACTAACTGACAGCTCAAGCCTACCTCCTTCAGTAAGCGAAACCTGCTCACCCTCCAACTATTGCCTTCACATGCAGCTTCTGAAAAACTCACCAGGTAACACACGTAAAATCAAACTGTCAAGACCTCACCTGAACATTCCCTTAAGAGCTCACCACCTCCTTGGACTGACTTGCAGACTCAGCAGCTGCATTATCGTTCTCCCAGGCTCCACATCTTCCTCCCTCGTCTAAACTCATCTTCATCTCCAGTAAGCAAGAACTTAAAGTAATTTTCTATTGCTTCCCAACTGCACTTCAAAGTTACTTACCCCTTTCATTTCTCTCATACAGTGTTTCCAGCCCCGGTTCCAGTTCCATTATTCAATACTAAAAGAAAAAAAACTTGTTAAACTTTTCTCCTGCCTCTCTGCATGTGGGTCAAAACTATTAAACAGACGATGACAATTATGGCCTAGCCCTTTGCTTGTAGTATTCATTACCTGATAAAGTATGGCACAGCTCTTGTCATATCTCAACCTGTGCTGCCTATTTATACTACAGTGTCAACGAGATGTAAATTCCCATAAAGCTTATCTTCAACATTATACATAATGATTAAAAGGGGCTGTGCAGGATGTGAAGCAGACTGATAAACATGATCAATTCGCTGAAACGACTCAGCTGTTCTGTGTATTTTAGGACTATCAAGGGTTTATGTTTAGTCCCATTATACGCTGAGTTCGCTGTTAGTGATTTGACCTTCAGTTCCTTTATTGTGAGCCAGGGACGCGGAGTAAAAGTGACATCTAGCCGACACTCAGTGACAGCAGATGAAGAGGAGGTTTAGACAAGCGCATGGAAAAGAGAAATTAAACCGGGAGAGCCCAGAGTGTGACTGACAGATCCTCAGCTCCCATGGTTTCCTGCTATTCTTCAGAGCTCATCTCCTCCCCTTGTTTTTTTTTTTTGTTGTTTTTTTTCTGTCTGACAGTTAACTTCACAACAGGAAGCTTTTTACTGAAGAGCTCCGATTAGATTTCCTATTTTACAGTCCAATGCTCTGTTTATGTGAAACATATAGTATGTTGGCATAAGCAGTCTACCATGGAAAAGACATTTCTTAGTATTCAGACCAAAGATTGCTTTGGGATGAGAGATCAAGTTAAGTTCAAATTTCTGTGTTTTTTTTTGTTGTCTATGCTTTGCTAGAAGATGGAATGAAACTATTGTTAGGTTTTGCAGTGAGGAGTGAAAATGACTGTAGTCTTCAGAAAAACAGCTTCTTATTTTGGGAAATGTTGCACGGCTAATTGAAATTCAGCTGGCTTCATTGTGATTTATTCAGTAACAGCTGGTCACAGACAGCGATGTAGTGCGAAAATAAATCTCTTAAATCTCTCATTTCTTTATTACCCACAAAGTATATTTGTATCTTCCTAATTTACAGCCAAGATTCATCTCCATGAAAGTCCCATGCACAAAACAAACATGAATCTATAAAAGCCAGAAAACCCACCTGCAGATGTCTTTACTTCACCTTTCAGTAAAGGTATTCTAATACAAGAAGAGATAAAAGCTCTAGACTTTTTCTATCATCAAACAGTTCATGTGTTTGTGTTGCATCATATATCTCTTCCATATTTCTAATATTTCCACATCTGTGCTGCTCTGAGGTAAGTACAATAGGCAAGAATTATCAGTCTGCATGGTATAATAAAAGACTTCCATGTAATATCATGACAGAGCAAGTTCATTTCTTTGGTTAAATCAACCAGTTGAGTGTTACTTCGTGTCACTTCAGAACATGACCTGGCATGGCCCAATCTGTGGAAGTATTAAGGAGTCTTCCTCAAAATGACAGTAATTTAGAAAGACAACCAGTGAATTGTTTGACTCATTCACTTTTTTAAGAGCACCCGTGTAGATATGCAGTTTCAAATTTTTTTTTTCAAAAACTTCTTAAAAGTGGAATTGACAGGAAACCGGAACTCAAAGGAGGGGACACAACCCCTAAGACGGGATCTTTAACAAAGTAAAAGAGACATGTCTAAGTGTGTGTGTGGCAAAAAAATATTAGTCCGGAGCTGAAGGTCCACTGGGAAATCATATGACTTAGTTATTGGACATTTCTTCATCTACCAAGGACAAAATGTCATCCACTTCAGACAGAGTAAGTGTAAAGTATGCTCTCTGTTTCTGGTCAGCCACTGCTTTTCTTACTGTATTACAAAAGGTATCTGCAGTCGTTTAGACCAGGTCTGCAAGACGATTTAGCAAAACTCTTATTAACAATATGCAGAGGATCTGGTTGTAAAATGTATTAAGAAAATATATAATTTTTTAGGTCTTTATTTGATTATTACATACATTCAACCAACAACCATGCCATGTTCAAAGTCACTTAAATCCCCTTTCTTCCCCATTCTGATGCTCGGTGTGAACTGTAGCAGATCGTCTTGACCATGTCTACATGCCTAAATGCATTGAGTTGCTGGCATTAGATTGGCTGATTAGAAATTTGCGTAAACGAGCAGTTGGACAGGTGTACCTATTAAAGTGGTCGATGAGTGTACTTGAAGTGGCATCTTGCCTTACAGTTTTTTTCACACATGTGGCACCATAATTTTAAAAATTGCATGCAATAGCTAGACGTATTTGATGTTTTGAACGTAAATGAGCATAGAGTATTTTAAGTTTTTATTCTGTAAATTAAACCATACAATCATATTATAATTAAATATACCATAAGATATTTATTTAAGGTGTTGCAAAGCGAAAGGCCATAACATTTTGTGCAAATAACCTTGTATGCTATATAAAAAAAGAGTGAGAGTGTTGGAAACCAAATCCTATTTCTAAATCAAGCTGATTAAAATTCATTTAGATTTAATGGTGGTTTAATGTAACTTGTGCTAGTTTAAATTTGTGCCATTACTGTCAGCAAAAGCCATGCTGGAATGATGTCTGTGCTCTCTGAGCAACACTGAGCTAAGGGACATAATTTGATCTTATGTTTCTGCTCAGAAACTCATTCTCAGTTCTTACCCTGGGACCCAGAGGTTTAACTTTGTACGGTTTTGCAGTTGGAGCCATAATACTTAACAGCAGTGATGCTTACTACAGAAAAACATGGAAGAGAAAACTCATTGACCAAGCATCAGTCTCAGCATACAATTGCATGTCAATCAAATAAAAGACCATTTAAAAATTTAATTTAAAATTTGCAACCCACTGATTACACACAGTGATGTATTCCAAGCATTTACTTCTGTTAATTGTCCTTATTTTTGCAAACAAAAACTCCAAATTCAGTTTCTCATAGAATAAAATTTTATAAAAGATCAATAAAATGATTTCAAATACAGAAATCTTCCGTTGTGGCTTGGGTTCTCCATTTTATTACACCAAGGAACACAATTATTCAGAAACCCCACCTCAACAAGCCTTGGAAAAAAACTGTCAAATTTAACTTTAGCTAAAGACAAAAAGAAAATCTAAATCTAAATTTAAAAACAAATCTAAGATGGCTAGAGTTTATTTATGGAAAGAAACCTAAGAAATTAATAAAACCTCACTATTTCAAAGTTAAGTAAAAAAAAAAACGACACTTCAAAAGAACAGTTTTTCAGCAGAAATATCAGGTATCTGGTTAATGTCTACTGTTCACTTTGTCAAAATAAGGTGAGATCTTTCCATGTAATCCATGCAACATTTAGTAACTGCTCACAGTTAACTCCATAAAAATTACAATAAACACCCTTATGTGTAATCCATGCAATAATTATTAAAAGACACAGTTGAAGCAGTAGAGAGTGAAAACAAGCATATTCTCATATTCTGGGACTGAGAGAATGGAGAGGCCTGTGTGGAGCCACATATTATCTGTCTTATCTTTTGCAGAAATATTAACAAGTGTATCCAAAGAAATTATGTATGATGATTTTCTATTCTTTTACAAGTATTAAATGAAATTAGTCATCTTTAATTATCAAGTTAAAAGATGTATGATTGAAATATGGTTAAGAACTGATAATTAAAGTAAAAAATCAGCTATTTATGAAAGAGATATAATGTTGATCAGTTGTTATGTATGAATAAAAAGAATGAAGTGATGGTTTTGTAACTGTGTTTTAAAGTAAATGCAGAAAGCTGAGAATGGAATGTGTTATACTGTGTAAAGTTTAAGACTGAGCAGATTAGGGAGAGACCTGCAGGATGACTGGGAGTGACGAGAGCCAGCTGCATGCTGACAGCGAATCCTTTGAAGCCCAGCGCAAGGAAGGGAGGATGAGTCTACAGCCAGCTGCGTGGCTATTACCGGCATCTCCAAGGCCGATAAACAAGAACCAGAAAGTCACGATGACTATGATTAAGTATTGAGCAATAACGTAGTGGGCAAAAGTATGTTGCGCAATAACTGAGAAGACTAACAAGGGGCTGACTGGTGAAAGCATCAGCACTATAAAGGCAATGCTGAAGGAGGGAACTGCTGTTGTTTCCTCGCAGAAGACCAGCAAACAAGATCGGACGGAGAAAAGAAGCTCAGATGGAAACAGCCCAACTGATCGACTGCATTAAGAGGATCAAGCCGTTTACCTTAGAAGGACTGTGCCTCAAGATCAAGAATCTGATTTTATGCACAGTGGCGCAGTTGGTAGCACTGTTGCCTTGCAGCAAGAAGGTCCTGGGTTCAATTCCTGGCCGGGGGTCTTTCTGCATGGAGTTTGCATGTTCTCCCCATGCATGCGTGGGTTCTCACCGGGTACTCTGGCTTCTTCCCACAGTCCAAAGACATGCCTGTTAGGTTAATTGGTCAATCTAAATTGCCCTTAGGTGTATGAATGAGTGTGTGTATGGTTGTTTGTGTGTTGCCCTGTGATGGGCTGGCGACCTGTCCAGGGTGTACCCTGCCTTTCGCCCATAGACTGCTGGAGATAGGCACCAGCTCCCCCGTGACCCACTATGGAATAAGCGGTAGAAAATGACTGACTGACTGACCTTTTTATCCAGACAACAGAAGTGAACTTGATCGGTGAACAGCTGATTGCTCTAAGTTTCAGGCTTTTGGAAGTCCTGACTCAACCGCATTTATGTCTCCGGGTTTCCTTCAACTCTTCAGCCTCTGGAAACTACTGTCTTCTGAGACATATGACAACAAAGTTTCTGTTTAACCATTAAAGCCTGGAGCATCAGTGCCTGCCACTTAAAAGAAGAAAACTGAAGATTGAGTCGTATTCCCTTCAAGAAACCATTCGTTGTTACCAGAAGAAACATCTCCATCAGGTGCATGGATGAGCCTCCATCTTCAAAGCCTCTCCAAACTCACCAGTTTCAGCATCAGGGAAAGACAGGTTGAGTTGATTGATTCATTCTATTATTGAAATTATTATGTGTTGCCAAATTTAAGCTGTTACTGACCCCTGCAAAAGCGTTACTAATTAAAGAAAGCATATAAAATTCTAGTTAAATCGTGGACATTCAATTATTTGAGTCACCGTATTTTTGGTTTTTCATTGGTGGTAAAAAGTCTTGTTGCCTGGTTCTAATATATTTTAGGAGATTTTTATAGGTTGCCTTAGCCAAGTTTGTTAAAACAGCGTCCTTGGGGCTCGTGCCGAGCCACTAAAATTAACCTAGCCCATATACCAAGAGCCAGTGGTTAAATTAGGGAATGAGCAGCCGTGAACAAAAGTGACTGTTGAATGACTGTGTGAATGACTGCGATAGGCTACTCAGTTGTCCAGACCTCCAGTTAAAGAAGGGCGAGACTTTTGTATGAAGGCTGTCAGAGGCTAGGCAAGACATTTCCCGACACCAGCTTAAACAGAACTTTCAGTAAACCTGTTTAGTAAGATCTTTCAGGTTTGGGGAAGTCCGGACCCGTTGGATGGAGAGCTGGATTGAGCAATCCCCTTAGAAATAGGCAAGTAGGAGGGAGGGGTTGGCTCATTGGAGAACGAAAACTTTAACCTCTGTCCTCTCTGTCAACATCCATACTGCATCAAACAACAATACACCATCATCATTACTCAGACAGGTCCTGTACAGGTGCCTTTTCACATGAGGAGGCACTGTTTGCTCCAAACCCATTAAAGACATATAATTCCGTCTCTCACTGCTCCGCATTTAGTAGCGGCTGGATAGGTTCACCTTGCGAGAGCTAGTCATCAATGGAGCTGTAGCAGTTACAACAAGGTACCTGCGCTAAGTTTTGCATCATCCCATCACCATGGAGACACCAATTTGTTGAATGTGTAACCTGGGAAAAAGTCTATTTGAAAGACTATACGTTATTTCCACTTGCAAAAACTGTAAAAACTATTTTTAGGAAGGTCCTCTCTGTCATGACGCTTCACCCCTCGTCCTGTTTCCCTTCTTAAGTTGAATTACTGAAATAAACAAAGTTTTCAATGATATTCTAATACCAATGCAACATTAAGAAAGCTGACTATGAGAGTGACTAACCCTGATATCATGGCTTTGGAAAAAAATATGCAACCCAAACATTTGAAAAAAAAAGGGTTGAATGACCATTGACAACACTGAACATTCATTAATCAGAATACTCGGTTTTACAGTAAATTTCTCTTTGAAAGTATTGTTTCTTGTGGGCTAGATGTCATTTACCTTTAAAAAGGGAAACTTGTCAAAACAGGATGAAATTTCATCAACATTATGAAACAGAAGCCTTATGTCATGGTCCTGGTGTGTGTGTGTGTGTGTATGTGGGTGTGTTGGATGTGAGTGTGTCTTCCTACTAGAGAAGTTGGGGGTCTGGTTCCAGGCGCCTGGCTGCACACCTGCCCGCCATCCCCTTGTCAGGTTGTGGGAAATATAAGGGGCAGTGAGACTGTTAATCTTTGCCTGATGCCTAACCTACCCTGTAGAGATACGTCAAGCCCTTTAAAGAGATCAGAAATATGGATTCTATGGGGGTTGTGTTTTGCTCCAAGCCTTCCTTACCTGTCGTTTTCTGCTCCCTCTAAGGTTGCAGTTTTCCAGTAAGAAGCCTCATGGATTCCTCCTCAACAAGAACTCACCAAGAATGTCTTCTTTTGGACCAACACCCACGACTGCCTTCACGCTGCCCCTTTGTTCCCTCAACTGTCTGCCTGTCCACTCTCAACCTCCTCCTCAAAATACATCTTCCCATCCAACCAAAGTAAGCTCTCCACTATTTACCAATAGTTTGGATTTATTCACCCTGTTGCTCCATTTGCTCCAACTAACTGTATTCTCCATCTTCAAATCCAGTCGAACCTTGATTGCTGAAGCGCAGCAACAAATTCATTCTATTAATTATTTTAAGAATAAAAACATTCCTTTACCTTTATTCTGAGTTCCTTCTCGGTTTCTGCATGTGGGTCAGAAAAATACCTGGTTCCATCTCACCTTGTGCCTCCTAGATGCAGCTTTAGCGAGATCTGAAATAAAACAGCCTATTAAGTATGTTAATCACAAGTTTAGTTCAGCAATTAGAAGCTGGTTTTTAGAATGTGCAAATTGGTACCTTGATGATCTTAATTTAAATTTCTAACTATTTTTTACTCTACTTTCCTAATTACACATTAGAAAAGTAGAAATCTCAGGTTTTTGAATATTTTTTGAAGATAAATAAATCAAGTGAAGTTTTTCAGCAGGATGATATTTAAAAACCATGACAGGTGCAATAGATGGAGCGCTTCTCAATATGGACATTTAAAAACCCTGCGTGGATGTTCTGATTATCTTATGTAATGCACTAAAAAGAGCAATGGTTTAAAAGTGAGTAAAGCTGTACAAAGCTGGGGATGGAGTGTTATGCTGCAGTTCGTTTCCCTCCATCCAGCTCACTAAACTCAGTCAGATTCTGTCATATGATAAATCTCTGCAATCTATTGCCAGCGTTATATGTATAGATATAAGCTCTGGTGAGAATATTGCTTTGAAAAGTCATGTCATTTAGATTGAACAGTATATTTGTTTCTGGGGTTTTTTTCTCACCTCACAAAGTGCCATTTGATAAAATGAATATCTGCATTGCATTTTCAGATATTCCATCGTCCATGAAGGAAGAAGAATCTGAGGTAGAGTTTCAAGCCAGGCATACAGTATTTTGAGGTGATGGAAACATTTTTCTTTTTAGTTTCCTGTCTGAGAGTTTAACTGTGTGTGGCTGTGTATAAAAAAAAAGGAAAAAAAAGAAAGGAGAATTAATTTTTAGGCTCTTTTTGGTCAAGGTAGAGTGCAACACAGGGCAACTGCAGAGTTGAAGACTTAAAGGTGAGTAAAATGATTTATTGCAATGGTTGGAGGAGAAAAACACAAAAAGTCAAAACTATTAAAGTCAGAATTGAAGCAGTTATAACATTGTCCCACAAAATGCCCTTTACGTAAAAGTCAGGAAACAGTTTTTAGTTTGTGTTTATTTTTTGAAACAATGAAACTGCAGTTCACAGGAGTGGACATGGACTACTGTGCTCCCTGGTGGTCTGAAAGGATGGGAACCATCTTTGAACTGCCAGTTTTCTGTAGAAACATGAAGAGGTACTACTTTAGCAATACTCCTGAGGCTTATTCAGAATCACCATTTGACATAATATCCATGTTATGAAGGTTAGGGTCTCTCTGCCCATGGTGGCACCACTAGGCAAAAAAATAATTTTTACCATGAGTAAGTTTTTTTTCTTCTTTAAAGTAGAGTTGGAGATTAGGAAAACCTTTAATTTGGCAAGGGAGGGGCTTGCTCAGGGAACTATCCATGCCAAGACCACAAATGTGCACAGAGAACATGCAAAAAGTCACACAGGAAAGCTGCAACATAGTTTTTATCCTGAGGCCTTCTTGCTATGTTCACAACTACACTGTGCAGCTCTGTTTTATTACTTATTTCATGTCAAAGTCTTCTAAAAGAGAGCTTGACAGACAGAGCAGGGTAGCAAATAGCTGTGATAAACAATGATTGACTCCCGACAGCTTTACATGTAGTTATTTGTTCAGTTTATGATGGATGTTAGATGTCTGCTCAGTTCTTCAAAAATAACACAAGTGCTTAGGGAGGTATTTTATGTACTATTTTTATGGTTATTATTAAAAGAGTACATTTGGAACCCTTCTAAAATGAATTGCTGCATATATTGAAGAATCTCAAGCTTTATCTGAAGAGGACACAATCAGCTGTGGCAGATGAACATGGCACAGCCAACCAGGTTACTCTCTTTCTCTCTGCTGCAACCTCTCTCCCCTTCCTCATCTTTTCCTTTCTCTTCAGGTTATGTGCCCCAAACTTATCAGACCTGCTTCAGTCCTCAATTTTATGTTTCAGATGTTTCTCCTTGTGAGCTGCATTATTCTTTACATTCTTCAGAGCCGAGATATGAACTAGATTAAATCTAATAAAATGTGGCAACACATTTCAACACAAATCAGAGGTGCTTTTTACACATATAGGGCTGCAAATACGAAAGGTTTAGACAGCCTTTTTAATATGTTGCAGTGGGGATTGTGTACAAAAAGGTGAGGAAGCTTTTTCACAACATTTCAGGAAAACATGTGGTTCCATTATTTTCGAAACCCAGGGTGCAGGTAATACAGACACATCCACAGCGACAGCAAAAAAGCACACATTAATACGGGTTCAGACAACAGCCACATTTCAGACTAAGAGCATGTAAATAAAGCCAAGCACAGCTAAATGCATCATAAAACTGAGCAGTAAAAACAGCAACATCAAAACAAAGAGATAAATACAGGTAAACAAATAAAATCAATAATTCAGCTGGGTAACAGATGCACTTGCACCTAAATATGCACATTAGTACATCTGTGTGTGTGCTTGTGAGTCAATGATGACATCACTTGTGTGCAGGCATTTTTTTTTTTTCGACATGCATACAGATACTCCCTATTTGGCCCACCACAAAGACCTTCACACTTCAAAGGCGTGGGGTTTGGATCAAACGCAGCGGTTGCAGGTACACAGCTCTCTCTGCGTGGCTCCGCTCCCTTCATCTATGGCCCTTTTCATGTCCGTGCCTGCAGAAGCCACATTTCACTACAACACTTGAATCTTAATTTGGATTAATGAGCTCAAATCAAATAAAATTGCAGTTCAAATAAATTAGATGTTGGAACCAGAGTCTAAAGCAATACTTGACCACGGGCCTTCAGTGTGAAAAAATAAAATAAAATCATTTGATTTCAAAGCTTGGGTTGGATGAAGAGTGAGAAAACTCAGTGGACCTTCAAAGCTGGCTGCCTTTTAGAACATTCTCCTATAAAACTGCAGCAGTGCCTCTTCACTCCAAGCACCCCAAATCAGTTTGCTTCACATCAGAGGAGAACATTTTTATCAGTGATGATGAGAGATTTGCACAATACTTGAAATTGTTACATACAATTTGAATTTAAATGGCATATTTTATTGTTTGAAGACCTAAAATAAACCCCTACATACAGGAGGTCTGTTGCATTAAAAAAGTCTGTTGCTTTTTTGCTATGAAGGTCAGAAAGTCCTTCAACTTTATTCTTTAGTTGGACCCGTGTCCCCTTGGGACCTGAAAGTCGCAAGCTCCAGGGTGACTGTCCCCTCTGGCTTCCTTTTCTCTTGCTCCTGTCTCATCACTTCACCCATGGGACACAGAGAAAGGTGAAGGAGGGTCACTAAACCTTAAACGCATGGTCAACTCTATGTCTGTGCTTTCATATCAAAATCTACATTCACACAGGGGTTTTTGATGCAGCTACAACTATTGTGGCACAGTCTTCAGTCATTTCTTTATTTTCTGCAACCAACGAGTGTTAGGATTATGAATCTGAGAATATTATTTAATATTTCATATTAATATTTTAATATTTTATTAAATAATATTTCAGTCTGTTAAGGGTTGTCCTGTGAATACCAGCCCAGTAAGGCGATGGTATTAGGACAAAATAGAAAGGTGTGAGACGAGCTCTGACATTATTGAACAGCCAAACTCTGTACACACATGGAATGAATTCACACAATTTCTTAAAATACAGGAATTTATTAACAAAAATAAGTCAACTCAAGTCAAACATATTTCAATCAACAAACTCTTTACTATGCTAAAACAATCCAACTAAACTACCAAGCAGAATTAAATAATAGGGAAGACTAATGGGCTATGTAGAATATAAACAAGTTAATCAAAGATGATTGAAAACCACGACCAAAAGAGTGATGCAACATTACCATGTAATGTTTATGTTTGAGAACCAAGGATTATCTTGAAGAATCTGGAAATGAAGTTAAGTTAGTCTTGCAACCAACTTAGGCAATAATCAGCAAACCTTTAGACAACCCTTCACAATGCAAGATCAGATAAAATATCATTTTAGCAAAATAATGTTTTAAAGAATGATCTGCTGAATAAAACCAACCTTCTGGATGACTAATTCTCAATGGTGTCTAATTAGCTGCCTTTGTTTATTAAAATAATATTTAAAGAAATATTATTAAAGGAAATGGTAAAATATTTAAGGGAATATTTTGGAAAAGAGCCAAACCTTTCTGGGTAAATATTATTTAGCAGCAAGCACGTGTCCTTACCTCTTAGCAGTAGAAGCTAACAAAGGAGGCTGATAGCTTAGCACCACAATCAAACACACACCTTTAAAAATACCGTCAATAAAAGGGTTAAACTGCATAAGCGCGGACGGCGCGTTATGATCAATCTTCTGTTTAAAATCAACCTTCAAGTAAAGTTTGTTTTAACTTTAAAAACATACAAACAAAGAACACAACCTGAGCACGTGTGCTGCAGATATTCTGCTAGCACCAAGATAGCTGAGTTCAACACAAACAAAACCAAACTTCATAAAAATGAAAAACGTTTAGATCATTTCAATCTAAATCACTTCTATATTATTCTCTGCCCAAAACCTAACCTCATGAACCATGCTGAGGTGTTGTCCGGGCGACGACGAAGTTTGAAGAAAGCTCTGTGAACAATGGATTAGCTTCCAGCTGACCTCCGGAGGAGTGGCTGGGCAGCCGCTCGGTCAGGCCGACCAAACTGTACGTTACCACGGTGATGCGGCTCCTGTTGTCCTTCTCTCAGGCAGGGAAAACCGCTTCACTCGACTTGTAGAGACAGTGTCTCTACTGGGGACTTCTCTGGGATAGTTTGCTTCTGCAGGCCTCAGAGATAAAGTAAGCAACGCTTATACCTTAATTTATCCCTTTTATGAATGAATACTGGATTCTTTCAACAGTAATTCATCAGTACTTAACTTGTGCATATGATCGCATGATCTTATGACACCCTTGGATCCAGTTTGAAGAGTTCATTTCTTTTTGCCAGCAAAGAGACATTAGCGCGCTTGCCTCCCCTATCCCGATGATCACCGGTGTGGAAGAGATCGGACCATTGGAAAGGGGGTGCTCTTATACAGAGTGGCATCATGGGAACTCTTTCTGTTATAGTTTGCTTGGCTGTGCCGGAAGTAGGTTAATGCAATTTATTTTGAAAGTTCTAGAAAAGTATGTACCTGAGTTTAATGTTGAAATCCATGGCTGGGTTCCAACACGAGTAAGAGTTTTTTTTCACCTTTTAATACAGCTCTTCTGGTTTTCTGAACGTCTTTCAAGGCTTTTGTATTAGCTTTGGAGTTTTTTTTTTGTTTGTTTTTAACTAATTTCAGTTCAAATACCTGGTCATAGAAGCTGAAAAAGGGCATGCTTAGAAATCTGTTTTTATTGCTTTATCTCAAGATTACTGCAGTGGTTTTCAAACGTGTGTACACCCCTGTTAAAATGACTTTTGTCATGTAAAAAATTAGACCATGATAAATCATTTCAAATCATTTTCCCTATACAATGTCACTTATATCCTGTGCAATTCAACAGAAAGTCAAGAATTTTATAATTTTATGTAAAGAGCATTTAACTCATTTGTTAAGTGTGCAAACTCTTAATACTTTGTTAAAGGACTTTCTGATTTCATTTCAGCATTCAGTCTTCTTAGGAAGATGTTCATCAGAATGCTGCATCTTCACTTGGTAACATTTGCTGTCTCTGCCTTGATGCTGAAAATTAAAATCTGTCTTTATCTTCAGCTTTCTGGCAGACGCCGGATGATTTTTTGGTCAGACTTGACTGGTTTATTGAACTGTTCAGTATTTTATCCACTTTGACAAAAATCTCAGCTCCATCTGCAGAAAAGAAAGCCCGTAGCATAATGCTACCACCTCCATGTTTCACTGTTGGTATGGTGTTCTGTTGGTTTTCATCACACTATGACACATTATCCAAGATTTTAGGAGACTTTATCTAGGTTTGGATGAATTCTTAGAAGAAAAATCTTGCATCCGACAATACGACAGATTATTGTCACACACAGAACGCAATACATACATTTCTATACATTTCTGCAGGTTCTTCAGTGTTGCTACCAACCTCTTGTTGGCCTCCCAGACAAGTTTCTGTTTAATTATTTCAATCATTTCTGAGGAATTAACATTTTTTTTCTGGAATGCCACTGTTTTCCTGTATTTTGTAAGTTATAGATGACTGTCTTGATATTGCCAGGGGATTTAAATAATACTGTGGAAGTTTGTTTGCTGTTCTGTACTTTATACATTTGAACAGTGAGATCTTTGAGATCCTTTGTGGGTGTACACACTCATGCACCCAAATTCAAAAGTTTAGAAAGCCTAGTTTGGAAGCAAAGTACATTGAAGTTGAGAGTAGTTTAAAACAATTATATAACACAGTAGAAACAGAATGATGGATTAAGCTGTAACAATATTGGCTGAAATAAACTGTATAATAACATAATACGTTTTTCACATTTTCTTCTTTATTTTATTTCTGCCAGTTCCTTGAATAGATTTCTTGGACAGATTCAGACTTAAATTTTTAAAATGCAATACTGTGCAAAAATGGCATTGATTCTTTAACTTCAGTGCTTTATATGTTATTTTTGTGACTTTGGTTTCTTTGATTACACAACTGCGTTCTGTAACAAGACATCTGCAATCATGTCTTTATAAACGAGTTACATTAATCACTGTGAACCTTATGATATTCATAAACCTATCTTCCCAACCCTGAATATTCCTCCAGATGCATCTCCTCAAATTCGGTCTCTGTCTTATTAGAGTCCTAATGGAAAGTGATTGATGACTAAATTTCCTTGTGATTAAAAAGAGCTGTGACAGAAATAGTTATGTTGCAGGAAGAGCGTGCAGAAATTTCACCATGACGTCGTTAATGGGTTCTTTTCAAATCACCTCAGAGATTTACAGGATTGCAAATAATTTAATATGCCAGGCTAGTAACGTTGTTGTAATAAGCCATCTAAAACAATTTACTGGATGTTCTCTCACAATAAATCACGAGGGTCATGCATGTTTTATGAACAATCAGTCAAACCCTAGCATCAGCAGGCTGGAATGATGAACTGTGGAGAGCAATGGGCTTATTTAAGCTCAGAGATGGAGTAGGACAAATATCATTTTCAGCGGGCAATTTTAAAAGCTGCTTTTTAGTTTTTATGAAGGTGTCTGCTGGCTTCTATCCATCTGTCTACGGCAGTACAGAGTGACAGTGCATTTCAATGAGTCAATTTCTTATAAACATTCACTTCTTTCTCTGACATTTTTTCTTTTTTTTCACCCCAGACAGTTTTACCTACACAGATGGCAAAGAGGGTAAGAGTCCCACCCTGGTCCATCATGGATTATTAAAAAGTTGCAGAAAAAAGTTTTATAAGCCATGTCTTACTGCACTAAAGCTCCATTGGGTTAAATGCGACTGTCACAAGCTGTACGGCTGGGTTTGATGGAAATATTACAATCCTTGCTTGTCGGTTTTGATATGTCATAGAGGGAAGCAGATCAAAAAGAGTGCATATAATTTATGTTTTCAATAAGACTTAAAGACACATAGTCAAGGCTCAGTTATAGTCACCAATCGGGGTGTCCCACAGGACTCTGCTGACGCCGCACGAGCCTGAACTAGCATGCTGACATTGGCGCAGTTTTCTCCGAAAACACAGGGGGCAGCATGTTAGATAACCAGTGGAAATGTAGTAAAAGGGAGAAGAATCGCTTGGTGTCACACACCGCAAAAAGGCTGCGTGGACTATTTCTGTTTCTTGAAAGGTTTCAGATTCATAAGAGTAAAACAATGAAAAGGAAACCGTTTTTTGACATCTTTGTAAAGAATCTAAAACTGTACCTATATACAATTTTAGACTCTCAACAATAAAGTGTTAAAACTTTAGACACTGTCCAGGCACACAATCTAACTTTGTAATTTGCATTTATCTTTCTCTTACCTTTTCTTTGTTTGTTGTTTTTCTTTTAGTAATAAATTATTTGCATAAGTTTAAATAATGTGCCTTTTTGGTTGTACATATTCTAAATATTAAGCTCAACCAATTTAAATCTCGAGTACGTGCAGCAGATTTCACTTTAATGAGGTGCTTGTAGTAGCTGTCTAGACTAATAATCTTATTCAAATTTAATTGAATGGATTCAAACTTTTTCAGTTGAATCCATTCAACTAAATTTGAATCCATACTTGCAGGGATTTGATTTTTAGATTATGGACTGAAAATATGTTAGAGATTCCAATATATTCATCATTAACCCTGCTTCATTAATTCAACATTCCTGAATCATGTTGGCTAAATATGGAATCTTTACTTTGATGAACCACCAAAATGTTGTTTGAAGCAGAGCATTGTCCAAGAATGGCAAATGGACTACATTTATATAGCGCTTTTCTAGTCATACCAACCAAGTGTTTTACACTAAAGCCACATTCACCCAATGGCACTCACAGACTTGCACATATTCGTACACCGATATACACATCAGTAGGAAACTTGGGGTTAAGTGCCTTGCCCAAGGGCACATTGACATGTGCCAGGAAGAAGGTGGAATCACACAGGTTTTGTATTGTTGATGGTGATACAACACTCACTTATCTAGAGAGGGACAAACAGCAGATTGACCAGATTTCAATCCACACTCCATAAAACCTACATTTTGTAGAGCTCAGAAAAAACAAAGTTAGATCAACAGTTTACGTCATCATCAGCATCAGTTCTTCCGTGATTGGTACCCTGAGCATGCCCCGCCTTCTGCCACCTCCAGCCAATCAAAAGACAGGAAATCATCTGAGATTCTGGGCAGGATAAAATGCAGTGTGATTCCCCACAAAGCAAGTACGCTAGTCTCCCTGTTCAAAGCAGCATGCAGGGGGCACTTCCCATTGTTGGCATACAAGCAGTGGCTTAAAAGCAATAGAAAATCTGTTAAGGTTGCAACTGATAGATACATGTTGTATCTGTGGTTCTGTGCTTCCTTTACTAATGGTGCCTGGTTGCCATGTTGGACAGCAGGTGGCGGCAGCAGTCTCAAGTAGATTTACCACATGTAGTATTGTTTTTCTTGGGCAAAGGCTGGAATCGAGATAAAATATATTTTTGTGAAGATTTCTAGATATTCTTAACATTTAGAAAGCAATGCAAGACACAGAATTATGGGTTTGTTTTGACAATCCTATACAATTTGCCAATTTGTTCTTCAGTGAGTTTTATCCAAAATCCCTTGAGTCTCTGCAAATGGAGGATTTGGTCGATATCACTTACCCAGAACTCAGCACGTACATAATTCATAAAATCTTGGATAATCCAGAGAAGATAGTTAAAAGTTATTTTTCTTGAGGCTTACACAAGCTGACGGATGATCAGAGGGTGTGTGCATGTGTACTCAAAACAGGTTCTGCCCAGCCAAGGTCCTTTAAGTAGGATTAATGTTGAATCAGTTTGGAAATGTATTACCCAAATGGGTAGGATGTCATTAACTTCCTTTATTTTAAATGTAAATTTTTCTAGTTGACGCAGGGTGTTGGTCTGTAAGTTTATTAACATGACAGATATGTTTCAGCAAACCTTCAGCAAACTTGTTAACATGCATACACACATAATAAATGCTTGAGTTTATCAAACACATTCCTTGACAAGATGACACACGCAAATTCTAGGGTAAAAGGCTTATTCCTGATTTTTCCTTTAGATTGTATCAGCCCATCTACTCCTTTGCTGTGGGTCATTGTTCAGAGTGCAATGGAAAGCCACGTTAAGTATGTCTCTCAGATGATTAGTACACCAGGAGTAAACCATTTTGAAGATGCTGGTGTGAGAATAGATTTGCGCAGAGCTGCACGTTGACAATAGAGTGAAGGCAAAGAACATTTTATCATCCAATTCCAATGCAAATCCACATAGATTATGTGATTATCTGACATCAGCTGCACAGGATCAACAGTGCCTTGCAAAAACATTGCTAAACCTTGAACCTTCTCACATTTTGTCACATTACAACTTTAAACTTCGGTATATTTTGTTGGGATTTTATATGATGGACCAACACAAAGTAGTGGACAATTGAGAAATTAAAAAAAGAGGACACATTGTTTTACAAATGATTTATGAATAACAATCTGAAACCTGTGGCGTACAATTGTATTCAGCCCCCTCAGGTAAATACTTTGTTGACCATCTTATACTGCAATTATACCTGGAGGGTTTTAGGTAAGATATAGACATCCAGAGACTTTTTACACAGTTCTTCTTTGCAAAATGACTTCAGCTCATAGATTGGATGGAGAATTTTTAAGTCTTGCCACTTTGACGGGGCCACTTAAATGCATGAATATGCTGTGAACTAAACCATTCCATTATAGCTCTAACAGTATGTTTTGGTGTTGTTTGCTGGAATGTGAACCTTCACCTGAGTCTCAAGTTATGCCATGAGTGTCAACAGATCCTCCTACCTGATGGCCGCCTTGATTTCTTCTCTGAACAGTGATCTCCTTGTTTGTTTGTTAGTTAAGGTGGAGTGGCATATCTTGGTTTACAGTCATGCCATACTCTTCCCATTTTCAGATGAGGGATTAAAAAATGCTAAAGGATACTGTAAAATTGCCATTACTGGGGACCCAGCACGCGACCCATGTGTAGAAGCTTCAGTCCTCGACGCAGCCATCCCGGGTTTGAGTCCCAACCCCGTCACACCATCCCACTTCCTGTTTGCCTGCTTTAAAAAAATCTAAAAAATAAAGGCCACTTGTGCAGCAAAGAAACTGAAAAGAAAATAAACATTACTGACTTGTATACATCTGCTGCCAACTTTCTGCGGACCTCGAACTTAGAATTAAAGCTGGAATAGTTGTTTTTATGCAGGTTGGTCAATCCAGTGAACGCTGTCAAATAATGTCTTCACTTCTAATAAACTACCACCTCTGTGTGTCACAATGTTCAGGTAAAAATAGAGGACAAAGAACTGAACTGATTTGTTGTCCAGTGAAATTAGAATGTAACTAAGACTGAACTGAGTTAAAGGACAAGTGGCATTTAGTTGAGGGTTTGCTTACATACGTTTTGAGTTGACCTAAATGTTATCGGACTGCACCTAACAGAAAACGTTTGGTACAACAGTGCACCCCGTTAGTTTGGATCCCTGATATAGAGTAGGTTGCCAATGAGTGGCCGCAGGCAGATTATCTTTAAATTTTTGCAGTAACAACTGTATTAGTATGATTATATGGAAGCAAATCGTTACCATATTTCAAATGAAAAAGCATTTTCAGAAATGCTTTTTCATTTTAAGAATGTGGCTGCATTGTTTGACTCATAAATGAAATTAGTTATCAATAATCCTATTTGCATTTTAATTTTCTTCTTCACGACTGGTCATTCCTTCACTAAATTAAAATGAAAAAGAAAAAGACATTTGAGATTTATTTTTTAAAATATGCCCCAGCAAATAGATACCAAAATTCAATTTGAAATGTAAAATTTGAAAATGAAAAAGCATTTCCAGAAATGCTTTTTCATTTTAAGAATGCGGCTGCGTTATTTGACCCATAAATAAAATTAGTAATCAATCATCCTATTTGCATTTGCATTTTCTTCTTCACGACTGCACATTTTATGCCATAATCAAAAAGAAAACAAAGCAGACATTGCTTTTTCGTTTTCGTGGTCTACCCGCAAAATACAGAACTCGAAAACGAAAACGCATTCCGAGCTGCGGGCGCAGAAGAGTGACGTCAGCAGCCGCTCTTCCTCAGCTCCCTGCTGACCAAGCTACCCATCTTGTTCGGTAGGGGCAGGGTCGAGCTCAATTTGTGGCAGTGGCAGGCAGAACTGGTAGTTCCGGTGGCAGGCTGTGGCGGAACTGCCACAGTCTGCCGCAGGGTGGCACGGGATTCCGCGAGGATGCCAGAAGGTGCCAGACCGGCCGTAAAAGCTTGCCAATGCGATTGCCGCTGTTTTTGTGGAAGTTGATGCTGATTATCGGCAAATGGGTTGTCATTATTGTTATAGCCTGTTACCTTTACATAATGATTTCATTATTGATTATTATTTAATAAACAGCTTTAGACCCATAACATAAGGTGATTGTATTTACTTGACATGGAAAATAAATAGCACTATGTGTATGTGTGACGTGTTGAAAGGATGACGAAGATTTATTGCACAAACAGCCGGTTTATTATAAAGCACGAGCGGCTATTCTGAATCGTCACTCACAGAAAAATATAAATAAATGCTTAAAAACACGCTGGATGTCCCGGCCTGGGACATGGCCTGGCATCCTTATATTTATATGAGGATGCCACCGGAACTACCAGTTCTGCCTGCCACTGCCACAAATTGAGCTCGGCTCTGCTGCAATTCAATCAATTTCTCGGCACGTTTGCAATGTAATGCAATGCAGACGTGCACAGCGCCCCCTACCGAACAAGATGGGTAGCTTGGTCAGCAGGGAGCTGAGGAAGAGCGGCTGCTGACGTCACTCTTCTGCGCCCGCAGCTCGGAATGCTTTTTTTGGTTCTGTGCTTCCTTTACTAATGGTGCCTGGTTGCCATGTTGGACAGCAGGTGGCGGCAGCAGTCTCAAGTAGATTTACCACATGTAGTGTTGTTTTTCTTGGGCAAAGGCTGGAATCGAGATAAAATATATTTTTGTGAAGATTTCTAGATATTCTTAACATTTAGAAAGCAATGCAAGACACAGAATTATGGGTTTGTTTTGACAATCCTATACAATTTGCCAATTTGTTCTTCAGTGAGTTTTATCCAAAATCCCTTGAGTCTCTGCAAATGGAGGATTTGGTCGATATCACTTACCCAGAACTCAGCACGTACATAATTCATAAAATCTTGGATAATCCAGAGAAGATAGTTAAAAGTTATTTTTCTTGAGGCTTACACAAGCTGACGGATGATCAGAGGGTGTGTGCATGTGTACTCAAAACAGGTTCTGCCCAGCCAAGGTCCTTTAAGTAGGATTAATGTTGAATCAGTTTGGAAATGTATTACCCAAATGGGTAGGATGTCATTAACTTCCTTTATTTTAAATGTAAATTTTTCTAGTTGACGCAGGGTGTTGGTCTGTAAGTTTATTAACATGACAGATATGTTTCAGCAAACCTTCAGCAAACTTGTTAACATGCATACACACATAATAAATGCTTGAGTTTATCAAACACATTCCTTGACAAGATGACACACGCAAATTCTAGGGTAAAAGGCTTATTCCTGATTTTTCCTTTAGATTGTATCAGCCCATCTACTCCTTTGCTGTGGGTCATTGTTCAGAGTGCAATGGAAAGCCACGTTAAGTATGTCTCTCAGATGATTAGTACACCAGGAGTAAACCATTTTGAAGATGCTGGTGTGAGAATAGATTTGCGCAGAGCTGCACGTTGACAATAGAGTGAAGGCAAAGAACATTTTATCATCCAATTCCAATGCAAATCCACATAGATTATGTGATTATCTGACATCAGCTGCACAGGATCAACAGTGCCTTGCAAAAACATTGCTAAACCTTGAACCTTCTCACATTTTGTCACATTACAACTTTAAACTTCGGTATATTTTGTTGGGATTTTATATGATGGACCAACACAAAGTAGTGGACAATTGAGAAATTAAAAAAAGAGGACACATTGTTTTACAAATGATTTATGAATAACAATCTGAAACCTGTGGCGTACAATTGTATTCAGCCCCCTCAGGTAAATACTTTGTTGACCATCTTATACTGCAATTATACCTGGAGGGTTTTAGGTAAGATATAGACATCCAGAGACTTTTTACACAGTTCTTCTTTGCAAAATGACTTCAGCTCATAGATTGGATGGAGAATTTTTAAGTCTTGCCACTTTGACGGGGCCACTTAAATGCATGAATATGCTGTGAACTAAACCATTCCATTATAGCTCTAACAGTATGTTTTGGTGTTGTTTGCTGGAATGTGAACCTTCACCTGAGTCTCAAGTTATGCCATGAGTGTCAACAGATCCTCCTACCTGATGGCCGCCTTGATTTCTTCTCTGAACAGTGATCTCCTTGTCTGTTTGTTAGTTAAGGTGGAGTGGCATATCTTGGTTTACAGTCATGCCATACTCTTCCCATTTTCAGATGAGGGATTAAAAAATGCTAAAGGATACTGTAAAATTGCCATTACTGGGGACGCAGCACGCGACCCATGTGTAGAAGCTTCAGTCCTCGACGCAGCCATCCCGGGTTTGAGTCCCAACCCCCTCACACCATCCCACTTCCTGTTTGCCTGCTTTAAAAAAATCTAAAAAATAAAGGCCACTTGTGCAGCAAACAAACTGAAAAGAAAATAAACATTACTGACTTGTATACATCTGCTGCCAACTTTCTGCGGACCTCGAACTTAGAATTAAAGCTGGAATAGTTGTTTTTATGCAGGTTGGTCAATCCAGTGAACGCTGTCAAATAATGTCTTCACTTCTAATAAACTACCACCTCTGTTCACGCATGAAGTCAAGAGGTACTGGTAGAGTAAGACATTTTGGAACCAGATATAAATCAAACGCATGTGTGTACATGGTGTGTTTATGTAAATGTCTGTAACTGCAAGTGTGTTAAGATTCCCCTTACGATAAACTCTGTTGACATTAATGTTGGTATTCTTCAGTCTTTAACTTAATATGGGATATGGAGCACTAATCCTCCTCAAGGGTATCCAGCCTCTATTACCTGCCCATTATTGGGCTCTCTTCCAAATGTTCGTGACCATGCTGTGGATAGAACTAATCCTGTAATGACACAGAGAGTTAATTGATCGCAGTCTGATCCCTGTACAAGGCTCTCTTGGAAGATGGAAATGGTGGCTCATGAGAAAGGAGCCTACCCTTTCTACAGTGAATTGATTCAAGACAGTGACAGAACAGGGAACCCTGTAAACCCATTAATTAAAGACTATGTCATCAATTGCTGCATGGGCATGGGAGGTATGCCAACAACACACACTCCTGTCTCAGAACATTGTGTATTATTTCAGTGTATTGCATGGAATTTGTGCCCATGTAGTACCATGCATGATGCAAGATGGTGCAACGTTCTGTTTTAAACTAATAACACTATTCATTATACTAAAAACCTGAGTTATGCATTGCTTTAATTTTTAAGACGTTAGAATAAATCAAGACAATTACTTGTGAAATAAGTTGGACTCCCTCTGAACTGTTGCAGTTTGACAGAGAAAACATAATCCATAATTGAAAGGCTCAAATTGAAAATGCACAGTTTGAAACCATAAATTTTAAGAGTCTACAAATTTGATGGGAGCTGCAGTAAAGATGTCAGAGTCATTTTATAAGTTTAAGCTACAAAGGAATTGTAGACTGCTTAAAATCAAATGCATTCAATCAAAAATTATTTGAGTTCAATTGAATGTAGATATATTATACATTTATAAAATGGCGTCGAAAATCCATTAGCTTTTAAATTGGGTTAGTCAATGGCTCTACATGAAATCTTCAATTCGTAAAAGATTTCAGTCTGCTTTAAATTAACTAATCCTACAGGTTTTACCACACATTTAACATTTAATTTCTTTTCTGAATTCTGCATCCTTCTGCTCCCTCATCTCTTGTATGTCATTATACAATAGCTTGTTGGAATGTGGACATAGATTTCCTTGGGGTCTCTTCTAAAAAGGAAACTCATGGTGTTGTTCTCAGTGGAACATCCCTGAAGTGAAAAGTTGAAGGTGGATACTAAGAGTGCTTCTGATGACGAGAATCAAACACACAAGGGATTTCCTCACCTCTGCAAACATAGTCAATGCTTTTCAAATTTCCGACGTCAAATATTTACCGAAGTTGTCAAACAGCAGTCTCCTCAATCTCCCAGGTGTTAGATGCCCCAGCTAGTACCACCTCTGAAGCTTAGAGATACCATTAAATGAAGAAGTACACACTAAAAAGGAGTAGGGGAACAAGCTTTTAACAGAAACACCCTCAAAGGGATTCCTGAAATATCCTGGGATTTTAGGCAAAACAAGTTTTCTTTTTTATCTGATGGTGAACTCAAATGCTCACTGGCCATCTACAGTGACAGTAAAGAACAGCCTCTCTTTAAATTCAAAGGTTGCAAGTATTTTTTTATATCTAGGTTTTTTGGGGTGTACCCTAGTTTTATATATCATATAACCTCACCAGTCAGTTTATTAGCTTTTAAAACTGCTGTAATACTTTTAGCATAGCTCTAAGAAGCCAGAAACACTCTTCAGAGATTTTAGTCCATATAGACATGATACATTTATGAAAGCATTTTGAGGCAGATTTGTCAGATGTACATCCATACTACCAATCTGCATTCCACCACACCCCAGAGGAAATCTGTTGGATTGAGATCTTGTGATTGTGGAGGCCATTGGAGTACAGTCACCTCACTTTCATGGTTAAGACCTCAGTTTACATTGTATGACCTTTGTGACATGGTGCATTATCATACTGGAAGTAGCTCTCAGGAGATGCTCTGGTCATAAAGGGAAGAACATTGTTCAGCATAAACTGGTTGGTCATTTGAGTGATGCCGGGGTCCTAAGTGTGTCAAGAAAATATCCCCTGCACCATTGCTCCCCAACCCCAGCCTGAAAAGGCAGGATGAATCCATGCTTTGGTGTTGTTTTCACCATGTTCTGACACTATCATCTGAATGTCACAATAGAAATCAAGACTCATCCAACCAGGAAATGTTTGTCCAATATGTTATTCTCCAGTTTTGATAACTGTGTAAACTCTCCCAGTTTCTTGTTTGTAGCTGACAGGAGTGCTGACCAGTGTGGTCTTCTTGTGCTTTGCACTTTAAATCATTATTTGGGCTATTGTTTCCTTTTAGAATCTCAAACCAATTGTATGTGAAAATCCCATATGATCATCAGTTTTTGTAATACCTAACTACTCCAGCTACCACCTACATCCAACATTCAAAGTTACTACAATCCAATCACTTCTTCACTCTGATGGTCATTTTAAACTCTGGCAAACCATCTTCATCCTTTCTATACGTCTTAATAAAAGAATAAGCAATGAACAAGTGTACCTAATAAAGTGGGTGTTGCCTACAAATATACAAGATTTTTAAAAGTTAAGCCATAATGTTTCATCTTGATCCCGTGTACACTTCAAACAGATGTGACCTTTAACTATAGGAAAATCTGTTTCTGAACAGTCTTTCAAATCAGGCCTATTCAAATAAATGCAAAAGTCTTGAGTCATCCATCATGTCTTTATGTTTTATTTCCAGTGAGCCAGACTTTCTTGTAAAGTTATTTGTTTTAATCAGACCTTGAGCCACTTTGTTAACCGCAGCCTTTCAAAAAGACTAGATTAATTTATTATAAGATATAATCAAGATATCACAGTTTATCAGACCTAAATGGTATTTATCAACAAGGTAATCTCTGAAGAGTTGTTAGCTGAGAGTCATGTCAAACAGTTAGGACACAGTAAATATTTGGTCCTTTTAAAAAAATGTTAACATTTTGATTTCTGAGCATTTTTATATCTCAGAAAAAGAAAATGATTTAATTACAATTAAATACAAAAGATTAAAATTGTTCTATTTATCAAACAGAATAAATAAACAAAAATATGTATTCTAATGGAAGAAGAGATTGGACACCCAACCTCTTAATAGCTAGTTTCACCTCCTTTGGTTGAAATACCCTAAGTGAAACACTTCCCCCAGTCTCTAAAGAAAGTTTGATATGTTTCAGGTCATTTTCCTATTAAAAGGTCCAGTTCTGCTTCAACTTTAATTTTTCTACGTATGGTCTAACATTTTCCTCAAGCACACAGTAAAATTGGTGGTCAGTTTTTTAGGGGTAAGCTGACCAGGTCCTTGCTATAGCACTGTATTCCCAAAGCATTACACTTCTAGCTCTATGTTTCACAGTTGGTATGAGGTTCTGTTCCTTGAATGCTGCATTTGATTTACACCAAACAAAGAAAACTATTTCAAAGGTCCTGGTCTTTGACTATAGGTCCTTCTCAAAATATTAGCATATTGTGATAAAGTTCATTATTTTCCATAATGTCATGATGAAAATTTAACATTCATATATTTTAGATTCATTGCACACTAACTGAAATATTTCAGGTCTTTTATTGTCTTAATATGGATGATTTTGGCATACAGCTCATGAAAACCCAAAATTCTTATCTCACAAAATTAGCATATCATTAAAAGGGTCTCTAAACGAGCTATGAACCTAATCATCTGAATCAACGAGTTAACTCTAAACACCTGCAAAAGATTCCTGAGGCCTTTAAAACTCCCAGCCTGGTTCATCACTCAAAACCCCAATCATGGGTAAGACTGCCGACCTGACTGCTGTCCAGAAGGCCACTATTGACACCCTCAAGCAAGAGGGTAAGACACAGATAGAAATTTCTGAACGAATAGGCTGTTCCCAGAGTGCTGTATCAAGGCACCTCAGTGGGAAGTCTGTGGGAAGGAAAGGTGTGGCAGAAAACGCTGCACAACGAGAAGAGGTGACCGGACCCTGAGGAAGATTGTGGAGAAGGGCCGATTCCAGACCTTGGGGGACCTGCGGAAGCAGTGGACTGAGTCTGGAGTAGAAACATCCAGAGCCACCGTGCACAGGCGTGTGCAGGAAATGGGCTACAGGTGTCGCTTTTGAACCAGAAACAGCGGCAGAAGCGCCTGACCGGGGCTACAGAGAAGCAGCACTGGA
The DNA here is from genome assembly GCF_021462225.1 of Girardinichthys multiradiatus. Lineage (NCBI taxonomy): Eukaryota > Metazoa > Chordata > Actinopteri > Cyprinodontiformes > Goodeidae > Girardinichthys > Girardinichthys multiradiatus. The sequence goes on from NC_061797.1 coordinate 21,811,505, forward strand.
CTGTTGCTCAGTGGTCCAAAGTACTTTTTTCGGATGAAAGCAAATTCTGCATGTCATTCGGAAATCAAGGTGCCAGAGTCTGGAGGAAGACTGGGGAGAAGGAAATGCCAAAATGCCAGAAGTCCAGTGTCAAGTACCCACAGTCAGTGATGGTCTGGGGTGCCGTGTCAGCTGCTGGTGTTGGTCCACTGTGTTTTATCAAGGGCAGGGTCAATGCAGCCAGCTATCAGGAGATTTTGGAGCACTTCATGCTTCCATCTGCTGAAAAGCTTTATGGAGATGAAGATTTCATTTTTCAGCACGACCTGGCACCTGCTCACAGTGCCAAAACCACTGGTAAATGGTTTACTGACCATGGTATCACTGTGCTCAATTGGCCTGCCAACTCTCCTGACCTGAACCCCATAGAGAATCTGTGGGATATTGTGAAGAGAACATTGAGAGACTCAAGACCCAACACTCTGGATGAGCTAAAGGCCGCTATCGAAGCATCCTGGGCCTCCATAAGACCTCAGCAGTGCCACAGGCTGATTGCCTCCATGCCACGCCGCATTGAAGCAGTCATTTCTGCCAAAGAATTCCTGACCAAGTATTGAGTGCATAACTGTACATGATTATTTGAAGGTTGACGTTTTTTGTATTAAAAACACTTTTCTTTTATTGGTCGGATGAAATATGCTAATTTTGTGAGATAGGAATTTTGGGTTTTCGTGAGCTGTAAGCCACAATCATCCGTATTAAGACAATAAAAGACCTGAAATATTTCAGTTAGTGTGCAATGAATCTAAAATATATGAATGTTAAATTTTCATCATGACATTATGGAAAATAATGAACTTTATCACAATATGCTAATATTTTGAGAAGGACCTGTACATTCTCTCTGGTAAACCTTAGTCCGGCCTTCATACTTTACTTATAGAACAAAGGGTTTGTACTTGAACATCTCTCGTGAAAGTAATACTTGTGTCATATGTTTCTAATTGTACAGGCATGCAGTTTCATATCAACAGGTAGCAAGAGTCTGGCGTAGGTCTTTTAGCATTTTGTGGTCTGCTTTCAGAGTGAACTTGCTTGGACAGCTAAACCTGGGGATGTTGGAAGCTGTTATGAATATTCTCCACTTTTAGACTTCTTTTCATACTGTGGAATGACTGATTTCAAATTGATTTGATTGCCCCTGTTCAAATCTTTTATGGGCCTCATATGCTACTAAAACCTTCTTTATCAAGGCCTCAGACAGCTCTTTCGATCCCAGCACGTTGTTCCCTCCCATTTCAACAACCAGGAGCACAACAAACTGAATATCTGAGGTTTACATAGGCCCAGTCTCCTTCAAGAAGTTGAGAAACTATGCTCTAATCATTTGTACTTGATGTAATCTGCGTTTATATAATTTTAGCCATTTCCAGTGGGAATAAATGTAGGGTTTCCCAATTTATTTATCACCAAAAGTCACTTATTTATTGTGTTGCAGAGCATTGTTTCCTCAGTTTCATTGTTTATTTAAATTACATGAATTTTTTATTAGTTAAAATCAATAATAAACATATGTTTTTTTCAAATGTGGGCATATATGAAAATATGAAAATCATATGGTAAGGGTCCTAATTTTTTCACAAGACTGTTGATGATTAACAAAAGATTATGCATAGCTTAGGTTAGGTGTCAGGTCCATGTGAAAGTCTGTTCATTCATTGGTTTGCTGCACATAGTTTCTAGACTTAGATTTTTAAATTTGTCTATGTCCTATTTTTCAATTCTTTTAAATAAATACAAGAACAAGAGCAGGACAGAAAAGAAGTGGAAAAATTGTGCAAAAGTTCAAGGAGAACATTTAAAAGATCTGGAGGCCAATTTAAAAGGTTACAAAAAAGCCTGGATTCTTGAAAGCAAAATATAAAGTAAAGAACATTTGGCATGCAAGCAAGGTATGAAACATTATTTGCAAGTAGAGCAAGATGAGTTGTCTGCATCTTGTTTTTAACAAATATTTTTTCTGCCACTATTATCTGATCTGTTTGCTGTGATTATTAATATCTCTGTAAAGGTTTAGCTCAGAAATAACAAGAAAGGGATGTTGATTTGTTCTTGTTCAAAGTTAGAGTTCAGTAGATGCTGAACTCAGTGTCCCCATTGCTATGCTGCAATGAGCATGATTGACAGATGGATGTGCAGGAGAAAGGTTACAGGGGCTTTGGAGGCAGCTGAGGAACTATGGGATGGGAGGGGCTGATTGGGAGGTGCTGAACACAGATCACACTCAAGATCATGTCACGCTGCCCATGCCAATAGGTTCATGCACAGACATCATCATGCAAATCTCCACTTCAGTCACAGAAATCGACAGCAGGGTAGAATATTTTGAGTTTATGTTAAGATTTTTTTTACCCCCTTTCTTCTCTGCACATGAAGAATTTGTAAAAAGCAGATTTAAAAATATGCTGAGATAGACATGCACAGGCACACATGCGATGGATCATAGGTGAGATGGAGCCCAGTGACCCCCTGTTTGCGAATCAGCTCACCCGGGTCATTATCATCTGTGAACTGCAACTCATGCTGACATCATCTGGATGGCCAGTGATGATGGAAGGGCATGCTGCGACAGGCTTTAGGTGTCTTAAAAAGAGACTGGCAGGGGATGTCAGTTAGTGAGAACAAAATAAATGGCAAGAAAAACACAGACGTGTACAGAGCACAAACAGGAAGATTTGGAGGCAAATCAGACACAAGAGCGGGGCAAGGAAGAAAACATATGCAAGCCATCTAAGAGAAGAAAGGCAGGAAGAAAAAGAAAAAAGGAGGGTTTGATTTTTAGAAGCCAGAAAAACAAACTAAACAGGAGAGGGAAGAAAGGATAGGAAGCAATTTTTATTAGGATAAAAAGCCCAGCATTAGGAAGAGCTCAATAGCAAGCCATGGTCTTGTCATCATGTCCCTTTTTCTTCCAAGAACAACCTGTTTGATCTGTGCAGAGTAATATGGTGAACTGCAGGGGGTATCCACAGCATCAAAGTGAATTTAAACCACACACTGGCCCATTACTGCATGCTCGTGCATGAGTGTCCGTCTTTCTAATCGTGACTGACTGCACGTGTCTCAGTGAGCGAGCAGCACAGCACAAAGCATGATTGTATTGGTCTCGCAAAGTCTGAGCAATTATCAACCAGCAGGTGTTCTTGGCACTATGTGTCTTAACTACCAATCAAAACTAGCACCCCTGTCTGTTCCATTATTGACTGTAACAGGGGAAGTAATAACAATGGGTTTCTCTTGATGATCCCTGACAGCAACAAAGAGAGCCAGGGTGGGTTTGTTTTCGGTGAGGCCCCTTTGTGGCTTTATGCATCGGTAAACACACTCTGCTCTCTGGTGGAGGAAAAAGGTGTTGAGCAACGTGAAAAAAGAGGACAGAGAAGACAGACACCGCTGTCTGAAGAGTGTTGATTGATGGACCATTCTGTTTGGCTCAGGGCTCACATGAATAAACATGGAACTGGTGTTTGCTGCAGACATTCTGAACGCAAACCTTTGATTCTGTAATGAGATGAGATTAAAAAATGTAACTGGAAAAATTTAATTTGATTATAGTTACTGCTCCAAGGAGATTGAGTCATTGTTCAATATTGATGTTTTGAGATTTACATTTTTGAACCATGGATTTTTCTGTCCCAGGTGAAAACAAATTGAGAAAACCACAAGCAGCTACACCTTTCTCCCTTTCTTAAGGTCTTGAGCTCATTGTCAGCCCCCTGGTATCCATACTATACAAAACAGAGGAGTTATGAAATATATGTAAACACCTAATCAATAGTTTCAATCGACGGCGCTACAAAGGTTTATCAGGCCTTTCACAGTCTGTGTCTTATAGCTCTGCTCAGTGAATTATGGACATTAATTCTCTCTCGTAATTATGAGAAATTGATTTTCCAGTTGAGCTTCTTCCAAAGGCGAGGCCCACACAAAAAGCAAATCATGTTTGTGTGTTGGCCGACACTTTAGGGCTGTCATTGTGCTGGACAGCTTGCAAGGATTAATGTCTAAACGTGAAACACTGCTGAAAAATGAGCACATCAGATGTCACACATGATTCTTGCTTCCTTGGTACTCAGTGTGCTCTCCTGAAAACGAGTTTATTTACTGAATAGCAAATCTTCGGTATTTTAATAAGAAATGATAGTTTATGTGGAAGACACAGTTCCATAATACATTAAGTGGATTTCACTTGAGTTATATGTGATCTACATTCATTCATATTAAATTGCTTCCAGGGACCCTGACTTTCTTGTACACTTTTAAAGTGATTGATCAATAGTTCTCCAGGCTTTAGATGTCGTATACGTTTTCATCCATTATTCTGTCCAGTCATTTTCTGCCTAGTCTTGAATGGCCAGAGACCATTTCCACATGAACACCTCTGGCTGCAGAAATGAGTATTTTGTCATCACATACATACAGTAACACACAACTTAGTAAGGGCCAGGTCCTCTTTGTAACTGGAAATCAGTTCTCACCATTTTCAACTCACCTGGATAATAAAGATACAATTTTAAAAATCACCTTTATAGTATACAATTATGGCCACTAACAGGTTGTGGGTTCTCAAAGTTTAGGTGTTTGAAGCGGGAAGAAATGGGAAAGCGTAAGAATTTGATTGAGGATGGTGGCTAGATAACTAAAGCTTTTGTGGGGAGTTCTGAGACTTTGGTGGTTACTATCTGACAAAAGTGTCAGGGGCAGGAATGTGAAGTGAAGATGTGGTGTGATCCACCTGATGAGCTGCTGTTACTCAAATGGCTAAAGAAGTTAATGCTGGTATGAGGAATATACAGTGTCACAATTTGTTGTGAATGGGGCTCTGTAGCAGCCAAGGCACCCATCCTGTCCCTGTACACTCCTAAAAGTGTCAACACATGAGCATCAAAACTAGACCTAGGAGAAAGGGAAAAGGGTGGCTGAAGAACATTTTCTTTGGCATTACACAGATGGCCAGGTTTGGTGCGTCGCTTATCTGGGGAGCAAGTAGCACCGGGAGGCACTATGAGAAGAAGGAAAGATGACACAGGCAGTGTGACCCGTTGGGCAATGTTCTGATGTTACTTTGACATGTATTTCCATTGCTGCATATCATGTAAACCAATTACGTTGAAATAATTGTCCCTAATGGGCAATGAATTATCTGTGGGATGTGCTGGACATAGAAGACAGCTCTACTGAGGCCCCAACTCGTAACTTACAGAATCTGGAGGACCTGTTACTAACATCTTGGTGCCAGGTACCACAAAACAACTTCAGTGGTCTTGATGGCTTGCTTGAACCAGTACCAAAGATAACACAGTTCCAGAAATATCAAATGTGTTTTAGCACCAACAGGGTGCTTTGCAGATGTTTTTTCTGAGTTTTAAACCCAAATATTTGACTATTCACTATGCATTTCTCTAAAATATAAAGCTATGAACTGTAAGAAAGTAATGTTACATTAATGTTGTGTTATAAATCTAGGGCTAATTTTTAATGGTCAGTCAAAAAGTATCATGAATGTAGCAATGTGTCTTTTTTCCAACACAACATTAACAAATCTTAAACGGCACCAACTTGATCTACTTAAGAGAAAGCCAAGGTGTTACCTTTTCTTTTTATTTTACATGCGTTTGTAAGACGTCTAGTGTGGGATCTACACCACACAGATGCAGTGATTAGACCAATCAAGCCATAAAGGTTAGAAAGGACCAAGCAATCACTGATGCTTATGCTGCATGGGATAAACACTCAACCATAAACCCTACCCCATTATAAAGGACGCTAATCATATAACTATAGAGTTTGTCAGATGGTTAAAGCCTTCATTGAAGAGTTTATCCACCATAAGGGAACAGTGGAAGCATGTAATTACAACACTGACATTACATTTATCCAAACACTTCAGTGAAGCATATGAAACATGTTTTATATTGCAAAAAAAAATGTATCAAAGAGAAGTTTCTTTGAATTCAGTAACTAGTAAATTATGGCTCCTAAATTCTAACATGATGGTTGTTTTTCCCCGCTGAAGTTTCACAAAGGCAGGGTTTCTTCTATTTTTCTCTGGCACAGGTGTGTGTGATTTTGGTTCCAACATTACAAATCGTGTTGGCTGGTTAGAGTTATGCTCTGACAGAGAAATATTAGCTAATTAATGCGTGAATTATTATAATTACGACCTCATTAGCACACCTGATTATGCTTAATATATCATGGTGATTATAGCAGGACATGCTTATTAAGAAAGTTAGAAAGCTCAAAGAAAGAGAGGCAACAGGGGAGTCAGAGGACATGGCTCGGTGGGGTTTTCACCCCATGCTGGAGTTAACGTTTATTGCCTCTATTATTTCTGGTTATCGTTCTGACTTTAAATCACATTGACACTTGTAGGAGCTTTTTCAGATGCTAAGGTGTTTCTGTTGAATTGATCCATTACCAATGGCTCGCTGAAAAAGGTACCAATCAATTTTATTCCCATCTCTTATTTCAGGATGCACATTGACATCATAAAGTACAACCATAAACTACAAATTAATAAAAAATATTAACCTCTTTGACCATACACCAAGTACAACTCAAACAAGTAAATATATTTGAATAAGTTTAAATTGTTTCTGGTGTGTGTTGGACTTTGTCAGGGCTTCTCTTGGTCACAGATTTAATATCAATGAGCAGAGGTTCTTCTCAAATCAAACATCCCCAAAGGACAAAGCTGCCAACACTTTCTTTAAATGTGTAGATAGTGTGTTCTGGTTGATGTGCAATTGTAGTTCTCCTCCCCGCATAGTTATTTTCATCTGGAATTGTCATGGTCTTGTGAAGTTGCCTGACCCACATGCACAACACTCTTAGGAGACAGGAAAGGTGCTGGTAGTGAGATCTTGATCCTGACCAGGTTCCTCACAGGGGAGGGAGGTGTAATGGAAATTCTTTTAGGTCCTTTAGGTTACCTCACTCCTCAGATCATCTGTGTTAGATGAGGAAGCTGTAAAAGCCATTATCAGAAGTTTAATGGTTAAAACCCACAGTTAGGATGATGTGTTGGGAAGGACAGATGGGTTCCTAGATAACTTTGTCACCTCTGAACCCGAGAAGGGTCTGGGGTCATAAAACATAGACTCTTTGAAGTTGAGATAACACTGTCATGTTCTGGTATAAATACTGTGTGTAAATGTTGATCGGGGCTCTGCTTAACTGACTAACCTCAGTGACAGAGTAATTCAAACGCTGAATGCCTTTGAATAAAACTTATAAAGACAAAGTCCGGATTTTTTCTTGTTATGAGTCAACTTCAACCCACTTTGATAAGAAAATTTCACAACAATTTTGGCATCACGAACAGGATCTAACGTGCCAGAGGAGACCGCAGGAGGGGACACGGACGCCTGGCCAGCCTGGAGACGCTGTCCTCAGTCCACCTCCATATTACGGGAGGGGAGTCCGGGTGCCCGCCTGCGGCTTCTAGCTGATTGGATCCGAACTATTTGTCTTCAAATATATCTGGGTGAGAAGTTGCTGTGTATGATATAATGTATATTATTATTTTTATTACACATTAACCATCATCTCCTAACTAATTAATTAGGTGCCAGAGTTGCGAGAGGGAGGACATCAGCTGAGGGCCCGGTCTCCCTGTAAAGGAATTGCAGGGAGGTTCTCATTGGTAACAATGGGATAAAGCAGAACACAGGGTTTTGCAGGTGGTTTTTAGCAATTTTCTACACCTCATAAAGGAGAAAAGCCAGACGGCAGACGTGCCGCTGAACGGGTAAAAAGGAAAAAAAAATGGTTCCGGAACCTTGAGGCATCAGGGGTTTCTCCTTCTTCATACTCTGATTTATAAAATAATGAAAGGAAAAAGTGGGGATGATTGTGTTAAATGTGCTTTAATTTGGAAGATAACATTGGTTTTTCACAGTGTGGAAGTTTAAGTGTAAATAAGTAAAACAAAAAAGAAGTTAAAACTTTCCTGAAGGAAGTTTCGTTTGTCTTAAATATTGCAATCAGTCGGAAAAGAAGGTAAAAAGTGAAAAGGGACATTAGAGAGTCGAAAAGAAAGTTGTTTTAGAAAGGAGTATAATGCATGTTGTGGAAGGAAGTGACAGGTGGACAACTGACTGACTGACTGATAATATTTCTTTGTGCAAAATCTGAACCTATACTAAACTTTTTCTTCTGCCTCTCTCACACACAAATACACACATATATGGGATTTGAGTTCAACATCTGCGTTTTTGAGTCTGGATTTTAGAAACCTGCCCTTCTCCATGGCTACTCCGTCAGAGACGCTTCTCCAGCACGGCCTGAAAGAGAGAGATCTGCCTTCCTGTCTGCCTGCTTGTTGCAAATTGCAGTGTGAGTTTCCACAAAAAACGAAACTCAGAAGAAGTCTGGACCCACTGAGATGGACAACGATCCATGCTGTTTGCAAGAGCCAGAAGAGTGAATGCACTGGATTTATATTGAAAGCATCTTATGCGGGCAGAAGAGAAACAGGAGCAAAGTTTCTTCTTTCTCCCTCCTGAAAGAAGTTAAAGTGGACAAAGAATGATTCAATGTCCCACCAACAGATCTGGGAAGGGCCTGGTTGTTTTTTTGGACTGTGTGCCATGACAGTCTGACTCTGGAGCGATTTAGAAACTGATGGGGGTAACGTACAAACACACACACATTTGCATAAATCTTTTCCTATTTTCTGTAACGAAGAACGCTTATTAACCGCTGCTCATGTGACGCTTGCTTGACGTTGACAGATATAGCGGGTTAAAATATTATTTTAGGGTTAGAAAAGTATCTTTAAAAGGGTGATAACTTAGCTCATTTGATACTTTGTGGTTAATTATTTTAGAGAAACAAGTTCTCTTTTGTTGTGGAATATTTAGGGTCAATTATTCTAGTTATTAAAAGTTATTAAAAGCAGAGGAAGTTACAACATCTCCAAAACTCAGCAGTAACCAAGTGTTTCTATGTTATTCTCAGGACAGATCTCATGAAGGAGCATTTTTAAAACCCAGCGCATGCGTAAAACCTGATGGGTTTCTCCTTCAGGTATTATTTTCTGTTGTCAGATTTAGTATCCCATAAATCTAATGGGTAGAAACAGGCTTAGTTCTACTGCAGATGGTCTTCATACAGTTTCTGACACAGTACTTACAGTTTGGTGCAGTTTATGTCCGCAAGTGCTAACTGACGCTTATGGAAAGTACAAATTCATTGTTTTTCACAGCAGCTGCTGGGAAGAGGTTATATTAGGTTTTTCTTCCATCTTCTGATTCATGCAGCGTGTTGATTTACACTGTACCTTATATCAGGTCCTGACAAAAACTATGAAAGGTTTGGTTCTGCAGGTTCTTTTTTCTCCCTTTGGGGAAGGAAAGGACACCTGATCAGTTCTGTGTTGCATAGAAATATTAAAACACTTGTTGTTTTCTAAGATATCACCAGCTAAAACTTTTAAAACTTTTGAGAGTAATTGGTTTTGTTAAACACATTTTCCTTGGTAAAACAAACCTTTAAAATGAGAATGGGAAAAATTGGGTTATTTTTGAAGGTAAGAAAGAATCTGATTGGACAGTGGTACCACACAAAAATTAAACTAATCTCATGTTTCCTAAAAGACTCTGCATGAAAAGGCCTTCAGAACCGTGGAGTTATTTTCCACCACAGTAACAAGTTTTTTAAGCATGCTTTTTCTTTATTTTAAAACAGATCTGGTTTTTGTTTTGTTTTGCTTTTGGCTTTTTAGCATAATGTTTGTCTGATGCTTCTTATGAACTGGGTTAGAAGCAAATATGATCTGAGGTAAATTAGGAGCTGTGAACTAATAATTTTAAATTTGATTATTGTCCAAGCAGAAATAATATATTTAGCCAATCCTTCAATCTCTGCAGAAAGTTAACACCATTGTTCCATGCAGTACTACTCAACTTGTGGTTCCTGGACTCCTGAAGCCCGTGAGCCATAGATTTTGGGTCCATAAAATTATAATATGTAATTAAAGGTAGACCGATTACCTATTAAAACAGATCTAAGCCAATGATGAGTTCCAGTCATTTTGGTGGCTTTGAAATGCAATAATACTCAAAATTTCTACTCTGGGGACACAGATTGGAGTTGAAGAGTTTTGTTTTGGAACCAAGGTTAGGATTTTTATAACGGAATCAAGATAAGTAAAATCCTTCATTTTAGGAAAAGAAAAGAAATAAAGGCCCTCTTAACAGTAAGAGGATGGTCGGCTCAAACTCCAGTCTCCTTGTTTGATTTCTTAGGGCTTAAAGATTAAAAGAATACACAGGAGTAGAAAGGTACACAAGGTGATTTCAGATTACTAAGAGATAAAATATTGGAACATTTATCAGCATTTGGATTGTAAAAGAGGGGTTCTAGTAATAAGTTTTCCCCAACTCTCAAAATTTAAATAGCCCAAATTAAAGAAAATGAGGTTTGTTCTTTTTGAAACACTATGTGGGAAATGTCCAGTTTGGAGACAAGCTTCTTATCTTAATTTCTGATTAAGTCAAACACTGCAGTTTTGTTTAGTTTGGGTATACCATAAAAATGTCAATGCCAACTTTTCTAATTTCCCCTCGGGGATCAATAAAGTATCTTTGAATTTGAATTGAATTAAATTAAAAATACTTCTCTGCATTTAACCTGAAATTCTGCAATACAGCTGCGATCAAATTGAGCCAAACAAAAAGAGAATTATAACAATAACTCTCAGGATAGTAGTTATTATTATTACAGAGTTACAGTACAAAGAATTAGCAAAAGGTTTCAGCATCAGTGAATTTGGAATCAATTAAGAGAAAACTGTTGCTGTGCTTTTAAATACTTTGAGATCTTTTTGGACTATGTGCACTCATTTTTTAAAAAGGATCCTGAAGATAGTCATAACAAAATTTATCAATTATAGCATTAAAAGATATGGCTGAGAAAACATATTCTGAAAAGAGATTGTTAAAAATTTCTTTGAATTCTTGAAGCTTCAAATTTGGCCATTTGTCTGTCTTTGATGTTTTGTCTTTGTTTTGTTGGAATGAATGTTTGTTTATATGTTGCATGAAACAATAATCCATGTTTAGAATAATGTTTCTAAATCCCAGATTGATTAAAACTTTGAGTGTTCAGGAGAGTTAAGAAGCAGCTTGTTTCTGAGGTAGGTGCATGTTAACAGTTTTGTAGTTTAAAGTTCACTAAGATGGGTTGGAATGAAGAAACTGTGGTCCTGCCCATAGGCTGCCAATCAGAGGTTAGTTCTGCCTGACTCCGCCCACCTACCAGGTTGGTTCATGCCTTTGCTTCCATGGTAACGCTCAGTACTTCCCTTCCTGAGTTTTAACACTGTTTAAGAGACAATAGAATCAAAATGCTTGTAGTGATTGTTGCCATAATAACATGTTTTTTTTTTTTGGATGTAGGATGACTTTTAGATTTATGTGTTTTACTATTAAAAGGTTAATGAAATAGTTTAAAGTAGTTTGAAGAATTAGTTTTGCATGCAGAATCATTTTTGATTTATTAGATTGGAAGTTTCCCTGGTACCATTAAGCTAGCTGACAGTTCAAGATATGCAAAAGTAAGGAATATATTTTTGATAAAGAATCTGAGTCATGACTTCATACTTGGTGGGAATTATTTATTAGATTCGAATTTGTAGGGTTTATGCATCTGAATTACATTAGATGTCCATTAATCTAATACTCATCTTCTTACAAGACAAATCAGGATGATATGTGACTAATTTCTAAGTGAGACATTGATGAACTGACTAATTAAAGTTTGTGTTTTGTTGTTAATGGAACTGAATTGCAGTTAAAAACATCTGGATTTTCTTTATGTTGCTTTCGTTAAATTCATAGTGACACATAGTTATGTCAGAATTCCTTTCTTTGGTTCTATGTAATGTGATCTTGGTTACTAGAAAATGTTTGTACAAACGTTTTGCTGGATTGTCGCATGGGTTGGACCCTGCGCCAGAAGAGGGGAATGTCAGAATAAAGCAACATGGGGTTCCAAAAGTTGTAGCACTCATGGGAAAAAGGGTAGCTCAGACCTCCAGTGAGGACTTAGTGACAATGCGAAAGAGACGTACTTTGTTTATATAAATGGTGCATAGCTCCCTAAGACCACATTCTGAAAACCTCTCTGAAATTATGGTGTTGATTTTTTGTGAAATTTTATATCTCCACAGATTAGACCATTTTTGAAATTCTTTTTGGGTATTCTGAAACTATGAAATATTGACCTGTAATCAGGCCTTCCTCAAACATCATGTCACATTTTTGATATTCAGAATATTTAGCTGATGGTCATTGCTAGTATATCAGGTGAAGTCAGAAGATCAATTCTTTTGATTTTGTTGGATGTTCTGATGAAGTTCATGTAGTTAAGCACTTACGTTTGAGAATGGGACTTTGAATTGAAAATTAGCCAAGTGTTGTGAAGGCCCTGTTCTCACTTATATAAGATTGAGACAAAGGACACAGGCAAACCTCAGTCCTTTTGAAGTGCTGTGTGGCAGGTCTCCTAATTTGGACATGGGGATATTGCCAATATCATTTTCTTCCACATCTTTGTGTGAAGGTAGGATGTAGTTTTACTGTCAAAACCTGTCCACTGTGTTTTCTCAAGTTTCACAGACGGTGAAGACTGCATTACCAGAAACAGCCACTTCCACCCTCCAGTCCTTTATTCCTGGCGACTGGAATCTGCTCAGAGAATTTAGGAGAAAACACAGGAAGTCCACGGCTGGAATGACCCATCTCAGATCCTACTAGACACCCAGGAAAGCTGCAGGAAAAGCTCTAGCTCCTCCAGCTTCATCTGGCGTCCAGGACACAAGTCATCTTCCAACTGGATCATGTTTATTGCTTGATATCTATCATTATGGTATTATTACAAATTTGAATGTGTTAATTTCCACTGTTTAGTTGGACTATGGAAGCCTAACTTCCAGCAGGTTAGAATTCCTGTTTCTAAATATATTTCTAGAGGAGCTTCCTACGACCGCCCACCTGTACCAGACTGGTAACAGGGCAGCTTGAAGCCACTCAGGAGAGACAGCAGAATTTTTGTTTTTTTTGTTTTTTAAGTTGTGTTTATAATTTGTTTTCTTTGGAAAAAGCTGTTTGCTTTCAGTACCAGAAGAAAGGACATACCACTTCAAGGTCACGATGCAGCTACATGGAAGATGGTTTGTTCTGATGCTAATGATTGGTATTGCAAGTATTTTTATGACTCTTGTGTTCATTTGGGAAAAGGTTCAGCAAAGATAATGTAAGACTAATCTAAGGAATTATGCTAATAATACTCATCAGCGGATTCGAAGAGAGATTCATCACTTTCTTGACTACTATGATCATACTGATAATGTTTGGTGGCGACGGATGCATCAAACTGTGAGGAAAATTGGAAATGACAGTTGCTACGTTTGTTGTTTGATTCCACGTGCTATTAATGATCAACCATTTTTAGTACCTGTTCCTATTGATGCTACTTTCTTTCCAGATAGGCAACATAACCAGCTGGTGGAGGTCATTTTTCCTTGGGTGAGGAATTATAGTGTAAGGGAAAGCAGAAATATTAGTAAATTTTCTAGTGAGACTAATTTAACATGTGCGTCTACGGGAACTCTTTATAGAATTCGGGGTATTAGAAATCCGATTAAAGGTCCAGATATTTGTATTACACAGGAGGACAGTAGACCTTATTTCCTTGGGAAGACAGTAGGTTGCGAAGCTATTATATCTGTTTTATGTGCTTTAATCAACAGACATAAATTTGAGTCATGTCCTATCAGAACTGATCCTTATACTATTTCAGGATCTTTGGTCCCAGATCCCTTTGTGTTAACTTTTAATCTTACTGCTTTATCTGAGGAAGGTTTCACTGTTCTGACTACGGAGCAGCAGGCTATTAGAACGATGAGTTTGCAAATAGAATGGTTTTGGGTTACCCATCCAACAATCTGTTAGCTGAGAGGGGTGTTGGTTTTGAAGAATTTTCCTTTAGTTGTGATTATCTTGTAATCAGAAGAAAGGAGTTGTAATGGAAATTATTTTATTAAGCATTCCATAGTGTATGACCTTTAGGTTACCTCACTCCTCAGAACATCTGTGTTAGAGGAGGAAGCTGTAAAAGCCATTATCAGAAGTTTAATGGTTAAAACCTACAGTTAGGATGATGTGTTGGGAAGGACAGATGGGTTCCTAGATAACTTTGTCACCTCTGAACCCGAGAAGGGTCTGGGGTCGTAAAACACAGACTCTTTGAAGTTGAGATAACACTGTCATGTTTGGTATAAATACTGTGTGTAAATGTTGATCGGGGCTCTGCTTAACTGACTAACCTCAGTGACAGAGTCATTCAAACGCTGAATGCCTTTGAATAAAACTTATGAAGACAAAGTCTGGATTTTCTCTTGTTATGAGTCAACTTCTACCCACTTTGATAAGAAAATTCCACAACAGAGGTAAGCAGCATCATTAGGGAAAGAGAGGAGATGCGAGCAGAGCAAACAATTAGAGATATTTGGAAGGAGTTAAATGCAGGCTTATTGGTGGTTGTAGAAGTTGCCACCAGAAGAGTGAGCAGGATCCGGCGTGTTGGTCCAGGTGTGTGTGCGAGAGGGTGATGGACTGAGGCGTAGCTGAGGACATTGGAGGACCTTGACTTTAGTGTAGGCGGGCGAACAGGTTGCACAGAGAAGAGGGAAATGAGGAGCCTTGAGGTTGTTAGTTGTGGAGAGAATCTTCCAGAGGTTCGTGTAGATGACTCGAGACTGAGATCCAGGAATACTCCAGTGTGGGAACTGAAGTCAACACAAGGAAAACCTTTAACAAGGAATAAATGAAAGGAGAGTGTCAGACAAAGCTGACACACAGGGAAACACAAGAAAACTCAGGAGGCTTGATGTAACACAGTACGTTAACAATCAAGCAACAAAGGACTGGCACAAACAGGTATGCATAGGCAGACCTGCAGAACCCAGGCCTACAACGCTCCACACACAGGTAGAAGTGCGACTTCTGGTGGAGAACCTAAGGACTCCCAAAATGACACACACACAGAACACAAATCCCTGGATTCCTAACAGGAATTAAAATAAATTGTTTAAGGGGTTTGCACCATTTGCAGAACACGCTTACAGTTCTGGAGATGTATTTGTTTTTTGAGGAGCAACAAAAACAAAATAACAGAAAACTTCAGCATGCATAACTCTTCATCCCCCCTGACTCCCCAAAGTCGGTACTTTGCAGAGCCACTACAAGTCGATTTGGATAAGTCTGTCTGATCTTGTCACATCTTGCCACTGGGGTTTTTGCCCATACCTCAAGTAAACACTGCCCCAGCTCCTTCATGTTGGATGGATTTTCGCTAGTGGACAGCGATCTTCAAGTCAATCACAGATTATTAATTGCACTGAGGTCTGGACTTTGACTAGACTATTCCGACACATTTAAATGTTTTCCTTCAAACCACTCAAGTGTTGCTTTAGCAAAATGCGTCGGGTCATTGTCGTGCTGGAAGGTGACCCTCCGTCTTAATCTCAAATCACAAGCAGACTGATATCCCTGTATTTTGCACCATCAATAATTCTCTTGACTTAGACCAGTTTTCCAGTCCCTGCTGCTGAAAAACATCCCCACCGCATGATGTTGTTCTTGGACTGATGGGCTCTGTTAGGTACGCGCCTGACATAGCATTTTCCTTGGTTGTAGAAAAGTTTGATTTTGGTCTCATCTGACCAGAGCGTGTTCCTCCATACACTTGGGAACACACCCACATGCCTTCTGCCTAACTCAATACATGCCTTCTTACTTTCAGAAAAGAGGTTTCTATACGGACAGATTATGTGACAGATTTCGCTTTGTTTCACTAATTATGTGAATTTTGAAGGTTATTGGTTGCACCAGAACTTTTTAGGGGCTTCATAGCAAAGAGGGTGGATACTTATGCACATGCCAATTTACAGTATTTTATATTTGTTTTATTCTTATTTTAGACATATTTTTCTCTTTTCACTTCACCAACTTAGACAACTTTGTGCTGACCCATCACAGAAAAAAAAAAACTAATTTGACTAGAGCACTGTCTTCCATGTGTTTACATTGCCACTGTTGTGTCACAGCCATGGATAAAAATATGGACTCTGAATTGTACACAAACAAAGATGCTGATAGGAAACTCTGCACCTTTAAATACACGCAATAATCTACTTTTAGTCCAGCGCAAAAAGGAGGAGTCGCAGCTGTAACCCCCAAGATGTCAATGAGTCCCGTTCTCTATCCTGCTGCTTTAGGAGCGGGCGGTCTTATCACTGAGCTAAAATAATTAAAACAGAACTCAGAAATATCTCTCTCAAGCAGTCCCCACGGGGGGGAAATTTTATTCTTCAAAAAGCGCACAGAATCATCTTCATCAAAAATTCCAGAAGTCTCCCACCCCTTCAGTCTTTACAGGGCGGTTTTATACAGATACAAAGCATTGGTGTGTATTTAGGTCCTCTTGACCAATTGAAATCATCATACTCATTTACATAAACCTTCTTGGCACCTACAACATTGCTTTCGTACTCCAGCAGCTGAAGCCCCAACATTCACCTCGCACGTCTTTTTGAGATGCTATAGGGTCCTATTGTAACTGATTATGAAATATTGAGGGCTTGTTCTTGTAAGCCAGGCATCTGGTGTGTCAAACCTGTTTCCAGAGTTATGATAATTATTGTATTTGTACAACAGCACGGCTCTTTGTGAAGGAAAAAAAAAGAATAGAAAAATGTTCTAAACACCCGAGCCCACTATCGTTTCAACCTATTATAGAATACAGCCGTGAAAATGGAATTAATTATCATGTCAGTAACTCATTACATATCATTAGTCAGCCACTGTGTTTTTTATAGACTCTTACAAACATTTATTTTTTAACATTTTGGGCATTTATCTAACCACATGCACTTGTGTTTATTGTATTAGGTACATCTTACCAGTACCTGGTAGGAACCCATGTTGCCTTCAGAACTGCATTAATTCTTCATGGCATAGATTGAACAAGGTATTGGAAACATTCCTCTGAGACTTCGGCCTCTATTGACATGGTAGTATATCACAGTTGCTGCAGGTTTGTCGACTGCACATCCGCAATGCGACTTTTCGGTTCCGCCGCATTCCAATTGGATTGAGATCTAACCACTATGGAGGCCATTAGAATACAGTGAACTCCTTGTCATCTCCACGATACTAGCTAGGGATGATTTGAGTTTTGTGGCAAGCAGGAAGCAGCCATCAGAAAATTGTTACACTGTGGTCATAAAGGAATGCACATTGTCAGCAACAATACTCAGGTAGGCTGTGGCGTTGAAAATTCTCAACTGATGCTAAAGAAGTCAATGCTGACCAACTGGTGTCCTTAGAAATCATCCCCTAAACCATTACGCCACCAGCAGCCCGAAAAACATTCATACGAGGGAGGATGAATCAATGCTTTTGTGTTGTTCGAACAGAATTCTGACCCCACCATCTGACACATGCAGCTGAAAGTCTTCTGGTCCAGTTTGAGATTTTCAGTTTCACAAAGCTTGCTCCCTTCTTACCTGGGTGTGCCATCATGCTACAGAGCAGGTTAGGGTTCCAGCTTAGAGATCAAGACAAACAAAATGCAATCGCATGCAATCAAACTCTGGGAACATGAAAGAAAAAACAAAAGGATGGCAGTGCTCCCTCCCAACTCTTTTTTTTTCATCCTCACCAAGTCACACTTGGATTATTAAAAGATGTCATCATTGTTTGTCACAAACACAGATTGCGTCATGCTCCCCAAAATATTCTGTCTGGACATGTACGTTTATTCTCAAATCACTTGTAGTATTTTTTAAAAAGACTATTGAACATCTCAAATTAACCACAATGCTTTATAAAGTGGTCATCTATATTATGCCCCAACTGCTAGACTGAACTTTTTTTAATCTTTATTGACCAGTTAAGTTCAAGTTGAAGTTTATTTATAAAGCACATTCAAAAGCAATTTCATAATAAACAAAGTGCTATACATAGGTAGCAAAAAACAACACAATTTAGTCCAAAGCGGATTTATATATATATATAATTATATGACTGGATATTACATAAAGTTCTAATTTTTGCAATCACCATTTTTTTATTTTTGTCAGTTTTTTCCCTATCTCTGGATGTATTTAGCCATCAGTTTCCCTGATGAGGTTCATCCCAATAGTTAAAAGCCTGTTTGTTTCCCCTCACCTCCATACTGGATTACCCAGTTCTCCGGTGTCAGGTACAATAGTTTCCAGTTTCACTGTGCTCAAACTACTTTGCCTTTTCCCATTTGGTCATTTTGCCAATCTCTCAGGGCAATTTCTCAGTGTTGTAATTCCTTTTCACTATAAATTCTATCATCACCGATATTAGGCTGTTCTCACCAC
Organism: Girardinichthys multiradiatus; assembly: GCF_021462225.1. Classification (NCBI taxonomy): domain Eukaryota; kingdom Metazoa; phylum Chordata; class Actinopteri; order Cyprinodontiformes; family Goodeidae; genus Girardinichthys; species Girardinichthys multiradiatus. The sequence continues at coordinate 21,829,968 of NC_061797.1, forward strand.
CAACCAACTTAACCAAGTCAAGATGTTTAAATGCAATGAGTTCCTGCTATCTGAACAAGCAACTGAACATGTCTGACAAAGAAACTGACCAGTGACTACGGATAGATAAATGGATATAAATTTTATATTGCTGTTATATAACTGCCCAGATACGAGTGTGTTATGTAACCAGTTTTACAATTTACTGATGTGCCACAAACATGTTGTGTTTGATACATTTTAACACATTTAGAGCTTTTTGTTCTTATTCTTTTTGTAATGGAGTTCTGAAGAAAATTCAGAATGAAAGACTCACCTTCACCGCCTCCACCTTCCAGTGACTCTTCGGTGCGTCTCCAGGCCTTCCAATCAGCATCCTGTCCGTCTGATTCTCCATCCAATCACCTTCCGCCTTGCTTTTAAAGGAGCTTCTACCGTGTTCATCTTCACTTGTCAGCTGAGCTCATCTACGACTCCGACGCCTCCGCGCACTGTTTGTAATTCAATTCAATTCAATTCAATTCAAAAATACTTTATTAATCCCAAAGGGAAATTAATTGTTGTTGTAGCTCATAATGTAGGTTTCTTCAAAGAGCCGTTGTAGATGCTGATGGCTGTGGGCAGGAAGGATCTCCGGTAGCGCTCCGTCTTACAGCACATCTGAAGAAGCCTCTGACTGAAGACACTGTTGTTGTACAACAGTCTCATGAAGAGGATGCTCAGGGTTCTCCATAATGTTCTTCATTTTATGAAGAATCCGTCTTTCCACAATGATCTCCAGAGGTTCCAGAGGAGTCCCCAGAACAGAACCAGCCTTTTTTATCAGCTTGTTGAGTTTTTTTAAGTCCCTGGCTCTGATGCTGCTTCCCCAGCAGATGATGGCAGAAGAGATCACACTTTCCACAACAGACTTATAGAAGATATGCAGCATCTTGCTGCAAACACCAAAGGACCTAAGCTTCCTCAAGAAGTACAGTCTGCTCTGTCTCTTCTTGTAGATGGCTTCACAGTTGCATATCCACTCTAGTTTGTTCTCCAGGTGAACACCGAGGTATTTATACTCCTCCACCACCTCCACTTCTTCTCCCATGATGGAAATAGTTTTTGACTTATTCTTGTTTCTCTTAAAATCTACAATCATCTCCTTTGTTTTAGTCACATTCAAGATGAGATGATTGTTTCAACACCATGCCACAAAGCGGTCCACCACCTTCCTGTACTCAGCTTCTTGTCCATCTCTGATCCACCCCACGACTGCAGAATCATCCGAGTATTTCTGCAGATGACAGGAGTCTGTCTTGTACTGGAAGTCTGAGGTGTACAGAGTGAAAAGGAATGGTGAGAGTACAGTCCCCTGTGGTGCTCCTGAGCTGCTGACTACCTGGTTAGACTCACAACCCTTCAGTCTCATAAACTGTGGTCTGTTTGTCAGGTAGTGTTTGATCCAGGAGATTATTGAGGCCTCCACCTGAGTCTTCTGGAGTTTCTGACAAAGCAAATCAGGTTGAATTGTATTAAATGCACTGGAGAAATCAAAGAACATGATCCTCACAGTGCTGCTGGCTTTGTCCAGATGACAGTGGGTTTGTTGAAGCAGGTGTATGATGGCATCTTCAACTCCAACTCCACAGCAATAAGCAATCTGAAGGGGGTCCTGATGGTTTACTGTTTGCTTACTCAGGTGGGCCAACAGGAGTCTCTCTAGGACCTTCATGATGTGAGATGTCAGGGCAACAGGTCTATAGTCATTGAGGACTGATGGGTGAGTTTTCTTTGGTACCGGAATAAGACAGGAGGTCTTCCACAACACTGGAACCTTCTTCTGGGCCAGGCTAAGGTTGAAGAGATGCTGCAGAATCCCACAGAGCTGCTCTGCACAGCCCTTCAGGACTCTAGAGGTGACACAATCTGGACCTGCAGCCTTATTCCGATTCAGTCTCTCCAGTTGCATCTTCACCTGACTTCTTGAGACACACAGGTGGAAGGGGGAAGCACATGAAGCATCAGCATCTTCTGATATGGTTGAAGGCAATCTCTTCATCTTTGCTAATATCAACCTGCATTCTATTATTTATCAGGTTTAACCTTTTTCTACTTTCAAATTCTTTTCCTTCGCATGCCCCATTTCTTACGCTAGAAGGAGCCCCATGTCCACATCCTGGTTCCTCAAATATTATAGGCATGTCCCAGTTCAATGCATTATGACCCATCCAGTTTTCACGCCATTCCTTCACAATAGGAGCAGCCACTACTGCAGTGACCCAATGTCTCTCCCTAAGCCGCTCTCCAGCAATTAGGTCGTTGGTCTTCTTCATCCTTCTCTTCCTATGTTCGCTCGGATTTCCACTCCGTTTTATCTGCTCAATGTTTTATCAGCTCTCAGGTAAGAGCTCCCAACAATTCCTGGTGGTGGTTGGCCTTTATCTATCATTGGCTTTGTTCAATCGTCATGTTACTGTTTTGCAAGTCTCTTCCCCTCAGCACCTGCCAATCTTTTCTAATTTTCTCCCTCACTCTAGCTCACCTATGTTCTTCGAAAAGTACTTCTATTTGTTTTGCCTTTCCTTAATTGGAGGCTGATTATTCCTTGTCTTCTCATGCTTTGTGCAATTACTTTACTCGTCTTCCTGCATTTACTTTGACGTTCTCCAATTACTCAACCCAGACTCAGATCTTTATTTTAACCTTATTTCTTATCTTCATCTGCATTTCTTTAATAGCATTTTTGTAATTTCTTCATCTCATGTTTCTTCATCCTTCATCTTTTTTTTCCTTCATTAGCCATTCTCTGTTCTTTACTAGCTGATCCGTTCATAACTTCATATCTTTATTCAAATCCTCAGCGAATATACCTCTAATCACGCATTGCCACACGGCATATCTATCACCTTACTCTGCTCTCAAGTTTGAAATAATCATGCATTGCCTACAACGGCATATCACCTTACTCTGCTCTTTTAGCTTTCATCAAGCGCTGCATCGCCTTGCATTGCCAAACACGGCATATCTATCACCTCGCTCTGCTCTCTAAAGTTTGAAATAATCACGCATTGCCTACATCGGCATATCTATCACCTTACTCTGCTCTCTAAGCTTTCATCAAGCATTGCCAACACGGCATTTCTATCATATTGCTCTACTCTCTAAGCATAATCAAGCATTGCCAAAACGGCATATCAATCACCTCGCATTGCCAAAACGGCATATCTATCAACTCGCATTGCCCCTCTCGGCATATCTATCAACTCGCATTGCCCCTCACGACATATCTTCCATCTGCTTTGCTTCTTTATTATTTTACTTGCTTCATAGCCTATTTACAAACTTCTTTTCTCTGCTTTTAATCTTCCCTGCGGCTTTCTCTTCTCTTTTTCTTATTTCATTCCACTTTCTTGATAGATGCCCCTCTAGTACTCTATTAGGCCTCGTCCTGGCCTCGGCCCTTATTTTTGGGGAAGACATATTTAAATCTAAGCCTTACAAATGATGATCTTAGCTCATGTCATTCTCAGCATTCATGTCTTCCTCCCAGGTCCGAGCGCCAAAGAAATAACCATCTATTTTCTCATCATTAAAACTTTGCCATCCAAAAATTGTCATCCCTCTCTTTGTCAGTCTTTTCAGATTGAAATGGAGTTTTGACGAAAATTCAGAATTAAAGACTCACCTTCACCATCTCCACCTTCCAATGACTCTTCTGTGCGTCTCCCGGCCTTCCAATCAGCATCCTGTCCATCTGATTCTCCATCCAATCACCTTCCGACACCTTGCTTTTAAAGAAGCTTCTACCGTGTTCATCTTCGCTTGTCAGCTGAGCTCATCCCTCCTCCACCCCACCTCCACCATCTTCGTTCACATCTACTCCTGGCTTCCTCACTCCCTGGCCGCCAATCCACCACCAGCGTCGGATCAGGGGGAAGATATATTTAAATCTAAGCCTTACAAATGATGATCTTAGCTCATGTCATTCTCAGCATTCATGTCTTCCTCCCAGGCCCGAGCGCCAAAGAAATAGCCATGTATTTTCTCATCATTAAAACTTTTCTAATTGCCATCCCTCTCTTTGTGAGTCTTTTCAGATTGAATTGTTCTTTGCCACTTTTGATTACAGATCCTCTTTAAAACCATATCATACTGTTCTTCCAAGCAGGACTTGTGAATTTCCATACATAGGGGGGTAAATATTACTCGTCCACGCATGCCTTCCCATGTGCTACCTCCATCACCCGGCCAATTTTTACAATAATCACTTGGTTAAGAATAATGAACAATGATGGCCGTTGTTAAAGCAAACTAACGTTTCATCATCTCTTGCATGGGAGCTTGGCAGCATTCAGAGAAAATGACTCAGAGGCGCACTTGACGTGATTCTTTCTCCTCTCATGAAATTAGTTGAGTGAAGTTGAAAATTTACATCAGAGGTATTGAAACAACAGCAAATCTAAAGGAGACTAAGAGAAAATTGCAAAGCTGCTTAAATATATAGGCTATATAGAGCGGAGTAATTTTATTTAAGAAACAAATCACTGAACAGGAACGTGATTGTGCAAAACACTTTTTACTTTGACATGTGAGTTTTCTACATCACCTCCCAAAGAATAATTTACTTCACCCTGTGTAGGGCTCATTCAAGACAGCACAACGTTAACTCCAAAAGGCACAGCTCCACCCTTAACTACATATTGATCTTATCTGTGCAATTTAAAAACTACCGCTCTTGCCTCCAGCTCGGATCCCTGGAGTGTGAGAGTACAGTCTCATCATACATACTGCACAAACACACAACAAATAAAATGTTACACATTTGTGCGCAAACACACACAGAGGGTGTGAACGAGGGTAGACCAGGAGGGAGGAGAGGGGGTTACACTCGAATACATGACTAATAGACTGTCGACACAGATAAATGACTTTTTAAGCAACAGAAAATTGCTCTATGTTCCATTCACTGAACACTAGTTTCCCCTCTTCTCTCGCTTTGTCTTCCCTCTTTCTTTGCCACATCTTTTCCCCTCCTATTTTTGCTCGCTTTTCATCATATCTCCATCCTCACACCCTCTTCATTTCCACACCCTGCACCACTGAGTTCTTTCTCTTCTGCCAAGCTCTCTTATTCCTGCCTCACTGTACTTCTATTCACTTTTCCGGGGCCGTGTTGCCAAAGCAACAAGTAGCAGAGGTTTGAGATTGTTGGCTTTTTTTTTTCCCTTTCTTTGGTTTGAGAGCGATGGAGGAAGATTCGAGTTGCAACAACAGTGGAATTATGCAAATCTATCCAACCAGTAACAAAAGATTAGAGCGGGCTCTCTCACAGCTGACAGAGCCGGTTGGGAAGACTCTTTCAAAAAGATTCTTGTCTCAAATGCTTGATTCACGTTCACGGTGAATAAAATATCCATGTGTCCGTATTTTGCTTTTGTCACAGCCTGGACATTCGAAACGACTTAAAAAAATAACAAAAGTCATTGTTCCATCTTGTCTGTGTTGCAGCAGAATCAAAAATATGCACATTTACGTGGATTCACATTTAACAAATTTTTCTCCTGTAACCAGGGGCACCTGTTGGTGCTCCACCCTTTAATTGAAAGAGGAGCAGATAAAGGAGTGATCGGAAATGTTTGTCAGAGCTCTGTGATGAATGTGCCTCTATTGTTGGAGTGTGTGGTAAGAAATTATGTGTTTTGTCATGGTTGTGGTTTTTCAAACTGAATGCAGGTAACTCCTTCTGATGTTTTGTAATAATGGCTGTTGCAGTGTGGCCACACATGATTTTAAAAAGGTTATTGTATTATATTCAGCGGCACGTGGGCATGATGACTTGTCAGGTATAGAGTTTGTTGGCTTTTTATAAATTATGTGTTAATGGTTATCAAATGAATTGTATCTTGAAGTGTCTAGTTATTAATTGGACTTTCATGTTTTTATAGTTTTAGATCTGCTGCATCCCGCTGTCCTTTTTTAATTGAATAAATAGTTTTTATTAGGCTGCCCAGCCTAGCATTGCATGTAGACCAAAAGTGCTGGGAGTGTGTCTTGTAAGGTCGGGCTACCTACTTTTTTATTTTATTTTGTCTTTTATGGTCACTTCCCTATTTGACACCAGCCACAATTTATAGCCACAAGCCCTTATGTCTAGGAGATCTGACTCTGTTGCTGTAATTCCTATGTAAAGTTATACCTGATGTTTGCTGTGTCAGCTGAGGTGTGTTTGCATGTTAACTTTTGTAGCAATTACTTCATTGCTGTTGTTTACTAAGATTTATGTCAGGGTTTGCCTTGATTTTCATGTCATTGTGGGGTATACAAATGTGAATAATACTGCATAATATGAGCTATAGCAACATTTAATTTTACTTTGGGATTAATCAAGCATTTTGAATTGAATTGAATTGCCACATTTATGTATCAACTTTTTCTCTATTAACTAAATTGAGTGATTTGTCTTCTGTTGAACTTGCTTTCAACACTCCTTAAAAATAAGATGCATACATACAAATGCATATAAAAGTAGCTAACACCTGAGGCTGTCATCACACAATACACAATGAATGGCACTTGAAAAATTCAGCTGAATCGATCAGTAAATATTACAGTTTTTGCACAGGCCACATTAATACCTGCACTTATTTTTACAGCAAACTTTGACTTTAACAACTTAGTAATATAGGTATTATTGCAACAGGTGTTGGAACACCTGTTGCAATATACAGTACAGACCAAACGTTTGGACACACCTTCTCATTCTAAGAGTTTTCTTTATTTTCCTGACTATGAATATTGTAGCTTCACACTGAAGGCATCAAAACTATGAATTAACACATGTGGTATTATATACTGAACAAAAAAGTGTGAAACAACTGAAAATATGTCTTATATTCTAGGTTCTTCAAAGTAGCCACCTTTTGCTTTGATTAATGCTCCGCACACTCTTGGCATTCTGTTGATGAGCTTCAAGAGGTAGTCACCTGAAATGGTTTTCACTTCACAGGTGTGCCCTGTCAGGTTTAATAAGTGGGATTTCAAGCCTTATAAATGGGGTTGGGACCATCAGTTGTGTTGTGCAGGAGGTGGATACAGTACACAGCTGATAGTCCTACTGAATAGACTGTTAGAATTTGTATTATGGCAAGAAAAAAGCAGCTAAGTAAAGAAAAACGAGTGGCCATCATTACTTTAAGAAATTAAGGTCAGTCAGTCCGAACAATTGGGAAAACTTTGAAAGTGTCCCCAAGTGCAGTCGCAAAAATCATCAAGCGCTACAAAGAAACTGGCTCACATGAGGACCGCCCCAGGAAAGGAAGACCAAGAGTCACCTCTGCTGCGGACAATAAGTTCATCCGAGTCACCAGCCTCAGAAATCGCAGGTTAACAGCAGCTCAGATTAGAGAACAGGTCAATGCCACACAGAGTTCTAGCAGCAGACACATCTCTAGAACAACTGTTAAGAGGAGACTGTGTGAATCAGGCTTTCATGGTAAAATAGCTGCTAGGAAACCACTGCTGAGGAAAGGCAACAAGCAGAAGAGACTTGTTTGGGCTAAAGAACACAAGGAATGGACATTAGACCAGTGGAAATCTGTGCTTTGGTCTGATGAGTCCAAGTTTGAGATCTTTGGCTCCAACCACCATGTCTTTGTGCAGATGGACTCTACATGACTGGTTCCCACTGTGAAGCATGGAGGAAGAGGTAAATGGACTGAACTTATATAGCGCTTTTCCAGTCATACAGACCGCTCAAAGCACTTTACACTAGAGCTACATTCACCAAGTCACACTCACTAACGCTCACACATTCATACACCGATACGCAGATCAGTAGGCAACTTGAGGTTAAGTGCCTTGCCCAGGGGCACATTGACATATGGCAGAAGGAAGCTGGAATCAAACCCACAACCTTCTGATTACAAGACAACTACTCTTCCTACTGAGCCACAGTCACCTAGGTGTGATGGTGTAGGGGTGCTTTGCTAGTGACACTTTTGGGGATTTATTCAAAATTGAAGGCATGCTGAACCAGCATGGCTACCACAGGATCTTGCAGCGCCATGCTATTCCATCCGGTTTGCGTTTTGTTGGAGCATCATTTATTTTTCAACAGGACAATGACCCCAAACACACCTCCAGGCTGTGTAAGGGCTATTTGACCAAGAAGGAGAGTGATGGGGTGCTGCGCCAGATGACCTGGCCTTGACCTGAACCCAATCAAGATGGTTTGGGGTGAGCTGGACCGCAGAGTGAAGGCAAAAGGGCCAACAAGTGCTAAGCATCTCTAGGAACTCCTTCAAGACTGTTGGAAAACCATTTCAGGTGACTACCTCTTGAAGCTCATCAACAGAATGCCAAGAGTGTGCGGAGCAGTAATCAAAGCAAAAGATGGCTGGCTGGCTGGCTGACTGGCTGCATTGTTGTCTGCCCTATGATCAAGAACTGCAACAAGGAGCAGTATGACTTAGGGGTCATTAAGTATTCATAGTAACCATTAGATGCCATGGATATGACAATCGGGACAAGTGGGACCATGTGGTAAGAGTTTTAAGCAACCAAAACTTCAGGTGAGTCCGGTGTGATAGATGGATATGTGAACAAGTACTTCACGTCCACTTTTAAGTATGGTTAATGAGGTGTAATGCTGTGGATTTGTTTTTTCATGACGGCCTGGGGAATCCTGTTAGAATGCGTGACTTCATGGACTCTTTAAATTGGCAGGATGTTTTAAATAAAGAATTGTGGTCTTTAAGCATCATAATAATTCAAAACATGTGGCCAAACACACACAAAGGATTCACGACACACCAAGTCTCCAACCTAAAGTGCTGAAGACCTGAAGAGAGGTGAGAATAAGAGAGGACCCTGGTCTTGAAATGGTCAAGAAAGATTGTGCAAAAAGAAATGGTCACATATCTCTCTGTTTATGTTTCAACCTTGTGAAATGGTATGGAAGACTAGGTGCTTTTCTACTGGCAAATGAAGGTTGTAAAAAGTATTAGTAGCAAGAATACAAAATAATTGTGTCACACTGGTATTTTCTTAACACAGAAAAATTTCCCTCATGTAATACATGTGGTCCAATAAATAAAGTGTTTTCATATTATTTTTGTTGTAAAAGTAATGATACTGCAATCAGATGCACCTAAAGTATACACAGGTTCATCATTAATTGTTCTTTATCATATTGAAAACAAAGAAGAACCTTAAACCTATATAAGTCAGTTTACAAGAACATGAAAATTGTTTTATTTTTAAAAGTCAGCGATGTGATTGACATAAGACTTAGTAGGTAACCTATATTTCATCCCTAGCTCACTTTCCCCTTCTCCTAAGACCAAGTGTGACACCTTCTAAGCACCAAGCTGTGTACAAATAATATAACTATTGCTTTACATGTAAAAATTTGTAATAGTTTTCAAGGGCTTATTGTGTGGAATATTATAGCTTTTTGTAACTCTAATCTTTATAGAGTAACAGAACTATGAAATGTTGATATTATCTGCTTGGGAAGAATCTGCATTCAGCTGTTTAACAGATATGCAGCTCACAGCTTGACTCTCTGGAATTATTGCAAGATATTTTCCGACAGTATTTTCTGTTTTTTGTTAGCAGGAAAAAAGGGTAAAAATCTCTGCTCTTCATGCAGCCCAGTCACTCCAGCACCTTCTCTGACATTTCATTGAAATGACTTTACACCATTAAGAGGGTAACATGTTTTGTTTTTTTGTGTGTGGCTTTGAAACCACAACTTTTACAACCTCGATAATACCTTGAAACCGTTAACCATCCCTTGCCTACTCACAAGTGTGCAGGGAGGCTGCAGGCTATGATGATTGAAAAACTCGAGTATAGGTGTTAAGACTCTCAGGAGAAATGTGTGTGCGCAAGAGAATGAAATGGAGGTGGCGATAAGACGAAGCCATAGAAGTAAAGCAGAGAGTCAATGCTTGTATTCTGTAGTGCATCTTGGCTATATCCTCTCTCTTGCTTCTGATAGGGGACAGATTTCATAACAGCCTAATAACACTCTCCAAGAGGTCTCAAGATACAGCCATTCTATCTCTGTGAGAGCTGCCATCGTCTTTACCGCCACAATCCGGCCCCTGTCAAGAGCCGTCAACCTCTACAGCCCCTGAGCCGACTGATATTGACAATAAAACAGGCGGCGGGATCAGCAGGTTGCCGTGAATGTGTGCACACATGCGTGTAGGTTTTCAGTGCTGTTGAAAAGGTCCAGGAGTGGACACTCACTCCAACACCACCACCCAGCAAAGAGCTCAGTGTGCACCTGGTGGCTGCGCTCCCACACCGACGGGATGAAAGCAGATTGCAGGGAGGCATGGAGAGGAATACAGAGAGGCGAGAGCACAGAAAGAAAAATGTATAATGATCCGCGTTGTCACGGCTATGGCTTTTGGACAGTTTTGGTTACTCGTGTTGTGCTGCAGAGGAGATTGAGAATTGCGAGCATTGTCATGCGTCATAAAAGCATTGTGATATGGGAATGTAGCTCTCACATGCAGCAGAGAATAGAAATGTGGGCTCCACATAAAGAAGAAGGTGTTTTATGAGGTTGTGGAGGACATATTACTTGGCAGGCCTCATAAACATATGCATGTTTCTTTTATGAGTTTTTCTGAGAATTGAAAAAGTCTTACAGAATGATGAAGGAGGCTTAAGAGGCAGATAAGCACAGGCACTATTTACATTGAAATGACTTTGAGGGGAGACAACGAGGTAGAAGAAGTCAAAATGGAAAAATATAAGAACGAAATGATGCGATTCGGGTTCTGAATGTGAATAGAAACAAGGTTGAAGGTGCAGGCAAGAAAAAAATGGTGTATAGGATGTTTGTACTGATAGATACAAGATCAGCATGCATCACCAGTCCTCTCACCCCTGCCCCACAAGGGCTCTTTGGTGGCAATCTCGTCGCTGCCTTTTTTCCTTTCTCCTAATATTTGCTGCAGAGGTTTTGAAAGAAAAAAGTGGATTTTGCGAGTGTTCAGGGGGTTTCATCTCTTTGTCTCAGGTGGGATTGCTAAAGCAGATGCTGTCAATAGATCTGTGGAGGTCACAGGATTCAGAAACCTCCATTTGTTGGCGCCATCATCCCTGTGGTAACAATAAAGGACAATCAGTGAGTCTGAATCAGCTTGTGGCAAGAATGTGGACCCCTGTGCTTCGGGGTGAGGACCCTATCATCACTGCTTGCCATGCAGCTCTGCACAGGCAACGGCAAGGCTTAAGACATCATGCCCAGATTTTGCAGAGCTTACTTTCACAATAAGGGGCATTTCTCTGTCCTCTGCCTGTGACTTAGCAGCATCTGCACTGAGACTGATCAATAGCTCACACCAACAAGAGGTCCTGAGGCCAATTAGCCCAGGCAAGCAGGCCCACAGCCAACTGGTGTGAGACTGTGTGTCAATACTCAAGCTTGTCAACCTTTAAGAAGCATGGAAAAAGAGTAAAAGAAGAGAGGTAATACAAGGCAACAGTTTTGTTCCCTCTTCTGGACCAAGTTGGACCCAATAAAAGATTTAATCCTTTAACTAATGAGACAATATGTCATTGTGGTTGTCCTTGTAGTCAAAGGCTAACTGTGGTGAGGTTAAGGCTAGAGTCAGAGATGGTTGCATTGTTTTCGACTTAAGGTTAGCCTGTCCTTTAAACGACATCTGCACTAGCTTGTTAGGGGTTACCACAGAGCCCTGGTCCCCTGTAATCCAAGCACTGCTCCGGTCTGTCACTGAGAAGAGAGAATGAAGCCAGTAAGAGAAGCTCTTAAACTTCCAGTCAGTCTACCTACCAACTCTCACCTGTGGTGAGGGGTTGATCATGACCAAAAACGCAAGATTCTGGTATGCAAGACATGACCTTCCTCTGTACGATGATTGGCCATAGCATTCCAGACAGTGTGAGGGGTTCCTATGGGAAGAAACTTGTGCCATCAGAAACTGAATTTGAATTTCTCAGACTGAATCTGTATTTGTGTAATTTGAAATTAAATGCATTGGTTTGAAAATGAATTTCACTTAATTGAAACTGAATTTAATGGTTTGAAACTGAATTCATTTTCTCTGAAAATGTATTTTGTTGAATTGAAAATTCAGTTTCACTACTTTTACTTTCCGTTCTAAAATTCAATTTCAGTTCCAAAATTCAGTTTTTTGTGTCACACTTGAAGCCACAGATTAATCAAACACAGATTCATCGATTCATGGATGTCATTCACTATTGCTGCGTCCAAATTGAGGGGCTGCATTGGCCGATTACGTCATTGTGAGGCAATGAAGTCTGCAGCTTCGCAGGCTCCTCCAAATAGGGCTGACAAATGCGTCCTTCTTTTCCCCAGATATGAAGGATGGGTCCGGTGTATCCTTCGTGGGCCACCCTATCCTATGATTCATTGCGGGTCAAAGTAGATAGTGCTAACGGAAGTAGCAAAGCCTGGAGGAGAGGGAAAAGCTGTGAACAAAGTTGGATATATAGCGCTTTCTGTGAAACAAAATAAACTTGTTTTTAGACTAGAATGTAGCTGTGTAAACCTGAAATATCTGCTCGGTTTATCAAGATTTCGCCTAATTCCACACGTGCTCCAACGTGTTCGTAGATGTCCGCTTCTGCTGCCCTGACACCGGACTCACAGCCGCCTCGCCAGCGCACAGCTGACCGGGGGGTTGAGGTGCGATGAACCCCGAGAGAACAACTGACTCCCGGCACGTTGTTTTCAAGCTCCTGCTGGGTTTCCCCAATGGATGGAAGTTAAACACAGATATAATTCAGTCAAATGATATCTAATGTTGATGTTTGGTTCTTTTATTTTTATGCTCTACAAATAAACTGATTTAAACGTTGTTCCTAAAGTTAATATGTTAGTGTTTAAATTGTTACATTTTTACAAATAGATTTACAAATAGATTTTTTATTATTATTATTTTTATATATGAACACAAAACTTTAACAATTTAAATGGCTGAATAATGAACAAGATTATAAAACAAGAAAATAAGCCATTAGGGCTCCATTTGTTCGGCTTCACAGCTCCGTGCTTCACGCTATCACTGTTGCTAGGCAACATAAATTACGCTGAGGTAAAGGCAGTGGAAACACAGATCGACATAACACCGGCCGCACCATGCTGATCTGGTATGTTGTAAATGTTGCTGTTTTACCATCATTTGTTTACATGACTTCTTATAGACGTTTATTTGACTTGGTGATTGACGTCCGCTAAGCGCATGTATGCTGCACTGCTCCAGCTCAAAATGCCGTAAAGGACGTTTAACCTGTCCCAATTCCCACAATACACCCTACGCCCTTCTATGAAGTGTGTACTTTGTACAAGTGCATGTAAGGGTTGAAGTGCGCAGGTTACAAGCGTGCAAAATTGGAGAATTGGGACAGTCGGGGTTACGTCATCGACTTGCACCTCTGCACCGTAACTGCAACATCAAAAAGGGCGGGAACCAGCGCTGTTTCCACAGTCTTGCTGCTAAAAAAACTATTTAAAACTGCAACAAGCAATTGTTTTGAGGAGAAGAAAATGCAGGAAGCGACGGAGGCTTATACACCAGACTCTCGCCTCGCCTGTGTGTGTTTGAAAGGTAACTTCAGTGTTATGGGCTACAGACTGCCCAGACTCACTCTGAACCCAGTGGTATCTTACAATGTTGAGCCTGGAAAACCAGTAAAAAAATATATTTGTCGGCTTACTGTCTAAAGTTTACGCAGTTCTTATTATTCTGATTGGATGGCTGGTTACGTTGATGGTTGTGATTGGTTTTTGCTCAGAACGTCATCTGCAGCAGTGAATTGTGGGTAATATACTTCGGCCAAGTCCGCTTCGATGCGGGCTTCGCCGAAGGGCGGATGTGGGGCACAAATGGGGCGGGGCTAAGGACCACTCTGGAGAATTGGGACACACTACGCACTCGAACCCATCAACGGGAACGCACAATTCAGGGACACAAGGGTGGAAGTGCGAGTATTGGGACAGGGAAACCGATGAATCTGTGTTTGATTAATCTAAGGCTATCCTCAAGGACCCGGATGTGTGACACAAAAACTGAATTTTAGAACTGAAAGTGAAAGTAGGAAAACTGAATTTTCAAAACAACGAAATACATTTTCAATGCAAATTAATTCAGTTTCAAACCATTAAATTCAGTTTTCAAATCAATGCATTTAATTTCAAATTACACAAATACAGATTCAGTCTGAGAAATTCAAATTCAGTTTCTGATGGCAAAAGTTTCTTCCCACAGGTTCCATCATCTCAGAGCAAAGCCTCTGCTAGTCCACATTGAAAGAATCAACTAAGGTCATCTATGCATCTGATTAGAATGATTACTGGGCGTCTACCTTTGGAGGTCTTTTTCTAGGCACGTCCCAGGGATAAGATCCTTAAACCAGACTAGTTGAGGGGTCTGTAGATCCTTTGTTGTCTTGGAGTGCCGTAGGATCCCCCAGAATGAGCTAAAGAGTGTTGCAGAGGAGAGAATAGTTGGGTTTTCCTTCATCATAGATAAATGGATATTTTACATCCTAGAAGCCAGCCCTTCTCACAATCTAAAATGGTCTGGATCACTTTTTTTTTTTTTACTTTCAAAAGGTTTTTTTTTTTTCATTTGCAGGCTATTTAGCTGTTTTTACGTTCCTATTGGTTCACAACCTGACCATTTTTAAAGGAACATTATTTCTTTATTTTTTGTATTATTGTTGTTTGTTAAGCCACCTAATTTATATGTCCTCATTCAGACATAAGAGGTCCCTCAAGTCAGCTTAACAAAGACCTTGTATTAAATTTGATATTTAGGCACTTTATTAGCAACACTCCATCACAGCAACACAATTCGTTCCAATTTCTTTAACTTATCAAAAGCAAAATACCAAAGATAACACCACTTGACAGCCATAATGAAATTTTAGTGCCAACAAGGTGATTCCCATATAGCTACTTTATTAAAATTTGGCTCACAGCGGATGACTAGCTGAAGAATGATGCATCTCTTTGGTCTTCCTTTATAGCATAACTTTAAGATACAGATCATCTGCTCAGGGCAGTTTCTTCAGGCCTGAGACTTCTTTTATGTCTTCCATGTAACCACTTCCATCAATTGTAGAAAAAAAATCCAAAGACAAAAGAAAAACTTAGAAAAACTTTAAAATAACCAGACAAACCTTTCATCCAGACCACTTGAAAAATGACATGAAAATCTGGCTGTTTGAAAGGAACACATAAAGAAACAAAAGGTTGTTTAAAGCTTCTGCTCAATCTGTACATTAAATGAAAATCACCTGCACATCCTAATCCTTCAGCCGCACCCCATTTCCTCCTTTAGTGTCGGGCCTGCTCCAACATACTGAAAAGAGCAGCAACATGTGACACCATCCTGCATTCATGTACAATGCTTTAGCACCCTCTATTGGACACGAATAGGATATAAAAGAAAACGTTTCCCACAAGCTCTTGTTTACAAATCCCAGCTCATGCAAATGGTCCCCAGCAAGCCCCCACATTCCAGAAAAACAGCTGCCTGTTCTGTGAACCTGACATATTACTACATTAGTTTAATTTCCCCTTTCTTTAGGAGTAATTCTCTTGAATTTGCCCCAGTGCTTAGCTACACTTTATCTCTGTTCAATGTTTATCTCGGATTAGTCATCCAAGGGAATTCATTAACCTTAATAGCAAAGTTTATTTGATTAGAGGGCAAGGTGTGGTGAGGGCGTGCAGACTGGGTTTTGATATCCCGTTTCTTTTTTATCGGTATGCAAAAGGCTTCTGGCCAAGCAATGAGGGAGAAGTGTCTATCACACACAGTCTTACTCTTTCTAGGACAATAGAGTTAATTAAAGTAGTTGATCAATCAAGTTCCTGCAGTAAGTAAAAGTAATCAGTCACACTCGGGCCAAGCATTGTTAGTATTAATCAAATACATCAATAAAACTTTTTTTCCAATTTGCCTAAAGATGAAGTCTATCACTCTTTGAGCTATGGAAGTGAAGTTATCAACAGAAAAGACACCCAATGGTTTCATTGCACTTTAATTAATTCTAGGTATGATGCTCATCATTTGTTTTTTGCATGTTAAACATACATAGTCAGTTTTGTCTCTGGTGGGATTTGGAACTGCACTTTTGCCCTCTTTCAACATGTTTTGTTAAATGGGCTCTGAGCATGAATATTAGGACATGAAATTAACAAGAAAACACATTAAACTGCTCATGTTTTCTGCAAAGAAATGAAATTGTGCAGCATAATATTCACTGCTGTCTCGTTTTTGACCTGCATTTCATTTAGGTCACTGCTTTTTTGTAAAGTCGAAGCAGCCACTCTGAAATGATTTCCATAGTCTGTGAAACATATTTCTGCGACAGACCGTGCTGTGACAACCCAGCATGAGTAAACTCACGAAAAAAAAAAAATAAATGCAAAAGAAAATAAATATGTCAAGGGAAATTAGGCCTTTGGCTTGTTTTTTAAAGCTTGACTAACCAGATGTGTCAAAACAAATTCTACTTTAGGCAAAAAAATAAAAATAAAAAAGCTTTGGTGCTGCTGTTTTGGCACGTTAACTGTTTCACATGTCAAATTACACCAAGCAAAACGATCTAGTCAATCTCCACCTGAGGGACTCCCAAAGTAAGAAAATGTGGTTTATGAATCATGCAGACCCATTTATCCACGGACAGAAAATGCTGGACAGTTGTTGCCACAAGCTGTTTGAAGAATAAGAGTTTGTGATGGTTTCAGGCATGTCCCCACCCTCCCACACCCATATCCTTTGAGTGGAAAAGGAGATTGGGAGCAGAAATACGGCCTGGGGGAAAAATGAGGGGATGTGCAGCTTCAGTTGTACACACGTGGACAAAACTGTTGGTACCCCTCGGTTAATGAAAGTAAAAACCCACAATGGTCACAGAAATAACTTGAATCTGACAAAGGTAATAATGAATAAAAATTCTATGAAAATGAACAAATGAAAGTCAGACATTGCTTTTCAAACATGCTTCAACAGAATTATTTTAAAAAACAAACTCATGAAACAGGCCTGGACACAAATTATGATACCCTTAATTTAATATTTTGATGCACAACCTTTTGAGGCAATCAAAGGATTCCTATAACTGTCAATGAGACTTCTGCACCTCTCAGCAGGTATTTTGGCCCAGTCCTCATGAGCAAACTGCTCCAGTTGTCTCAGGTTTGAAGGGTGCCTTTTCCAGACGGCTTGTTTCAGCTCCTTCCAAAGATGCTCAATAGGATTTAGGTCAAGGCTCATAGAAGGCCACTTCAGAATAGTCCAATGTTTTTCTCTTATCCATTCTTGGGTGTTTTTAGCTGTGTGTTTTGGGTCATTATCCTGTTGCAAGACCCATGACCTGAGACTGAGACCAAGCTTTCTGACACTGGGCAGCACATTTCTCTCTAGAATCCCTTGATAGTCTTGAGATTTCATTATACCTGCACAGATTCAAGACACCCTGTGCCAGATGCAGCAAAGCAGCCCCAGAACATAACAGAGCCTCATCCATGTTTCACAGTAGGGACGGTGTTGTTTTCTTCATATGCTTCATTTTTCTATCTGTGAACATAGAGCTGATGTGCCTTGCCAAAAAGTAAAATTTTTGTCTCATTTGTCCATAGGACATTTTCCTAGAAGCTTTGTGGCTTGTCAACATGTAGTTTGGCAAATTCCAGTCTGGCTTTTTTATGATTTGTTTTCAACAATAGTGTTCTCCTTGGTCGTCTCCCATTAAGTTCACTTTGCCTCAAACAACGTTGGATGGTGCGATCTGACACTGATGTTCCTTGAGCTTGAAGTTCACCTTTAATCTCTTTAGAAGTTTTTCTGGGCTCTTTTGTTACCGTTCGTATTATCCGTCTCTTTGTTTTTTCATAAATTTTCCTCCTGCGGTCACGTCAGGGAGGTTGGCTACAGTCCCATGGATCTTAAATTTCTGAATAATATGTGCAACTGTAGTCACAGGAACATGAAGCTGCTTGGAGATGGTCTTATAACCTTTACCTTTAACATGCTTCTCTATAATTATCTTTCTAATCTCATGAGAAAACTCTTTCCTTCTCTTCCTCTGGTCCATGTTGAGTGTGGTACAAACCATGTCACCAAACAGCACAGTGACTACCTGTAGCCCTATAAATAGGCCCACTGACTGATTACAAGAATGTAGACACCTGTGATGCTAATTAATGGACACACCTTGATTTAACGTGTCCCTTTGGTCACTTTATTTTCAGGGGTACCATCATTTTTGTCCAGGCCTGTTTCATGAGTTTATTTTTTTAAATAATTCTGTTGAAGCATGTTTGAAAAGCAATGTCTGACTTTCATTTGTTCATTTTCATAGAATTTTTATTCATTATTACCTTAGTCAGATTCAAGTTATGTCTGTGACCATTGTGGGTTTTTACTTTCATTAACCGAGGGGTTCCAACAATTTTGTCCACGTGTGTAAGACATGCTGTAATTCAATCTTGTTTATGACCTCACTTCCTGAAAAGCGTTGACCTGTAGACGGAGTCTGTGGTTATCAGGCAACATTTTTTTTCCTTTCTATCGGTGCTGTGATATCTGTAGGAACACCACCACACCTTTTACCTTAACTTGCAGCTGCTGCTGGCTTTCTTTGTCACAGAGTATTTAAAAACTGTCGATATGAGATGACCTCCAGAAAAGATCAACCCCATCATCCAGGTAAGCCTGCAGCTTGAACTATGAAAGTTAAACATAAACTTTAACAGAAATTTGAAGTCTTATTTGAAGTCTTATTTGAAGTCTTATTTGAAGTAAGTGTGTGGAGTCTACTTGAATGTTTCAGGCAAGTTCATACAAGTTTAGAAAATATGTTCGTAAGAGAGGAAGGTGAAGCAAATAGTAATCATTAACAGACTGTTGACGTAATTGCAAATTCAAGAAAAACAGCTTTAACTTATGCGAAACTGTTGCAGCATAATTCAGCTATATTAAAATTTATTGAGGTTCATCAACCAATAAGCCTAAAAAAAAAAAAAAAAACTTAAACATCCCTATAACCTATCAAAAATTAACCTGAAAGATGAATTATTTCCCTAAGTGATATATTCCACTTATGCAAAGGAGCGAGAACACTTCTGTGCATTTCACAGGATTGGGATTTGTTTAGGATCAATATGAAAATGAAGACTGAATTAAAGATTTTAAAGAAATTCAAGGGGAACTGGTAATCAAGGATTCATGAATAGTAAGTAAGTAAAAAGAAACACAAAAAACAAATCAAAGAACAAAGCTAGTAATGCTAATTCTACTCTACAAACTTCTAAATGGGGGTATTTTATCAAAAGTTTTTATCTCCAAAGTCTAAGGAACCTGCGACTTTATTTTGAGTCTAATCTTTATTTATTCTAAGTGGGAGAAAAAAGGGAGGATGATTTTAGAGTCTTGGAATCGCCTGGATTCATCACTTTTGAGCACCAGAACTACTTCTAAAGAAAGAACTGCAGGGCCAGCTGTTGTTTCAGCCAGAGGGTCATTCAGACAGACAGGCTGTTACGTCTGGTCCAGGTCTTTTGGATGTCTTGGTGGTTCCTCACTTTAGACTGAAACCGGGTTGGACACGAAAGAAAATATTCCTAAAGGAAGTTGCTCAGTGATGCTGAACATACATCCAAGAAGGATGGAAAATGTGGTATCTTGCACAGCTTCAGTATAATGCAAAAAAGTCTAAATAAGAATGATCACAACATAACCTTAAGGATCAAGCCTCCTCAGACCTGGTCAGGCAGGACTTCTTGGGTCCAGAGGTCCATTTTTACAGAGTAATACTGGACTCAGCTCCTCTACCAGCAGCAATACTTCTGGGAGAGGAGTTATAACAAGGAACTTAACAACCAATCAGATCTGTACTTGGGGTAAAGCGACAGTGTCATGTTTAGAGTTTTGTTGGACCCAGATGCAGGCAGACTAGAGACTAAAATAGCTCAAAAATAAATAGAATACATTAGATAAAAAGGTATTTAAGATTAAATGTGTAAAAATGCAATGTACACTCCTGATCAAACTCCTAAGGCTGCGAAAAAATATCTTCTTTTCACAATTTAGAACCTTGTTATGATCATGCTTTAAAATGCAAAGAAAAAAAAAAAGAAACAGGAGCAGGAGCAGAAGACAAACAAAGAAAGTAGACAAATAGTTGAAATCGTTCCCCCCGTTCATCCTTCCCCACAGGTAAAGACTCTGGATGTCATACTTGATACTACTCTCTCATTTCAGTCTCATATAAATTATATCACCCGGTCTGCACACTTTCAATTACGTAACACTACCCGACTTCGTCCCTTCCTTACTCCCCATGCTGCTGCCATCCTTGTCCATAGCCTTATCACTTCCAGGATCGACTATTGCAAATCTCTTCTTTTTGGTCTCCCCAATAAGTCCCTCCATAAACTCCATAGCTTGGGTCATAACTTGTACTCCATCAAGAGAACACATTACCCCAGTTCTACAACAGCTTCATTAGGTGCCCAAACAAGCTAGGATAAACTAGGAAGTTTTTTGTTTTTTGTTTTTTTAACAAAGAGGCTTATGTATCTAAAACATTTGAGTTTGAATGCAGTTTTTATTAATTTGCCTACTGTATTAGTTTTAACTCTTGCTCCGGCTCCCCCCATTGCATTTTTAAGGGTTATACAAACTAACTAGGTGTGATCAGCCAGCACAAAATGTATATATTAATGTATAATATTAATTTCTTCGCCCGTTTTAAGATTTTGATCCAGACTGCATTTAAGATCCGTAACAGACAGCAAATAAGAAAATATATTCTTTTAGGAGAGAAAAAAAATATTCTAATATTCATTTTGGCATGTACTAAATTCTTTTTAATTCTAAATTAAATTAATCTTGTTTAACATTGTCAGTGCTGGGCTGCGTGTTTCAGTTAGAAAACTTTACAAATGTGAAACTGGTTTTTTTTCTATAAATCTGGTCTGAGCTAAACCCAAGATTGTTTTTCTGTAAAACTATCTGACTACACAAACAACTGTATGTTTTCATGTGTTTTGCTGAACACACTGGGTATTAATTCACAGTGCAAGGCCAAAAACGTTTCCAAAAACGTCAGACTACAAAGAGAGGACGGGAATGTGAGTATTAGAGTGGAGGAGCTCATAAAAACGTCTGGCAACTGGCAACGACTGCCATTCTCCAGAAACATTTATTGCCTTGACTACTAAAACTTAAATGAAAGGTTGTAGAGAAAATGTCAAAAATACAATATTTGTTAAACAAGCCAGACATTGAGGTATGTCAGTAGGTTGTAATGTTTTATTAAACTCGGATTTAAAAAAAAAAAAAAACATCTTTAGCCAAAATAAAATCCTAAATGGAAATGAAATATGTCTGCATACGAACGCCCATAATGAATCCCATTGTGAATAGATTGTCTCTTTCGCTGCGTTTGGGGGATAGATGCTCCGCAACACACCGAGACAACTAAAACTGCATCAACAAAAGCACCCAACAGCAACAGCATTTCAGACCAACCTGTCAAGGAACATCAGAATGGGTGATGATGATGATAAATCACAAGTAAACACCTAATTAAAGTAACAGGAGATAATTCACTGTCTGATTTGACCCAGCCAGACCCAGTCAGGATCCTTTAACAGGACCTGATCGAAGCTGTTCTACCAGGACGAATCAGAAATACAGGCGAAGATGGAAGAAATGGTACAGCAATTCTCATCATGTATTTGCAAGTCCTAACAGCAGATACAGGATGGTGGTTATTTCCATGGATTGATGTATTTTGCTTTCTTTTTAAGTCTCCATTGCAAGCCATTGCAGAGCGTGATCAGTAAAAATGTACACTCCTTCAGTGTTATTAGCCCTGTATAGAATCAGGAACACAGATGATAGTAGTACATTTTCAGAACTGAACATCAGTAATTTAATTTGAAATAATGCCAGGTAATTAGTTTACAGATTTGAAAGGAAAATATTAACATTTATTTGGTTCCCTTACATCAGAAAACAGAGCCCATTGAAATGTAATACTGCTTTACTAATGCAAACAGTTCCATTAAAATTGCTGTAAATGCTAATAGATCCTGTGTTCTAAGGCCATAAATGTTGAAAAGCTTTGAAATAATTGTTGAGAGCATATAAGAAGCAGACATGCAAACAAAAAAACAGTTTTTGCTCAGAATTAAAGGCACAAAAAACTGGTTATAAACATTGGACATATAAACCCAATAAGGCGGCAGCAAATACCTTATAAACAATTAATACCTTTCATAGAATCAATCCAGCATGAAACCTTTATGAGTGATCAATAGTTTATATGATATGTATTGATCCTTCAAAGCTTTGATGAGAGGAAAAGATGTGAGAGGAGAGAAGTGAGGAGAAAGCTGGCACTAAACAGATTACACAGCTACAGAAATATCTCCTCCAAAATGTCCCGAGCTAAGAGCCTCGTTGTTTCTTGTTTTCCACAGATCTTGTTTTTCACCCCACAGTCATCATGACAACTGGTGAGTTGTTCCACAAGACTTGCATGCATACGTAGAAGAGTACTTTCCTTCCCCTCAGAAGGGCTCTATTTTCACTCTGTTTTTAGGCGAAAATGAGTTCTCCCTAACATACATCCCAAACATTATTATCTGACTCAGTGGTGGCTCTGTGTGAGTTCAGCCTCTGATTTTTATCCTGTTCGGTGGGAAGAGTCTGGGCTAAATTAATGAACAGCAGCCAAAAGGTGTGTGAGAGTCTGGTTAAAAAAAGAAGCTGAAAAAAACACAAGAAGGAGTTTGAGTACTTTGTCTGGGGCTGGTACTGCACAGGTCTTGTCTTTCTGAAAATTTCAACACAAGAGCATCACAACTGAGCTAACCCAATGATAGATAAGACAGGACATAATAGATTGTGTCTCTCTTGTAGTGCTTCAGCAGCTCCTGCAATTCATGACACTATTGTGTAAAAATGGTGCAAGGCTGCGGCAGTTGTTTCCACCAAGCTCTTTTTAAACATTGTACATATAAACCCAATGAAGCAGAAGTAAAGGCAATTACCAATTAATATCGTTCATAAAATCCAACATTTAACAGTCCACGTGCTTTTTTAACATATTTGTGTTTGATAAAAATGTATGTGCTACAGGATAAATAATCAATGCTGTGTATGTTTGCTGAAGATAAATCATTCAAATCTGAGAAACATGGGAATACATTCAAATTTTTGCATACATACAGAATTTTTGCAATGTCTGACATGTCAGTGTTCTTAAGGAATTTTGGTTAAATATACTGCTAATATCCTCTACATATGATTACTTCTACTAATATTGTGATGGCACAGAATGTGACATATTTCATTTTTTGTAACATTTTAAAGGAAAACTCTCGCCCATAGACTGCTGGAGATAGGCACCAGTTTCCCGCGACCCACTATGGAAGAAGCGGTCGAAAATGACTGACTGACGGTTGAACAAAAAACATTTAAGATTTCTTGGCCACAAGACTTGAAAACTGGCTCAGAGTTCATCAGCTTAGCTGTGTTTCTCTCTGAGATGAAGCCACTAAAGGAGCTACTACCATTAAGATTTTACTTTCTTTCGCATAGAAAGTACTCCTGGATCATTGCTTCTTTGTTCTCTTTGTGTCTTTGCTCTGTTCTCTCAAACCCCCAGTCAGTCGTGGCAGATGGCCGCTCACACTGAGCCTTGTTCTGGTTCTGCTGGAGGTTTCTTCCTGTTAAAAGGGGAGTTTTCCTATTACATTTAGAATGATTAAATTTCTTCTGAAAAAGGAAACAGTTTGTAGTTCATTCCAAGTTTCTGTTTGTGCTCTCAGTTCAGACTTTGTAGGATATTTCCGATATAAGGAGTCTTTGGACCAAAGCACCAGCAATTAGAGTAGGAAAAATATGTAATATAAGAACGCTCTAAGATATGATTTGTATTTTTTATTTCAAAACAAAATAATGAAAAGTTATTCTTTTCATTGGATTTTTTTTTTTTTTTTAGAATGGATGGCATATTTAAGGTATATTTTAGGCCACTCCAAAACCTTTATTTAAATTTTTATATATAGGGACTGAATCAGAACCATTTATCAGAGCTTAGAAAAATAACTCCAGACATACAGTCAAAGTCTGAATAACTACAGTATTTTTAGCATGAACACCTCCATTGTACCTCCATTATGAAGAGTTAGCAATGTTAACTGTTCTCCTAAATCTGTTTTTAGATAACATCTATGCATACGCTTTGTCCAAGGCACTGACAAAGGTTTCATCACCGACGACAGTGGGTCTCTACTCTTCTTGTCAGGACCGACTAGATGTGATTCTCGGTCAAATGGAAGGTAAATGGTGTGAAAAGTACTTGCAGTACTTGTTTCTGAAACAACCACTTAAACCTGTGAAACCTTTCAGTCTATGGGTCGGCCCTACGCAACGCTGATGACTACTTTCTACCACAGATGATTTGCATGTTCACAGTGTTTATAACACCGTCATAGTGTTGGCTGTGAACATGACGGGAACGTGTGAAACTGTGATGCTCTGACTGTGCAAATTGCACCCGTTCACGATTATATAGTGGTGACACAAAACATACGTAGTCAAACCCAGAGGCTTTAATATCTTCTTTAAAACTAATTGGCTGCATTTAAAAAGGGGTTTACATTGAAATAATTCCCTTCTTGCCTTTTATTCATACAGCTTGTCATCCTTACGTTACAGAGGCTTTTTTTCAAAGTGCACGGGGAACAAACTTCTGGAGAGATTTAAGAACGTGCAAAGTACATCAAAAACGCAACAAATCCTACACAAATGAATTCACCCTGTTCAAAAAATATGTGATGACAAAAAACGTGAAAATACAACACAAAGACAAGTGACGTCAACCAGGCTGAGAGGCGAAGGCGAACGAGCGGTGACAGGCCTTCATGGGAAAGAAAAGTAGTGCTGCTGTACCCTGAAGGTTCTGCTGCAACAGGAATTATTCTTTTCTTTTTTCAACCTTGGCAGATTTATTGCACATTTCAGATAAAGCTTGAAGCTCAGATAATAAAACTCACAGAATGAGTTGCTGAGATGTTGCAAGACAGATGACAAACACGACTACTCTAGAACCCTACATCCATTTCTTTATTTTGCCTTCTCACGTGGCAATGTTTCTGAAGGGTGACTGTTTCCCCTGGAGGAGCTATTGGATTTAGTTCTTTGCTGGAGGGTATTTCATTTGTTGCTGGAAGCCAAATAATTAAAATCTATAAAATTTAAAATACCACACAGAGAATTACATTGATGCCTTGATTTTAGAGTATGGATGCACAATATTGCATCATTTCAATTGACTATGTTACTTGCTGGGATGAGTTACTGGTGTAATAATACGTTGAAAACATGTATTCAAACAGATCTTTTTGATATTTTTATATAAAACTGTACACTTTATTCTGCTTTACCAAGAGTGGATCATTCTCTGGCATATGCAATCTTAAATTAAAACACACATTCTGCCTCATCTATAAGTCTTCACCTTACTCGTTATTTAAATTAAATGCCTTTATTGACCAATGCTAAAACAATTATGACGATATTGTTCAGTCATATTTTATAATACAGTCATATGGATCTAAACTACCAACGTCCACAGTGTAAATATTAAAATTGTTGTCTTTCAGTGTACACAAATCGGGAGTCTTTAAGGATTGAGCAGAAATGCCACAAAAGACAAAAACCTCGTGCTACCAAGCATTCATTCACAGGCCTCCTGGCTCTCATTGGGAGGCTGCTCTTCTACACACCAGTCTGGACTACGGAGAACCAGAATCACCATAACGTCAGGTTCATTTATGTGAATTTCAGTGCTTGGCATTTTGCCGGCAGTGACCTGCTGTGGGCTGGAATAGCCATACGGCTGTTTCATGCCATGCGGATGAATTTTGGGAAACTGCACCTTGCTCTCTACCATATTGCTCAATATGACGAAAACGACGAAATAAAGGAAAAGGTTTGTGAGTTCTCTTTGGTGTTTCTCTACTTTAAAAACACTTTTAGTGGTTATTCTTTTTTTTGCGTGGGTTTTTTTTTTTTTGTAGGTGTAAGATAAGCAGAAAAGTCATCAGTAAAAGGAGTTATTCTCGAACACACATTAAATATTTTACTGGCAAGCCAGTTGGTGTCTTTAACTTATTCACTTACATTAACATACTCCCCATATGGTTTTTCTTAAAACATTTTGGCCTTTATTTGATCAGTCTTCTCCTCATCAAGCATTTACCAAAATGTTCTGTCCTACATGGGTACAGCAAAGTTAACCTATTATCTGAGGGTGAAAATGGGGTTCAAACCTCCATGTGGTCTCCATTATGAGATCATTTTTGCAAAAACAATACACTTATAATAGTAAACTGTCTTCTAGCTGTTTAATGTTTGTCGGAACAAAAAGTGAGCAACAAACTGATAGAAAACCAACATTTTCTTATCTGGACACATGTCCCTAAAACATAAAAGTGGTTTGTAACTTTTTTTCTCCTTGGATTTCTTTTTTAAACTTAAGGTGGTGAAAGATGGCCCCAATAACTGGATTACCAAGAAGGTTTGCTGCTGCCCTCTGTGGCTTTTCATCCTGACCATCCTTGTTGTCCCAGTGCTCCTCCTAATTGTCCTCATTGTTTGGGATCTTCCTAAAGCTGAAGTAAAACCAGAGGAGCAAGAGACTGAAGCGATTAGTGGGGTGGGTGTCTTGGAGGGCTTCTTCATTGCTTCATTAGGAGTCCCAGGAGTGAGTGTACTGAGGTTTGCCTTTCAGATGGCCAAGAACCTCATCTTCACTCAGGATTTGAACATTAAGAGGGGAATGGACAACGATCGGATCAGCAGCCAACTGGGATTCATGAACGAAGTCAGGAAGGAAATTTGGTTTCTGACTCAATTCATCAAGTTTATGGAGGTATTTGAAAGAAGGAGGATTCGCATCATGTTGAAAATCACAAATCTAGACCGTTGCTCCCCCAAGAAAATCGTCGCAGTCCTGGAAGCTATGAATATTTTACTTTCAGATCAGGAAAGCCCAGTTCTTTCCATCCTGGCTGTAAATCCAAATGTTCTGTTAGAAAAAGTGAAATTTGCTGAAAGCTGCTTCTGTAAAGAGGACAGAGCTCACGCACTGTTGAACCGCATAGTCACTCTGGCCTTCACCGTCCCACCAATGTGCAAAAATCTAAAGCGCAGCTTATTTCACAGTCTTATCAACAGTTCAGGAGTCTGTGAAGATTCCCTCTTGAGGAGGGATACACGCAGGAGAAAGACATCTTCAATAGATCTGTCTGTGGTGGAGATCGAGCAATCAAAGGAGTCAAATCCACTGATCAACATGAATACAGAGACCTTAGATGTGAAGGAAGATGAGTTGGAGAAAATGATTCAGAGAATCCTGAGCAACGGTGAAAAAAAGCTAAACAAGTACATGTTAGATGACGCCATCTCAATGAAGAGGATGATCAACTCTGTCTGGGTAACTTTGATAATCATGAAGTTCTTGAAGACAGAGTTTCCTGATCCAGAGCACACTGCAGCATGGGTGGTCCTAGCCAACCAGTGGCCCTGCCGATTCAGCTGGATCCTCCAGTGTGTGGAGGATGAAAAGCAGAGAGCAGCTATTGATCAACGGAACATGAGCGCTGACAATTCAAAGACCCTATGGGAGGTCTTCAGCGAGTCCAGGGAGGAGCTATATTTGATGCGGGCACAAATCGAGGACCTCCTTGAGCAGGACGTAGATCCTGAAGTGTTCGAAGCATTGCTCAAAGATGATGAGTTTGAGTTCACCTTAAAGAACCTGGAGATCTTTCAAGTGACAATGGTGAATCTGGATCAGTCAATCAGGAGGGAGTTGGCTCTTATCAGAGGGACATCCCGTCTGGAAGATTCTGGTTGGATGAGGAACATAGCTCCACTTCCAATCACAATTCTTATGAAAATGACCACAGATGATATATGTAAAGAGGTGAGATCTACTTTGAAGTTATCATCTTAAAGATGTTATCTGTACAACTTATGCTGAATTATAGAGTATGTTGGTTATCTACTTACTTTACATTTTCACTTTCATTTCATTGCATATTTTTGTTTAGGAGCTTTCTTTGAAGCTTTCATGTTATGAAACTTTGGGATTTAAAACCGCATTGACAGGTTGTCAAAATGAGAGCCTGTTTCATATTTTGCATCATTTGATGTTTTTGCAGGGGTAGCAGATGTTTACCTTCTTTCATGCATTTTTGAGTACCCTCAGTGCTAATGAAAGATTTTCTGATGACACTTCTCAGTCTCAAGCTCACTCAGTGACCTGAGTTACCCTCCGCATGTTTTATGTTCTCTTTTTCAGATGAAAAGGATGAAGTTAGAGGGAAAGTACATTGAAACTGTGAAAGAAAATAATCTCAATGGCTCTGCTCTGGTGTTTGGTGATGTAGACGATCTTAAAACCCTACTGGGAATGACATTTGGTGAATGGGCAACTTTCAAACTGCACTTCTTGAGTTTCGTCTCACCTCACCGGCCACGGTACGAGAACATGCCGCCGTTTTCGTCTAGGAACCCGCTGTCAAAGTTCTTCCATCACACCCCCCATAATTACTCATCCACTCCCAGTCTGTGTTAAGAGCTGCAGCTTGTCACATACCTCTGCCTTAACTAAATATACTGAGTGCATTAAATAATACTGAGGTCCAAAGTTGTTCCACTGTTCAAGAGTAATTATTGTGGTTTATTTATGACTGAAATCGTCACCTTTTGAGATTAACTAAAGAGGTTTTATGTGAAGAGACATTTATTAGGAAAGAAATATTTATGTACGAGTATCAGGCAATTATACATAAACTCTTCTAACAGCATTACTTAAAATTTCATTTTACGGGGATTATGTTAATTATCCACAAGACATTGTGGTCAAATTTACTTGTGTATGTGGCAACTTTTCCTGCATTATTTTAATGTACAACTACAGGTCCTTCTCAAAATATTAGCATATTGTGATAAAGTTCATTATTTTCCATAATGTAATGATGAAAATGTAACATTCATATATTTTAGATTCATTGCACACTAACTGAAATATTTCAGGTCTTTTATTGTCTTAATACGGATGATTTTGGCATACAGCTCATGAAAACCCAAAATTCCTATCTCACAAAATTAGCATATCATTAAAAGGGTCTCTAAACGAGCTATGAACCTAATCATCTGAATCAACGAGTTAACTCTAAACACCTGCAGAAGATTCCTGAGGCCTTTAAAACTCCCAGCCTGGTTCATCACTCAAAACCCCAATCATGGGTAAGACTGCCGACCTGACTGCTGTCCAGAAGGCCACTATTGACACCCTCAAGCAAGAGGGTAAGACACAGAAAGACATTTCTGAACGAATAGGCTGTTCCCAGAGTGCTGTATCAAGGCACCTCAGTGGGAAGTCTGTGGGAAGGAAAAAGTGTGGCAGAAAACGCTGCACAACGAGAAGAGGTGACCGGACCCTGAGGAAGATTGTGGAGAAGGGCCGATTCCAGACCTTGGGGGACCTGCGGAAGCAGTGGACTGAGTCTGGAGTAGAAACATCCAGAGCCACCGTGCACAGGCGTGTACAGGAAATGGGCTACAGGTGCCGCATTCCCCAGGTCAAGCCACTTTTGAACCAGAAACAGCGGCAGAAGCACCTGACCTGGTCTACAGAGAAGCAGCACTGGACTGTTGCTCAGTGGTCCAAAGTACTTTTTTCGGATGAAAGCAAATTCTGCATGTCATTCGGAAATCAAGGTGCCAGAGTCTGGAGGAAGACTGGGGAGAAGGAAATGCCAAAATGTCAGAAGTCCAGTGTCAAGTAACCACAGTCAGTGATGGTCTGGGGGGCCGTGTCAGCTGCTGGTGTTGGTCCACTGTGTTTTATCAAGGGCAGGGTCAATGCAGCTAGCTATCAGGAGATTTTGGAGCACTTCATGCTTCCATCTGCGGAAAAGCTTTATGGAGATGAAGATTTCATTTTTCATCACGACCTGGCACCTGCTCACAGTGCCAAAACCACTGGTAAATGGTTTACTGACCATGGTATCACTGTGCTCAATTGGCCTGCCAACTCTCCTGACCTGAACCCCATAGAGAATCTGTGGGATATTGTGAAGAGAACGTTGAGAGACTCAAGACCCAACACTCTGGATGAGCTAAAGGCCGCTATCGAAGCATCCTGGGCCTCCATAAGACCTCAGCAGTGCCACAGGCTGATTGCCTCCATGCCACGCCGCATTGAAGCAGTCATTTCTGCCAAAGGATTCCCGACCAAGTATTGAGTGCATAACTGTACATGATTATTTGAAGGTTGACGTTTTTTGTATTAAAAACACTTTTCTTTTATTGGTCGGATGAAATATGCTAATTTTGTGAGATAGGAATTTTGGGTTTTCATGAGCTGTATGCCAAAATCATCCGTATTAAGACAATGAAAGACCTGAAATATTTCAGTTAGTGTGCAATGAATCTAAAATATATGAATGTTACATTTTCATCATTACATTATGGAAAATAATGAACTTTATCACAATATGCTAATATTTTGAGAAGGACCTGTATATGTAGAGTGAACAAACATTTCTGTTGACTTAAAAACATTTTTTAATGTTTTGCTTAAGACAAAATACTGTTCATATTTTTAAAAAAAAGGGAAAAAAACACAAGTTAATTTGTGGAAATCATTGGTGTTCACCTTAAAAACAAAAAGCTTGATCATGAATATATTTGGTAAATCATATAAACTTGTGTTCGGGATTCTTTATTGATCTTGAAGTCAGCTCAACACTGTACATGAAATGCACTAAGCTGTAATTCTTCATTTCATGCTAATAAAATACAAACTCACAAATGAAATGTAAACACAAAGTGTTCAAAAGTGAAATGCTTATTCCAACAAACCCTATTATGTGTGGCCATCATTTCAAAACACGTGTTTCCAAACAGCCAAAGCAATGTGAAGATTAGTGAAATTTTCACATCCATGCAGTTAAACTAAAAGCAAGAAAATAAATCCATCTTTTCTTTTGACTGTTTTCCTCTGAAAGCTTAAAATGTGAATTACACCTGACGTATCTAACAACCCCAGGCATTTGCAGTTACAATATGAGTACATAATCATACACTCAGAAAGCATACATTAATAGATTGGGACATATAAGGCAAGACTCGTGGTTATATGAATATAGTAGCACCTTCGTCATATCTTCTCCCATATCAGAGGCACGAGTTTTTAACATCCGTTAATTTCATATATACTATATATTCATTTATGATAATATTACACAAAACTTTGAAGACTCAAAAACTTGTTTTCTGAAAAATACAACTGTTTGATTAGACCATACAGATATAGATAAGTTAAAGACGAACAATGAGGCATAGCTAGACTGAGTGAAGCAGCAAATTGCATTACAGCATCAACCACCTTTAAACAGTTGTCATTTTTTAAGGCACGGGTGTAATTAAGAATTATGTTGAATTATCTGGCAGGCACATATAATTGCTAACAAATATGGTGAAAGGGAGAATAAACACTCCACAAACAAAAATAACAGGATTTAGGAATGTACAATCAAAACACGTAATTATAACAACTGTATTTAAAAATACTGACATGGGATATAATTACATACATCTGCATAAATGTATATTAAATAATAAATCTTGTCTTGTTGGATAGTGGGTTTTTTGTTAGTTTCTAAATAGATTTGTTTAGTTTTTAACCAAACATAAGGGATCCCTCTGCTTACATTATACATACAGGTATTAATCTAGATCCACTGATTCCCTGGATGTTTTACTACAGCAGGAGTCGTTTCAGGTGACCATCGGGCAGCGGCTCACTTCCGTCCCAATGACTCCGCCAGCTTCTTCAGCCTTTTCTTGAGCTCAAGAGGAAACTTCTCGTAACACTTTTTACAAACAGGCTTCATGTCAAACTCTACAAACTTGTTCCTGCAAAGAGGAAAAAAGTGATAAAACACTGGAGTGTTTTGGCTGTTAGACTGTTGAGTGGATAACAAAAACATCTGAAAGTAACACCTTGCCCCAAGCTTTTTTCTCTGATCAACTAACTGAGCTAAATAAAATAAATTTCAATCAAAACTGCAGTTTAATCGAGCTCTGCTTATGATTAATATGTGTTAGATTCATGCCGCCAACAAAAACAAGTGCACTGCACTGGCTTTACTCTAGAAATAAGAAATAATGACATGCTACAGATGCAAAGAGGTTAGCAAGGACGACCACAGGAACAGAGAAAGGTGGCGATAGCACCAACCCATGGATGGAGTGGCCATCTGTTGACAACAGAAGCTACAGGCAGACAGCTGGCCTTTTCTTGCGGTCTTTAGCATCACGTTCACGTCGGGCGAGTCTGCGTTTTAGCTCTTCAGGCAAGTGCTCATAGCAATGCTTACACACTGGTTTCAGGTCAATTTCAACAAACTTATCTCTGAGTGGCCATAAACACATCAATTGAGGCATGGAAAAGAAGACACAGGTAGAAAGCGAAGTAAGAAAGAAGCAGTCTTGGAGAATCAAACAAAGACAAACAAACACGTAAGCATTAATAGTGTGAATTGTTAGAAAGAAGTAAGAGCACGACATACACAAGGTGGAAGAGTTGTATGTGATTTGATTTTATAATCTGAAGCAATGAAGACATGTCAACACTTACTTGAGAGTGAGTTTGGTGTTGCAGGTGGAGCAGGAGAAACAACTGACACACCAGGCTTTGTTGAGAGCAGACACAACTGACGGGGTGACAGAAAAAAGAAAGTTAAATAAAAACAGAAGATTTAGCTGCTGTACCTTAAAGCAACACTTTGTTAATTACTGAACCATATAAGATCCTAATTATGTGCTTTGTCACATCGATGCTCACCATCGCCTTCAATCACACGGTTGCAGTGATAGCACACGTCCCCAAAGAGCTTGACAGCAGAGGAACAAGGAGAGAAAGCTAAATTAATTTGTTCATTTTCTTTTACCAGTAATGTCATGTTAGTCATGTCGTTCAAAGCCAAATTTGGACTTCTCACCTGATTGTAATGAGTCTCGCAGTAAGCCAAACCTTTTCTCTCATAGTGGCGGTGACCGAGGAAAGGTTTCTCACATTTGGCACACACAAAATGCTGGAAAGAAACGATCGTTACTAACGGGAAGAGGCAGCTCTAATGAAAGCCAAATAACTGTGAAACTGATTAGATACTGGTTGCAATTCAAACATGGTGTATCGTTTGCTGTTTATTAGTCATTATTTACTAGTAAAATTGTAAACATTTAGCTTCTAATGCAGTCAGACAGAAGGAAACCTTAAAGTGTTGCTACCAGTGGGGATGATTTTTAAACAAGATCTAACTTCTGTGTACCTAAACATACCATGATATACACAGCTCATAAAATAAAGGGAACACTTAAACACCACAATATAACTCCAAGTAAATCTAACTTCTGTGAAATCAAACTGTCCACTTAGGAAGCAACACTGATTGACAATCAGTTTCACATGTTGTTGTTCAAATGGAAAAGACAACAGGGGGGAAATCTTTGGTGATTAGCAAGACACTCAATAAAGGAGTGGTTCTGCAGGTGGGGACCACAGACCACTTCTCAGTACCTATGCTTTCTGGCTGATGTTTTGGTCACTTTTGAATGTTGGTGGTGCTTTAGTCCAGGTCTGGGAGGAGATCCCTCAGGAGACCATCCGCCGTCTCATCAGGAGCATGCCCAGGTGTTGTAGGGAGGTCATACAGGCACATGGAGGCCACACACAATACTGAGCCTCATTTTGACTTATTTTAAGGACATTACATCAAAGTTGGATCATCCTGTAGTGTGTTTTTCCACTTTAATTGTGTGTGTGACTCCAAATCCAGGCCTCCATTGGTTAATAAATTTGATTTCCATTGATGATTTTTGTGTAATTTTGTTGTCAGCACATTCAACTTTGTACAGAACAAAGTATTCAATGAGAATATTTCATTCATTCAGATCTAGAATGTTTTATTTGAGTGTTCCCTTTATTTTTTTGAGCAGTGTATTTGGGATCATGTTGCAGTTGATGAGCAATAACTACCTTCTGTGTCAGATACGTTCCTGCTGAAGTGGTTGGATGCTAGCTACTTTCTGCCAATTACCATCTTTAGCATTAAACTGCCTTCTATACGCTGTTAGTGGTAGCAAACCTTTGAAGAGTATAAGATGCAGCAGTGAGATGAACACGTTTGATCTGCCTTGCTTGGCCTCAGGAGAGTTCATCTTTTCTAAGTCAATCACAAACATGCTAACAAAGTGTTTTGGGCCCAAATAAGTTCAAACATACTGCACACAATATGTATAATTTATTAAACTTATATTCTTTCATAGTTTGCCTAAGAGCAAAACAGTCTTTACAATGTGGACAAAATGGCATAATAATGTCCATCTCTAAAGATATGAAAAATGTGAAACAAAATGTATTATTGTGCTTGAAAGTTGATTAATATTGTCTGCAGAATCAAATCAGACACAAAATTATAATTATTTACATTTAACATAGCTAAGTTTAGCTTTGTTTTAGACCAAAGTGCACTATGAGCCATTTATCTCAACCTCCTTAGGTAAGGAATGCATAGAAAATCCAGGCCAGCGGTGGCCACAAACCTCCACATGCCACTGCTTGCCCATAGCGTTGACCACCCGTCCCTCGATGGGTCTCCTGCAGGCACCACAGATTGGCACACCCATCTTATCATGGCAGGGCAAACAGAAGAGCTCCCCCTTCAGTTCTCTTGCATCAGCAGTCAATTCTTTTCTAAAAAACAAAAAAAAAAGAAGATGTCAATAAAATTCAAGAATAGTGAGTAAAAGATAACAGTGCTGGCACTAACCCGCAGTTGTTACAGTTGAAGTGGTCGGGGTGATATGGATCGTTCTTAAAGATCAGCGGCTGCTCTTCAATGATAGCATGGCACTTCTGGCAGATATACTTGCCTAGGCCCCGAGCCTTCTCCCGATTATGGCACGGGCGACACAAGTGCCTGAGGGAACCAAAACAAACAAACAGGGCTGCCAAAACATTTCTATGGATTTTTTTGACACACTCCATAACGGCTGCTTAAAATTCCATTATTTGCTACAATGCAAAAGCGAGTCACAAGCCTGACGGGTTCAAAAGGCCGCCATGCTGACTGCAATAAGAAGAGATTACTAACCTGCCAGCGTTTTTGACAAATCCCACATCTGCAAGCACTGCCTGACAGATGTCGCAGCAGAAGCAGTCAGGGTGCCAACTATTGTTCATAGCCTTAATGACACGACCAATGATAAACTCCCCTGGGAGAAACAAACCATAGGAGATAAATCAGCTGGAGTTGGAAATAAATATGAAAACTCTCTACAGGCTGTTATAAAACACTTTTTTTTTTTTTGGTGCATTACAGGATTTTGTAATACATTTATAATGTACAAAGCTGGAAACAATTACGTTTTATTCATCCACACAAAACCTTGTAAAAACTCCCGCCTCCCACTTCCAGCACTGATGATGTGAATCTTGATTGTTTTCATTTAACACAGAACTAATGAAATGATCATTCGAGGCCAAAACTTACC
Organism: Girardinichthys multiradiatus; assembly: GCF_021462225.1. Lineage (NCBI taxonomy): Eukaryota > Metazoa > Chordata > Actinopteri > Cyprinodontiformes > Goodeidae > Girardinichthys > Girardinichthys multiradiatus. The sequence continues at coordinate 21,865,607 of NC_061797.1, forward strand.
ACACTGGTGGCAGCAAGGTGCAAAGAGCATCTGGAAGTCATGTTCACAGTATTTTCGGCCTTCAAACTGTAAAACGGCAACATTCAAAATATTTATAAGTTAATGTGTGTCAAACATCTTCACAAATGATTCACCAGATTTGGCTCGCTATTGTGTTGATTTGTGAAATATGGAAAAGTACTACTACGTAATATGCATGTGCACTACCTCGTAAAAGAGTCCTTCTGGAAAATGCTGAAAACACTGGGCACAAACAAAGCACTGCTCGTGGTACAGCTCTCCATTACTGTTGACGATCTTCTCAGTTGGAGCAAAGCCACTTTTGCACCTCTCACAGACTGCGCTGACCAGGGCATTCGCAATGCTGTGTTACATGAGACAGTAAAACACATAAGCACGTTTCTCCCCTTGTCCCTTCCCTTGGTGTGCAGGTTAAGACCACTGTTCATCATTTCTCACATAACTCATGTCTGAAGCTGGATGCGTGTCAGCAACTGTGGCGAGAGGAGCGGGAATAATAAACTCACTGTAAAAACATTACCTAATTAGGTAAGGTTGGAGAAGCTCCGGTGTCTGGTTAACCCTACACACATACAGCTATGTGAGCAAGTATTTCCCTTCCTTACAGGTTTCTTCTGACTTTGTAACACTTAAATATGACAGATCAAACTACTTTTAGTACACATATACGCTGAGTAAATAAATAAATAAAACAGTTACAGTCAGCTTAAACCAAAGCACTTCAGGGAAGGAACATCAGCTCTGCAGAGGCCTGGTAACGGGCCATTCATTTGATTCAGATGTGTTGGAGAAAGGATCTACAAGCTGCATGATAGTAGCTCTGGGGGACTGGGACTGGGTGTGGGCACCCCTGCCATGATAAAAAGAGACATGAACTATGCTGCCTACCATAAAAAACCTGAAGGGTGATGTCCAGTCATCGGTGTGTGACCTTAAGGGTCATGCAGCCGAACAATGACCCTAAGCACACCAGTGCTAAAAGCAATCCAAAATGAAGGTTTCAAAGAAGTCTAGTTAAAGTCTGATCTTAAGTTCAGGGGTTGTTCACGTTAAAAAACCTTCTAATTGACCTTAATTAAAACTAAGAATGGGCCAAAACCCATAATTCAAAAAGCCTAAACTGAATTAAATATGTAACAACTAACACAATGGTAACTAAACTGCACTAGGTAAGTGGTGATGCACTTGACCTATACGTTTTCAATTTAAAAAGTAACTTGCGACTAAGATTTCTAGCTGATAAAGTAACGACTAAAACACCAGCTGATGGCTAGAAAGTACTAATAGTTCCGTGCATTACTTGTTCTCTTTTAGTGACTTAAAACAACCCTAATATTTAGGGACACAAAACCGGCTAGTTGGGCTAGCCTCTCATCCAAGTAACTACCATGCTAACATTACAACTTCGCTCACAATGCGGATTGGAGACGCTTTTTGACCGTGAAAGCAAATCCTTAACGAATCCAAAACAAAACTTGTGCAAACAAAACAGTCTCAACAAGTTACTCCGCATGTAAGTCAAGCTGCTAGCCTACTTTCATCTCGGTGTTAGTTACGTTGCCAAGCTAACGTGACGTTAGCTTTAGCTCTTATCTTGGAAAGCTAGCTGAGTTTCCATGAAGGATTTAACGACATCAAATTCAGATTGTTCGTACCTGCCCGTCATCCCAGCTACCCCCAGCATCACCTTCCTACAGTCTGAGGGGAGCGCTTATTTTTACTGAGTTACAAAGTTTATCGACTTGAGAGCCCGTCCGACGTGACGCGTCGAGCCCGAGCTGGAAGTCTGAAACAGATCAGAGGTTCCCAAACTGTGGGTCGCCTACCCAATGTACGTCGCGAACCACTAAAAGAGGGGCCCCGAGATGCTTTCCAGAAGTGAAATAAAACAAAAATATATATATGTATTGCAGATAACTCATTCTCAACCGAAATGGTTTCAAAAAGTCATTATAATCTATTAAAAATGTCAAGTCTTTCTGTGTTATAAAGCTGGCTTATATATTTTTATTCTTATATATTTTAAATATGTTTTACTCCTTCCTGGCTTATAGTGGTGCATTCAAAGTAACCACACATCAGAATTTCCAAGTTTCATGTAAAGTAAAAAATAAATAAATAAATAAACTGAAAATAAAATTTCTAACTTGGAAAATGGGTCACCCAATAACCCAGAGATAAAATCCAATATGGCTGAAAAAATTATAAAAACATAGTGATTGCTGTAGCAACAATCTGTGTATCACCCCTTATTAAAGTCTATTAAGAAATCAAGCATTCAATTTTCTCTCGGCTTTGGAGCTGCAGGTTGCAGACCCCTTAACTAGCAGATGAAAACGGTGATCCTATCTCAATACGGTTGAAGCTAAAAGTGCAACACCTTAATTTTTTAATAATTGTTAAAGTAAAACTGTAAAGGTAAAAAAATAAAGTGAGTCCAAGCGACCAATCAGTTAAGGTTTCTGTGCCAGCACATTTTATTATATGAAATTGATTTAGTATTTCATGCGCCAGGATCAGTTTTATAGGGGCACTGGCCTCTGTTATTCCTGTCTAGAACCGCCCATTAATAGACAGATAGTCCAATTATACTAGTTTCTGTCTAGTTCCCATTAAATATGACAATTGTGAATGTATTCACTAAATGTGACGCAAACTATAGATATAAATATGTAGGATTTTAAATGTAAATGAAATAAATGCAAATGCAATAGCCACATATACAAACCGATTTTAAACTATTTCTACACAAGATATGTTTTACCAGGCATTTTTATTGACACTATAAACTATAATATTGTACAGCTTTGGAAAAAAAAAAGTAACAAGTTACTTTCAAATAAATCTCAGTTTTATACAGCTTTATCAAGAGAAAATATAACTTAACACAGCTGAACTCTCAAAAGAAAGGGCGGCTCTCCTTCCTATGCTTAGAAGATTACAATAATCATCCTCATAATGATAGATGCACCACACTTACCAGCAGATGGCATGTATTTAGAAATTACAGATTAAAATGGTTTAAAGGTATGTCAGTAAAAGACTGGGTCTTCTAGCAAATGTTACAAATCATGAGGGAGGAAAACAAATGAACACAGGATGGATGTATAACAGAGCAGCAGGATATTTAAAGTTTTTACAGATTCAAGAACATTTAACATAATAAAGACACATTCACACATCCAGTTAAATGATAAATGATTGCACAATATTCATTCTGATCAGGATATACACATTTTATAAATTATATATATATATTTTGATATATTTATATATTTTTTAAAAGCACTGCGTGGGACGGCATCATTTTACGCAAAAGAAAAGGGCAATGTACAAGTAATTACGTCTTGTGAAACGAAGAACAATGACATTTTATTTGATAAAAATAGAATTGAACAAAAATCAAGATTTTAAAGTTTTTTTAGTGCTTTGTATAATTTTTACCAGCATCTCTTTTGTTGGTGCCATATTTCCCATCACTAAGTCAGATGCAGCAGTTTCTGACTTTTGCATATTTTAATTTGCATAGATAATAGCTTTATCGTAGGTAATTCAACGGTTCTATCTTCATAATTCAGTATTTTAATAGATTTTCTTCCTCTTCTTACAAAAATAAAACCAAAATATATTGCGGTTTCTTTAACCCACAACATTTCTATGGGTTTTCTTCTGCAAATGCAAATTAAAATGACTACATCACCAGGATTTGTAGTTAAATATATTTCTGTATAGAGTTTAACAACCTCCATACATCTTATCAGTGATTCATAACACAGTCACCCTTTTTTATGTCCTTTACCAGTATTAAACTTACATAAACTTAAAAAAAACGAAACATAGTCCATCCTTCTTAGGTAGAGATCTGTGGTTTATTATGCTAGTGCATTATATGATTGTTATAAGGCAAGGTTTTTTTGCCAAAGGGATTTCATTCCATTTTAATAAATTAACAGTTCCACTCATTGAACTTAAAATGAAAAAAATGAAAATAAGACTTAAAAAACTCAAAATAATAATAAAGTTATTTACCAAGAGAGTTTCTGTCAACTGAAAAAAATACCACTTCGGCTGCAAAAGCTTGCTTTGCCAAGTGTGGGACCCTCATTAGAGAAAAAGTGCTTTAAAGTTATACATTAAATGTTCAAGTACTGTCCTGCATAATATGTCTGGATTTGTTCTTAAATATAAACACCTCTTTCTTTAAAGTTTCAACAGGAGAATTAGTCAGACAGTACAGAAATTAAAGTTTATAACAGATGAAACAAAATGTGTTAAAACTTTATATACATTTACAAGATCCTCATGGCCAGCCAGTCATTGTTTAAGAAAGGAGATAGGCCTATCTTTAGGCTTTTTCACGTAGAGAGAGGAACACAAAAATAATAGTGAAATAGGACATTCGCTGACAGGAAATAGCGCTATATGAAGGAAAGCTCTGATTTTCTCCCCAGACAGAATCCACCTCTGCTGCTGCATACCAGACTGCTGCCTCATGGCCGCCACCCAGTTTGGATCACACAAAGACACGGCCTCTTTACAAAGACAAGTTAGCACAGACAATAACACATATTAATACACACCGATTAACCAAAAACATTCTAGCTTATAATGCTGATCACCCCCTTCTAATGCATGGAGTCTTCCCTTTTTAGCGGTGACAAAGATGATTAGAGAAATTCCCACACCGATCGACTTCACAAACATAGTGCATTTAGTGTGATGACAACAATTATGATTGTTTTAGTAGAATTCATCTCTGTGAAGTTACTTCCTTTTATTAAAAGGATTGTACTCATGCCCTTATAAGGCAAAAACTATTTACTGTATGTTCATATATACACAAAATATCTGCCCGCATGTCACCAGCACAGATGTGGACCAACGTCTGTGTGGAGCATAATTCCTCTAATTCCCTACAGATTCCAGATTCACCTGTTAGTTTGCGCTGGGAAATGATGCATAAATAACAACAGGTCTGAAGGACCAAGGCGAAGAAAATGCTAAATGAGAGAAGTGATTAAATTATATACATGCATCCGCGAGTTGGTATTCTAATGAATGCTACATCGAATTAAAAACAAATGAGATCAAAAATGCAGAGAGATGTCATTTCTTCTTGTGTTGTACCTGTAAAAATGGGGATCTGTACACAAAAACCCTGACCAGACGTTCACGTTCTCTGGCTCTCTACCATGTAGGCATCATGTCTGGGAACCAGACCCGACCCAAATGCTTTGACACCTCCCAGTGGATATCGTCCAGCTCGTAACGGTGATCCGGAACCAGCACTTCCTCCATGATGGACAGCTGCTTCAGTCTGTCCCCGCACATCTTAACGAACTCCACAAAGGCGCTGCAGGACACTTCGCACTCTCCCAGGCCTATGGCGGACAGCTGCGTGCAGCGCTGGGCGATGCGGATGAGCTCCTCATCGAGCGGCCGCAGCCCGTTGGCGCACACCACCAGCTCAACCAGACGGGGGCAGGTGAGCCCTACGCGGCCCAGCACGTCTTTGCTGACGGAGCGGCCGAAGTAGAGGTGCGTGACGGGGATTTCGTCGCGGAAGAAAGGGTCGAACTCCTCCTCGTACAGGTAGAAGTACATGACCAGATTGAACTTGGGAGAGTGGCGCACCATTGCGTCCCAGCTGCTCTTCTTGATGGTGTGGAACTGCTGGCCTGGGTTCTCGCTGACCACGTCGATGCGAAGGTGCTCGAGGTGAACGTGCTTCTCTGAGGAGAGCGCGATGAGGAGTTCGTCACTCAGCAAGTGGTAGTTCAGAGCCAGTTCTCTCAGGCCGTGGCACTGATCGGCCACGCACATGATGCCTGGAAACAGGAGAACAGAATGAGGTGGAATCTATGCTGCCCTGCAAACGTATTCATACACCCTGAACTTTTCCACATTTTGTCACAACCTCCAATGTATTTTTTAGGCATTTTATGTGTTAGACACATGCAAAGTAGTGAGTAATTGTAAACTGTAAGGAAAACAGGAGCAGAAATGCAAGCGTAGCAGAAAGCTAACACATAATCCCCATAGTTACACATGGCGGTTGCAGCATCATTCTGTGAGGATGCTTTTATGAAAGATGGATAAACAGTGAACTCCTAGAAGACAACCTGTTAGAGGCTGCAAGACATTCGAAACGGGAACGGAGGTTTACCTTCAGAAAGGCGAACAAGCCTAAACATAGAGCCAGAGCTATGATGGAAAGGCTTAGATTGAAGTATATTCCTGTTAAAATGGCCCAGTCAAAGCCTAGATAAACAACCAACTGAGACCTGCAGCTGTTTTTGCAGCTAAGGGTTATGCCACAAAGCACTGACAGGGGGAGACTGAAAACTAATGAGCTCCAGACTTTTCAGAGTTTAATTTGTAACAAAATGTTGAAAACCTTGAACCTGTCTGATTCCGCTTCACAATTAAGACGTTTTGTGTTCGTCTATCTCGTAAAATCTAAACAAAACACGATGAAGTACGTGGTTGCAACATGACAAAATGTGAAAAATTCGAATGCATATCATAACATTTGCAAGGCACTACATGTAAGAAAAGTTGACCATTTTATCTTTTAGTATTAAATTTGTTTTTCCTGCATGATGCATTTATTTCTTTTAAGCAACAATTTGGTATTTTTGTGAATTGTCTACTTGAGGTAATCCAGTAGAAATCTTTGTGCCAGTTCTTGAGGCAAATTATTCCTCATGGCAGCAAAATTAGAAAATAACCGAAAAACATATATAAATAAAACACATGGCAGAAGATGGAGTCTGTCTTTGCATCCAAAGTATATGAAATTAAACTATCTGGAATTATCTGGACTGCATGTAACTGGATTTCATCCGGATCCATTCGTTCAATATGATGGACACCCAGAGTTGACTCTTATTGTGAACTGGCACAACAAATGAACTAAGCTGAATTTATCTTTGTGAGCAACGAGGTTCCCAATAATGAGTCAGTTATTAACAATTAGCAGCCATGTTGTAAATCATGTGTTGCGGTCGTACCTGCAGGTGAAACATGAGGGCAGCTGCTCATTTTCAGCAGCTTGAGAGTGTCGCTGTTGTTGGCCACCAGGACTTTGAGGGAGGGGTCATCTACGGGCGTGTCGTCGATTTTCAGGGAGGACAGGGACTTGGAGTTGACAAAAACCACCGTCAGTGCAGAGATGAAGTGAGACTGTTGAAAGAAAAGAGAAAGAGAGGCGTTTAATGGCACGAAATTTGAGAACTAGGGTGACATGAAACCAAACTGGTTCCAACACAATGGTGATGATGGAAATATACACGGAAATATAAAAATCTTTTTTATTTAACGGCCAAAAACAGGTGTTTTAAACATAAAAAAATTAGTTTTTTCTTCAAATCTAACAATAAGCCACTATTATAAATTTATTGATCAAAGACCATAGTCCATGGAAGTCTTTAGTTAAGAGAGGCTTTGCAGACTTTGACTGGAAATTGCATCTGACTGACTGATAAGAAACATGCCCCAAAAACAAGAGCTGCCACTTGAAACAACAGTTAAAACTTCTTTAAGCACGTCACTCAAAAAGAGGAGCAACATAAGATGCTGGTGGCTCCCAGACAGTTTGGTTTGAAAAACACCAAAGCACTTGTGTGGAAATTGCTCTACATATAAAGCTTGATCGATTGATTGATTGAAAACTGACTCAGCCAACAAACAAAACAATATTCATTATTTAAATGGAATATAAAAAGCTCCACTTGCAAAGATAATCTAAGCTACTGAAGTGGTATACCTTCTTTTAAAATCAGTCAAGTATGAAAGTTTGGTAAAGCCTAAAATGATCCAAGCTGTGATAAACTGTTAAAGAAAACTGAGACAAAAAGTGACATTTTAATCTGTTAACTTGAGGGTTTTCCTGGCCTAGACCTTCCCCCGGGCACACGGCATCAATCAGTCGGTCGGTTGGTCTTATTTATTCCATTCTTCCTTAAAACCTGAAGTTTGTGGGGGGTGGCTGAGTTATCGTTTCCCTTCAGGCTTACCTTGGGCATCTCCATGAAGCTGGGCCTGGCCGTGGATATGAGTCCCAGAGTTTTTAACGAACAATTCACCAGCTGAGAGAGGATGTCACACGCTGCCTCTGCAGACTCTCTGCTGCTGTCCACCTGCACATCAGACACAGAAAATGAAACCCTCATTTTGAATAGAAGATGCAAATCCATTTCAATGCATCCATTTAACTAGAAAACCTCTTAACTGTCTTACCTTAAAGCTGACATACTGTAGGTGGTTGGAGTGCTTTTTGATTATCTGTTTGATGAGCTCCGGGTGTGTGGCCTTCAGGTAGGAGCTGGCTGGCTGGTTCAGCTCGAACTCAAAGCAGCGCCACAGCTCTGGCATGTGGAAGGCCTGATTCCAGCCTCGGCACACCTGGACGTATTACACAACAGACTCAATGGAAGAGAAATGGGATTTATCAAAAAAGTACTTCTTCAATACTTTGTAATGTGACTCAATGTGACCCAGGGGGAAAAGAAACACGATAACCTTTCTGACCTCCACACCAAACGAACGTCAAACTTGTTTGGAGGAAGAAAACACCAGCTATAAATGTGGACAGACTGAGATTATGTTTCTAAGCCACTAAAAGGAACACTGAAAGTATGTCTGCTAAACCATAAATGATGAAACATCTGTATTTGCTCTACTGTAAAACTAAATCTTCAGTAAATAAAGGTGCGATCGCATGACAACGCCTTTGAGTTCCAGTCACACACTCCAGTTTATTTTACTGGGATTTCGTGTGACAGACCAACACACAGTAGTGCATACTTATGAAGTGAAAGGAAAATGATGCATGGTTTTCAAGTTTTGTTTTTACAAACCATCTGAAAACTGTGACATGCACTTGTATTCCTCCCTCATGAGTCAACGCCCACATTGCTCCAATTACTGTTGCAAGTCTTTTAGGGTGTGTCTCTACCAGCTTCCCACATCTACTCAGTGAAAATTTGACCTATTGCTCACTGCAAAATACCCCCAGCTCAGATTGATTAAATGGCCAGCATCTGTGAACAGTAACATTTAAGTCTTCCCACATGTCCAGTCAGATTTAATAACAAACTTTGACTGTTCCATTTTAACAAATGTGTAGGCTTGAATTTAAACTAATCCTTTCTTGCACTTTCAGGATGTTGAGGGTTCTTGTCCTGCTGGAAGGTGAACCTCCAATCCAGCTTCAAGTCTTTTGCAGCCTCTAGCAGATTTTTTCCAGGAGTGTCCTAGTTTTTAGCTCCATCTTTCCATCAATCCTGATCACTTCCCTGTCCCCGCTGCAGAAAAGCCTTTGCACAGTATGATGCAGCCACCATCATGTTATGTGGTGGGGATGGTGTGTTCAGAATGCTGCACAGTGTTGTTGCCATACAGCCTTTTGCGCACAGGTTAAAATGTTTAATTTTGAATAGCAATAGCACCTTCTTCCATATGCTTGCCGTATCGCCTACATTGCTTGTGGCAAACTTTATATGGTTTCTTTCAGTGTGCATTAATAGTAGTCCTGTTACAGTAATATCCCTCTGATGCAGACTATCCACAGTTTGGCTGCATAAATGTATTTTGCCAGTCTGAAGTAACATTTATGATGTCCAAGCCACACCTCATCCTGGCAGATTCTCCCACCCGAGCTGGGGATTTCTGCAGCTCATCCAGAGTTACAGTGGCCAATGTGGCTACATCGCTGATTAATGCTCTCCTTTCTCAGCTTATCAGCTTAAGCGCAAGACCCATGTCTTAGTAGGTTTGCAGTTGTACCAGATGATGGACTGAACAGTGCTACTGGACATGTTTATATATTTAACCTCGCCCTGCCCTATACCTGACCTGTCTTATGTGTTCCTTGGACTACATGATGCTGTTTGTTCACCAGTGTTCTCTAACAAACCTCTGAGGCCTTTACGTGAAAAGGTTTATGGGGAATGAATACTTTTGCAAGGCACTGTAATAATAATCATTTGAATGACAAGCCCCACATTGTTATATCACACAGTTTTACAAAGAGCAGAACGCTAATGCAATCCTTGCTTTTAGGATACCTGAGAAGCATAAGCCCTGTCCAGCAGTGGGAGGTACTGGAAAATGTGAAGCAGGATCTCCTGCGGCAAACACTCCCAGCTGGCTCCCTCCTCTTCCAGCTCTTTCTCTCCCCCGTGCTCAGCTGACCATCTGATAGTCTTCTGACACCCCCCACTGGGGCCTCCTCCTTCCTCCTGCTCATTCTCTTGGATACCTCGTTTCATTCTGGGAAAGGAGAATAGGGAGTTTAAATCATTTTATCACCAACCCTGCAACCCATAGACCAGTTCATACTCAGTTATATTCCCGCACATGCTATGAAAGACATTATTATATTAGGCTGCAAATCAATTGACCGTGGACACTGATGGACCACCTTTGACTTCTATCAAGGCACCCCTCATCGCGCCGCTAAGTACGCCGGAGTGTGAATGGTGCGGACCCAGCCTTTCTCGCTCACAATGAAAACATTTGTACTCATAGGTCACGCCTCCCTCTGGTTCAACAACCAACACAGGCGTCAAACTAACATGTCATAAATTGCTGACACCGAAATGAAGGCTAAAACGGTGTTAAATGGACACATATGTGCATAAACGTCGAGATACTGACGTTAAAGACGACACAAAAACGCTGATCTGTAGTAAGCTTAACCACATCTAACCACGCTGGGGTTAAGCTAACTATTATTAGCATGTTATAACTAGTTATTAAAACCAATCGATTTAAACAAGTTTAGGTTCTAAGCTTAACGTTGATGGTTTATCTCACCTGGCTTTCAGCTCCACTGTTTGCGGTTTATTTACAAGGGATCACTCTCAACGTCAACCGGGACCGACAAAATAAAACTGCGTACGGGCTGGCCGAGCGATCAAACACATTGGACCATACGACAGCACGGTGTGGCCGGTCGTTGCTGAACACCAACTCAGGAGGCTTCCGACGGGAGATTTCCAAAAGTCTTCGGGTTTTCCGGGCGCCTGACCTAGTTTTGAGTCACAACTCTGCCTCGGTACAGCACTTTGTCGGCTAAAGATGGCGTTTGTGTTGCTGTGCGGATCAGAACGCTGCAGTTATAGTGAACGGTCGGCAGGGGGAGTATTTACCCAAAGTCGTATTCAAAACAAACAAGGCCATTTAAGATAAAGAAAAAAAAAAACCCTCGAATTTAAACAATCGCATAAATTCATAAGAGTCTTCTACAATAGTTTCTTGCCTCTTGTAAAAGACGTTTCGGAACCAAAAGTTTAGATTTTCTGATAGTAATCATCACAATGAAGCTCCAGTTCTGATAAGTAATTTGAGTTTGTAGAGATACTGAATGAAATTAAAGCTGCTCTCTCTCTGTTTTTGTGTTTGAATTTTTAGAACTGATATTTCTGTTGGTCCTGTACAGTTTGTGTCATACTCTGCTAAATATATTTCCAAATAAAGAACAATCCATAAAAGTGCCATAGTTGAGCATTTTGTCAAATTTTGCTTTCAATACAAAAAAGTAGTTTAGGTATGATAAATTAGATATAGTTGGATAACTGAATATGCTGATATAGTTTCCAGGAATATATTTCTCATTTTACAGTTAGATTCATAGTTTGACATGACTGTGAAGAGACAAGATATAAAACAAACATGAAAATTCAGTCTAAACTCACTAGAAATATTACCCAAAAATGTTCACACATCATCTTATTTGTTTTTGTGTTTGTTTTGGTTGAGCTCTCGGGCTTCATGTCTTTTTTGCAGAAGACTTTTAATACACCCACTGTGAATTCGCAGCAAGCAAACATACCAGATCAGAAAAAAGCATCGTCAGGCACAAGTACCAGAAATGACAACTTTTACGACAGTTTGAGTCGGAACTGAAATACAGTACGTTTATTAAAATGAGACGGATTTGCAGTTTTTACGCTCCATCCGCATTGGCATCGATTTAGAAAGCAACAAACACGTACAAATGCAGTATTTACACACCACTATACACATTTTTACAAAATACAATTGCAGCTTTCTTTTTAAATATGATCTAAAATCATGATGTGAAGGCGGTTCCAACAAGCTACAGTTAAACTCTTTGGACAAAAAAGTTTTTACAATGCAGAATTGGATAAAAGTTGTAATAGTATCACCCTTTTTTGTGTCATTTTCCCTTAATGCACATTCTGCCACTTTAGATAAGGTTTTCTGAGGACAAATATCATCTGTTGTACAAGTGATAAGCTTCTGGTGCAGAAATGCATCTTGCCCGTCTGAGAAAGCCATATTTATGACATCCAAGCCCCACCTCATTGTTATCTGACAAATACACAACATTTAGAAAGCAGTAACAGACAAGGCAGTTTGCTCTGGTGACAAGCCTTTAAAGAAGTTTAGGGTTTCTATTTGACAAAAACAGCTGACCTGCATCTCTTTCCATTTTCCACAGAGGTGTCATGGCACAAAGGTTGAAACCATAACTCCAGCCCTCTGAAGGAGGCGGCTTTGAAAGCCAAGATGAATTTAAGCCATTCAGGTGTGTTCTTGGTCCGTCAAAGTAGTGCATGATGAAAGGTTCTGCTTAGCTCTTTTCTCTTAACAAAAGAGAAAAGTTTAGAGGTTATATGCAACACTGCCACATGTTTCCCTTAGAAATGGAGGAGAAATTGATTCTCTTTCTTATCAGTGTCATATGCTGTTTTTCATGTCCACTATGAACTATCTGAGGGTTTATTACCTTTTATCCTCTGCAGTGCTAAACAGTGTTATCTGAGTTAAAACCCACGTATGTCGCCTGATAATGTTTGCAGGGCCTCATAAGAACATGCGATAAAGCAAGAGAACAAACATTTCGTTATTTACAATGCATATTCATGTCAAGTGTTGCAGCTGCTTGTTTTTAACATGTTACACAATACTGCCATCGCGTGGCCAAACGTATTTTCGCAGTTTAAACAAAAGTTGCATTTCTTGTAAGAAATTGTCAATTAATTTGTGTGAAGCAAATTAATTGGGATTTAGATCTTTAACTTACAAATTAAACCTTTGCAAAGTGTTAGTGAGCGTTTAAGCTATGTAAATGTTTAACCATTCAAAAGTGTATCATTGTTTGGTTTAAGGGTGAACCGTAAAACAATTACGGTATGTAAAACACAGGGACCCTGAAATACAGGTCCTTCTCAAAATATTAGCATATTGTGATAAAGTTAATTATTTTCCATAATGTAATGATGAAAATTTAACATTCATATATTTTAGATTCATTGCAAACTAACTGAAATATTTCAGGTCTTTTGTTGTCTTAATACGGATGATTTTGGCATACAGCTCATGAAAACCCAAAATTCCTATCTCACAAAATTAGCACATCATTAAAAGGGTCTCTAAACGAGCTATGAACCTAATCATCTGAATCAACGAGTTAACTCTAAACACCTGCAAAAGATTCCTGAGGCCTTTAAAACTCCCAGCCTGGTTCATCACTCAAAACCCCAATCATGGGTAAGACTGCCGACCTGACTGCTGTCCAGAAGGCCACTATTGACACCCTCAAGCAAGAGGGTAAGACACAGAAAGAAATTTCTGAACGAATAGGCTGTTTCCAGAGTGCTGTATCAAGGCACCTCAGTGGGAAGTCTGTGGGAAGGAAAAAGTGTGGCAGAAAACGCTGCACAACGAGAAGAGGTGACCGGACCCTGAGGAAGATTGTGGAGAAGGGCCGATTCCAGACCTTGGGGGACCTGCGGAAGCAGTGGACTGAGTATGGAGTAGAAACATCCAGAGCCACCGTGCACAGGCGTGTGCAGGAAATGGGCTACAGGTGCCGCATTCCCCAGGTCAAGCCACTTTTGAACCAGAAACAGCGGCAGAAGCGCCTGACCTGGGCTACAGAGAAGCAGCATTGGACTGTTGCTCAGTGGTCCAAAGTACTTTTTTCGGATGAAAGCAAATTCTGCATGTCATTCGGAAATCAAGGTGCCAGAGTCTGGAGGAAGACTGGGGAGAAGGAAATGCCAAAATGCCAGAAGTCCAGTGTCAAGTACCCACAGTCAGTGATGGTCTGGGGTGCCGTGTCAGCTGCTGGTGTTGGTCCACTGTGTTTTATCAAGGGCAGGGTCAATGCAGCTAGCTATCAGGAGATTTTGGAGCACTTCATGCTTCCATCTGCTGAAAAGCTTTATGGAGATGAAGATTTCATTTTTCAGCACGACCTGGCACCTGCTCACAGTGCCAAAACCACTGGTAAATGGTTTACTGACCATGGTATCACTGTGCTCAATTGGCCTGCCAACTCTCCTGACCTGAACCCCATAGAAAATCTGTGGGATATTGTGAAGAGAACGTTGAGAGACTCAAGACCCAACACTCTGGATGAGCTAAAGGCCGCTATCGAAGCATCCTGGGCCTCCATAAGACCTCAGCAGTGCCACAGGCTGATTGCCTCCATGCCACGCCGCATTGAAGCAGTCATTTCTGCCAAAGGATTCCCGACCAAGTATTGAGTGCATAACTGTACATGATTATTTGAAGGTTGACGTTTTTTGTATTAAAAACACTTTTCTTTTATTGGTCGGATGAAATATGCTAATTTTGTGAGATAGGAATTTTGGGTTTTCATGAGCTGTATGCCAAAATCATCCGTATTAAGACAATAAAAGACCTGAAATATTTCAGTTAGTGTGCAATGAATCTAAAATATATGAATGTTAAATTTTCATCATGACATTATGGAAAATAATGAACTTTATCACAATATGCTAATATTTTGAGAAGGACCTGTAGAACCCAAAGGTTCAAACAAGCTGTCCCTTTTTTATATTTGCATGAGTTAGAACGGCCTGAAGCAAATACCAAGTAAAATGCTCTGCTGTTCTCCAGTTATGTACCGCTGTTAAATACCATCATATATATTTAGTAATTTTTATTTCCACTTAAAAGTACTTTACTAAATTTACTCAAGATGGAATTGAATTTTCTTTTCTCTCTGTATCATGTTTGTTTGGGATCAATATCAGAAAATAATGTGATGCTGAGAGCTGATGGTAGTCAAGCATTTTTAATTTCTCAACACTTAAACTGTAATCTCAAATTTTGTACTGCTGCCTCAGTTTTCAAAGCACTGATTAATATCCACTATTAGTCGGTTTTTGCTCCAACCATCTCTGCACCTCATTTGACTAACAAACGGCATTACAGGTTTTGTCTTCCAAAGTGTAGCTGATTGAACATCCACTTTCTTTAATCAGACAAAAACGTTTCTGTGAGGCAGTTCAGCTTCCCGGAGGTGAAGGTGTCATGGTCTGGAGACCATTAAAGACACTGATACCGACAACGAGATTAAATTGGATTTACGTTAAACTGGGGTGTGCTCCATTTTCTTTACTGTTGTATCCAAATGAATGAAATGCATCTCCAGTGTGACAGAAGCTGAAGCAGCATTGGAAATCACTTTTTATTAGTTAAAACAAGACAATAAGATTTTTGCCCATATGTTCACTGAGAATATAACATTTAATCAATTGTACAAGTTTTACTTTTTTATTTATTTCCCCCATGTGCAGCTGAAGCTACATTGAAATGTACATTTCTCCATGAACAATCCCGTATCTTTTCCTCATACTTGACCAGGTGACGAGCTTTTTTACTTGAATAATGATCAAAATGTAATGATGTCGGATCAAACTGTTGCTGGCAGGTTACCAAGTACAACACTGTAATACAGGAACGACTGATGTTATAGATGAGGAGGGGAAGCGGCAGCAGAGACACCAGCTCTTGTAAAAGACACGACACAAAGTGTCTGTGTGTAGTATTTTACAATAAAATCTAACGTGCATTGCACACATTAGGACAGTATTACTATACACACTGACTGGACAAAAACCGTAGGGGTTCTGGTATTATTTCATGCTTCAGAAATATTTGAACCTCTTCTGTTGTTAAATCAGTTTCTCTAATTTACGATTTTAACTATTTGAGTGAAGACGGGACGGACACAGAAAGAAGCTGAGCTCAACTTTCAAGTCAGAACGTGTGGTAGCGCTGCAGCACACGAATAAACAGCAGAAGTAATCTGTTCTTTAAGACACAGTCACACTGAGCTGGCTCCCTTCGTGTTGTTCGCCCCACGGTTGAAACTGGATCCTCGTCTGTCCTTTGTTCTCCCAACAGGTGGCAGCCATCCAATGTCTCAGTGCATCCTGCTGCAGCTCAGTGCCTCCAATCACACATCAGACAGTGGTGTGAAATGTCTAGTCTCACGTGTGCTTACTGCAATTGGTTAACAGTTTCTTAGTGGGAGAGTCTCGAACTCTCTGTGCGGCACAGTGGATGTGGACAGGCACTCCTCCGGGCAGACAAACCACATTCGGCTCACTGAAGGTGTTGTGGCACAAGTGGCATCCCTTCTTTTCTGACACGAGGATCGGTTTCCTTCGCTCCTTCAACTGTAGAGGAGGAAATAAACACAAGTTACAACAAATCAAAGCACAAACCTTTTGTAATGTTCAGGTTTCTTTCAGGTTCAATGATGTCAAAGCTTCAACTAATCAGAAGAGGAAGAAAGAAAAAAAGTCTGCTCAGATGTCTGGTTTCTGGTTCTCAAAGGGAACGGTTACTCGAAAGCCTTAAAACAAATGCATCAGCATAATCTCACACTGAAAAAAAAATATTAGGTAAAACAATTTTTTTTATGTGTCCTGTTCAGCAGAGTGGCACTCTGAATTGTTGTCTGACTACCAAGAAGCCCAACAGCTCCATTAGTGAAAGTAAACCTGTCGGGCCAAGAAACCCAGCAGGTTTACTTTCACAAGTTATATAATAAAAAGAAAAAAACTTTATTAGAAACTGCTTTGGGATTATTTCAATTGCAATGGAGAAAGTGAGAGAGGTCGGGCAAAAAGGAAAAAGGGAGAGAAGGAGACAAGAACAGAGGAGAGAAAGAAGGGCAAAGAGAATACAGGATAACACCCTGGAAGACTGCCTCTACACCTGCAGAAACATATATAAAAACAGCAATGTTACCAAAAAGAGCACGATACTAATGAATGTAAGATGTATTTGGTGGTAACTGGGCTCAATATAGAACATCTGTGTACCTGTTAACACCTGAATCCAAACACCTATGGTGTGAGCGCGCTTGTGATATAAGGTTTCTCCATAAAAATATGCAATAGTGAGTGTGAGAAGCCACAGACCTGCCCCCTGGACCCGAGACAGACAGGGAGGAGATCTGAGCCACAGGCTTCCAAAGGCCCCCCAGAGCACGGGAACCCCGGGAGGACTACCGCTACCCCCCAAGAGAAGAGCAGTGGAGAGCCCCAGGGGAACCACCCAGCAGCCACATTGCAGAAGCCCCTGGGAGCTACAATGGCAAGCCCACAGGCCCTGCCGGCAGCTGCCTACGCTGGAGACCCCGGGGCACATCACCCCCCAAGCAGAGGCCTGACAGAACCAGGGAGCCCAGGCCCCTGCAAGCATCCTGGGAGTGAGTCGACACACACCAAAGCACCCAGCCCGGACACCGAAAACCACCAATACACCAGCGGGCAGAGACACCAGCCACCAGCATGGAGTGTGGCGGGGATGAAATGTATTTGTTGGGGGGCCAAAGCTGATCCAGGAGAGGGAGCAGCCCAAGACCCAACGTGCCACAAAAACAGGCACACACAGTCACAATCACACATTCCCACCCTCATGTGTACACATAAAACACTCACCCACACACCCAACATAAATACACACAACAATGGACGTCGTACACTCACTCACACTCCCCATACATACACTATACTCCCAGGTCCAGGTACCGATACCCCAGTAGGGCAACCAGACCCAGGAGAAGGTTCCCTTCATTCCGGGGTGGAGACAGGCAGGCCGCCCCAGCACCAGCCCAGACTAGTGCCGGCACCGCCTGAACCTGAATGACCCAGGCCCTGTCCCCAAACACCCGCCCCGAATCAAGCCCCCAATGACCCCCGTCCCCATCTGAAGAGGGGGTCATGAACAAAAGAGGGGCCTACCTGGTCTAACGAGCCCGCCAACCAGAGCTGCCCCAGAACAAAGCAGTCCCAACCCCCCAATGAAATTCAACATGAATTTCCCCACAGGGCTGCTCCCAACCAGGACACAGATATCAAACACATGCCCCCGAGCCCAAACGCCATGAATACATCTAGCCAGGATTAATCTAGAGCAGTGTTTTTCAACCCTGGTTCTACTTTATCCAGAAATTGATCAATGCCATTATGTGGTGGGTCTATCTTTGGTGAGTATAAAGCTTTGTAGAAATCTCTGAAAGTGCTGTTTAGTCTTTCAGGATCATAAACTGTATTCCCTGTTGAGTCTTTAACAACAAATATAGTTGTCTTTATTTATTTTTAGCTGGTTAGCTAAAAACCTACATGATTTATTGCCATGTTCAAAGTCTTTGTACTAAGAATTTTTTTTTTTTGTCAATAATTTCATTCAATTCCAGTTTGGCTTTATGTAGTTTGTCCAGCATTTCCTCATACTGCGCAATTAATATTTTTGTGAATTATAATTGCTACTCCCCATTGCCTAGAATTATAGCAGCCAAAAACAAATTAGGAAACTCAGGTGATTTAAGATCATTTGCAGCGGCGGCAGATTTATGAATCTCCTGTAATAAGACAACGTCTGCCTGTAGTCTTTTCAGTGTGTTGGGGTTAGGATTAATTTAATAGGTAAAACAAATTAAAAGAAAAAAAAAAATCACCTACACCATACTTACTGGTGCCACTGATAAATGCTATAAAAATAAATTTAACTGGAGATATGTTTTTTGGTTTTTTTTGGTCAAATTTGGTCAAGTTCAAGGAGCTTTTGAAAAAGAACCACCCATAAACCAGCCTTTCCGATTCCCCAGGTTGTTAACAAGGCCAAGTTCTCTTAGCCACTCTTCTAAATAGGAAAGACTAGAGAACATGCCAGATAACTAAGGCAGATCTTAAGGTTAATCTCCATAAGGCTGCTTTCAAATAGGAAATAGAGTATGTGTCACTTAATCTGTGGCATCATCTCAAGTCAAAGCAGAGTTGTTAAATAACAAGTTTGAGCAAAAATTAAACGTTTCCACCACTTAAAAAACAAAAAATCATTCTGATAATTTCTTGATGAAACTGGATTCAAGGACAGAAAAGTGAATATTTTTAGAAAGCAGATTTTAAATGCTATTCTGTGTTGCTCACCCTGTCATGCAGCAGCTGCACGTTCTCGGAGCGGGTGAGTCCCAATGCGATCTGGGAGGTACGGCTGGTGTGCATGCTGGCCCTGACGGCTCGGTTTAGGAAAGGCCGCAGCAGCTGCAGCGACCAGTTTTCCGGGAGCATCTGTAGAACGCGGAGGGCATCGAACACCTCGCCGTGCCTGTTTAAGAGATCCACGGCGGCTATCTCCATCTCACTCCTGCTGCCACAGGCCCCTTGGGCTTTTCCAGGAGGGCTGCCATCAAGGTAGACACCCAGGAGAAGGTGAAACAGCTGCTGCCGATACGCAGGATCTCGACTGGACGAGGCCCAGATGCAGAAGGCCTCTGCGGACGGGAAGTCTCTGAGTTTGTGCACCAGCAGGTGCAGTGCTTTGTCGTGCTCCTCTAGTTTCCCATGTAGTGTTGCACGCTCTAGCAGCAGTTTTTCACAGTTCTCCATTTTACCTGATCCAGGTTTAAAAAAACAAAACAAAAGAAAAGATGAGTTCAAAACTTTAAACCTAAAGTATTCATGTTTCACTGCATCTTTGGATGTTCGTCTCACCTAAAACAAACTGTACACGATATAAGCTGGACTCCCTGAGCATGGCTTGGAGCTTCTCCCTGGCTTTGGTCAGCTGCCCCTCATCTGTTGGTGACTCTGACAGCAACAACATGACCCTGTCCAGGTACAACACAGCCAGGTGTGTGTGGAACTTCTCCTTCTGCAAGTACATGAAGGAAAAACCAACCTCAAAACAGTCAAATTCATCTTACAAACATTTTTTACGGTTGAAAAAGTAAAGACGTCTTTTCATCTCGGCAACTTTCTATACACGTTCAATCCCAACACACCCCTACAACAGGACCTGCTCCTTCAGGTGCCTCCATGGAGCAGGCGGCTACAAGGTCATCTAGCTGTGTGGTGTAGCTCTGGTTGGTTTTGCAACTAGGCAACAATCCATTTACATAAGCAGAAGTTGCTATGCTGCAAATTTCGAGAACTCATATCGCATTTATTTGATTCAAAAAGCTCACAGGTTTCTATTGACGGAGGACGGAGACGGCGTTGACCTCAGAGCAGCTGAAAGTCACCTGATCCACTTCCTAAAACTCACTATTTGACCTGGTAATTTGAGACTTGGACCCAATATGTTGGCATCCACCTGGCAAAGATCTATAAAAAGATTTTAAAGCAAATTTATATTTTGTTGCAGTAACATAATCCCATAGTAAAAATTTTAAAAAAGCCCTTTTAATTTGAGTACATTCACTTTAATATTTTAATCCATTCAAAATCACCTGCACTTAACAAGGTACTCAGGGTCTTTGGAAAAGAACCGGGACCACAGCATGACAGATACTCCACCATACTTAACAATGAGCAGCTGTTTTTCCACGTATCCATTTTGTGTCTCACACTAGACCTACCTGAGGTGTTTCTCTTGTTCTTATCCCATGGCTCTGGTATAAAGCATGTTTATACTTGTGATGTTGGACAGAACCGACTTCTTCTTGATCTCCCAAAATACTGGTTTGCATGTAGGTGTCTAATGGTTGTTATGGTGACTAAGTTGAGCTAAAGATGCGACTCTTTTCTGCAATTCTCTTAAATAAAAAAAGTCTAATTTTTAAAAAAAAGCTCCTGCTACATCCGTTTTAGAATCAGAATCAGAATCAGAATCAGAAAAGCTTTATTGCCAAGTACGTTTTTGGACATACAAGGAATTTGTTTTGGCGTAGTCGGTGCAATACAGTACAAATTAAACAGTACAAACATATCTACAAAGGGATAATTACATTTTTTATTTGGACCGCCTCCATTGAAAAATACTTTTATAATTAAGGTTTTGTCTGTCACCGTGCTCTAAAGAAAGCTATCCAATGGAGTCCTCTGCAAACAAAGCAGGATCCACTTTTCACTGCTATTACTACGGATTTCATTTAATCACTCTGCTGCCTTTTCATGCACTGATGACTGTGTTTGTCAAGATAACTATTTTCATGTTACACTTTGATTTTCCAGCATTTCCTGGTTACAATTAATTAACTCTTTTTTTACCTGTATTTTTCTCTTCAACACCAGGTGTTCCAAGTAGAGAAGCAGAGCCTGGCTGTGCTTTCCCAGGTAGGTGATGACCTCGTCTGGGTTCACCTCTGATCGACCTTTGGAGACAGGCCTCTTAGTAAAGATGTGAACACCCGTCTATAAAGAAAAAAAAAAGTGAGGGATAAGCTCCTAAATACTTTGTCTGCAGTTTTTCCTCAATGTGCAATACAACAGTGTACTCCATTTACTCCAAACCTAATTACATGGCAGTTTGTTAAAGAGATTCAACAATAATTATGAGTGAGAAGCAGAATAAATATTTTGTGGGCAGATCTTGCCAGGAATGTAAAGAAGGCAAAGTTTGGGTCACACTGCACCAAAAATCAGACAGGAGAGTTGCATTTTTGGGAACCTACAGTGGGATCCTTCCGCAAGGCCCAGTCTGCATACTTCCACACCATCTTCATATTGGAAGAGCAGCAGAGAAAGTCCACAATGTACTCGTACAGACCCGATCTTGTACAGTCCTGTAGTTCGCCGTCTACAATGCGAATCCACAGCTAAAAGAGAAAGAGAGAAGTTTGATGATCTGGTATAGATCCTAGCTTTGGAAAAATGTAGATATACAAACCTGTAGTGCTGCTGCATCCTGACCATTAAAATGATAGAGCAGCCCAAGTGCAAAATATCTGAAAGAAATTAGAGAGGGAGTCACGTCAGGCTTCAAATACATGATTATATTTCTGTGCAGAGTGATTAAACTGGCCTGACGGAACCGAACACAAATTTAACAGCTTCATTAGAAAGTTAATTAACAGCATGGGACAATGAGCAGTATTTACCCAACAAATGCCCGACTCAGACAATCCTTTAGGAATTGGTCAATTTCATCACTGCAATAATTAACAAAAGGCACACCGATTCCCACAGTAATCCTCCGCTCTAACTTTATACGCCAATTTGCTCCGAGTTTGAAAAGACTCCCTGTAATTAACAATTGAACTTTCTCAGCTCTTTTTACAGCAGATTAAAAAAAAATCACAGCATAACTGCGTCTTTAACTGCTGTAAAATGTCCGTTTTGATCAGGAGGACCTCTGCAAATGTGACAGCTTTAAACATTTCTCATACAACAGGGTTTCTACACATATTTATGACCAGATGTCCACACCCAAATCAGCAACTCTCAGTCCATTTTTGACCCACTTTGGAAGTTTAAAGCCAAAAGAAAACTGAGTATACAGGTCCTTCTCAAAATATTAGCATATTGTGATAAAGTTCATTATTTTCTATAATGTAATGATGAAAATGTAACATTCATATATTTTAGATTCATTGCACACTAACTG
Source organism: Girardinichthys multiradiatus (assembly GCF_021462225.1). Taxonomy (NCBI): domain Eukaryota; kingdom Metazoa; phylum Chordata; class Actinopteri; order Cyprinodontiformes; family Goodeidae; genus Girardinichthys; species Girardinichthys multiradiatus. Next base: position 21,888,257 of record NC_061797.1, read on the forward strand.
AAATATTTCAGGTCTTTTATTGTCTTAATACGGATGATTTTGGCATACAGCTCATGAAAACCCAAAATTCCTATCTCACAAAATTAGCATATTTCATCCGAACAATAAAAGAAAAGTGTTTTTAATACAAAAAACAGTCAACCTTCAAATAATCATGTACAGTTATGCACTCAATACTTGGTCGGGAATCCTTTGCAGAAATGACTGCTTCAATGCGGCGTGGCATGGAGGCAATCAGCCTGTGGCACTGCTGAGGTCTTATGGAGGCCCAGGATGCTTCAATAGCAGCCTTTAGCTCATCCAGAGTGTTGGGTCTTGAGTCTCTCAACGTTCTCTTCACAATATCCCACAGATTATCTATGGGGTTCAGGTCAGGAGAGTTGGCAGGCCAATTGAGCACAGTGATACCATGGTCAGTAAACCATTTACCAGTGGTTTTGGCACTGTGATCAGGTGCCAGGTCGTGCTGAAAAAGGAAATCTTCATCTCCATAAAGTTTTTCAGCAGATGGAAGCATGAAGTGCTCCAAAATCTCCTGATAGCTAGCTGCATTGACCCTGCCCTTGATAAAACACAGTGGACCAACACCAGCAGCTGACACGGCACCCCAGACCATCACTGACTGTGGGTACTTGACACTGGACTTCTGGCATTTTGGCATTTCCTTCTCCCCAGTCTTCCTCCAGACTCTGGCACCTTGATTTCCGAATGACATGCAGAATTTGCTTTCATCTGAAAAAAGTACTTTGGACCACTGAGCAACAGTCCAGTGCTGCTTGGGGTTTTGAGTGATGAACCAGGCTGGGAGTTTTAAAGGCCTCAGGAATCTTTTGCAGGTGTTTAGAGTTAACTCGTTGATTCAGATGATTAGGTTCATAGCTCATTTAGAGACCCTTTTAATGATATGCTAATTTTGTGAGATAGGAATTTTGGGTTTTCATGAGCTGTATGCTAAAATCATCCGTATTAAGACAATAAAAGATCTGAAATATTTCAGTTAGTGTGCAATGAATCTAAAATATATGAATGTTAAATTTTCATCATGACATTATGGAAAATAATGAACTTTATCACAATATGCTAATATTTTGAGAAGGACCTGTACTACTGATATTTTTGTTTAGGAAAAGAAACAAAACATATTCAGCAAGAACAGAGAAGCTAGTTCTTTTACTCGAGGCTTCAAGAAAAACAACAAAGTTCTTACAGGCAAGGACATTTCGTACTTCACAAGAACTAAAGAGTAGACCTCCCAGGAGGTCTTTATAGGTTTCTCCTACAGCCAGAAACCCACTTCGTATTTATTAAATACCAGGCAAGAAAAAGGTTCTGCCCAGAATGCCTGTCAAGAACAACATGCAAGAAGTCCCAAATCAGGGCTGCAACAGAAGGATGACAGAATGGTGCTGTTTTGTTTTTACAGGAAGGAATGTAAAAAGGAGGATTTAAAACCCAAATATGGTGTCAGCTAAATTATATCTTTTAACTTGATGAATAATAATGAATAAGCATACACACTTGTGATATTTCTCTAGCCATGGAATGCTATCTGTGAGCACACAGGAATTGTCTGACGCCAGCAGATCTAGCAGACTGTCATGATCCTGCTCGGCATAGAGCTTTAACAGAGCCGTGTCCACGTCGTCTCTGCAGCCATTCACCACGTCTGTGCTGCGAACCTGAACGTATGGATGAGAAACATGAAATAAAACACAGAACCATGTGCAACATTTTACTGGACCACGAGAACAACGCGTTAAGCTATTTGAATCCAGTTACCTCTCCTAAATAACTGATAAGGAACTTCTTGCATTGCAGCACTTTTTCTTGGTCACCTTGGGCCAGATGGTTGAGATCTGCAAACTCATGAAGAGGAGGGTGGCAGCGCATGAACGAGGAGGAAGCTGGTAGCAGTAAGGGGTAGAGAGATATGAGCTCCCTGACATCCAGCTGTCCCTTCCTGAAAATTTCAAGAAATGATGACGAGAGAGGAGAGAAAAAAAGGTAAAATACAAAGATGGACAAAACATTAATATCTCTCATACAAGACGGACACATTTCTAACATTACATAAGAAAAAAATCACAAATGTATAGAGAAAATATAATCAATTAATTATTTACCGAAAAAGTCAAAGGATAAAAAAATTATTCCTTGTTTTGTCAAATTATTACTTGATAATATCTGGAAAAGTTTCTGGAATATTGACAGGATTATCTTGACCTGAAGTTATATTATGCAAACCATAACAGTAATGATTAAAAATAAAGTGTGCTCATTAGATAAGACAAGAACAATTTCAGAAGTCTTTTCTGACTCAAGCAGCAGATGGTTTGGAGACATTGAGGAATGGACAACCAACTCAAGCTCTAACCTGAAGTGTTCTTTAGCGTCCAGGAACTGAAGCTGGCCAAACTTTATGAAACCCGCCTGCTGAAGGATTCTTCTGTGCAAAATCTAGAGAAAGTGGCAACAAAGAAAAGAACAACATAAACACCTAAATCACAAAGTGTGCCAAGTCCAAGTCGCAAACGTGAAATTTTCGAGTCAATTGACCAAATATGTCATTTTATAACAAAGTAATAAAATAGAATTCCTCTCGCTCTTCATGCAAACGATGAACTTTGAAGCCCTCCGAAAAACATTGTTGATGTTGATTTAATAAGACACGATTTTGGAGCTGCCATCTCTATCAGGTCAGGATGCACTGACTGTCATTCAGTCCACAGAGACTAGATGTTCTCGCTTAATAACCAGAAGATATTATTCAACCTGACTAAAGGAAATGCTGTGAATGTTACCATGTAACTCTACTGTTTTAAGGTTAGCAGACTGTAGTGATAACCACTTCATTTAAAAGCTATTTTGGTCATGTAACATTGAGTGCATGGAAGTGAGAACCCACCTCATACCATGTATCCAAAATGACTTTCCAGCCTCCATGATTTAATTAGCAAGCAAAAGAAAATTACTTAGCCATTCAGCTAGCATTAACTATACATTAATCACTAGAATAACTTTGACTCATTGTTTATGTCCATTCAAAAATCAAAAAGAAATCATCCACAGCTATAACGTTGATGCTTGTTTCTTTCGATTTTGCTTCAATAAAGCCAGACTTTCTGTCTGTCAAGTTTTGGGCTAAAGGATCTCTTACAAGTTTATTAAATGAAAACAACCTCCTGACGTTTACCTGGAACTTGTCTTTGGGAATATTTCTCTGAGCCCCCTCTGTTAGGACCAGAGCTTCCTCCACTCTGTGACTGGCCAGTAAGTCTTGAATCTGCCTCTCCAGTGGCAGAGGAACCAGGACGTAAACAGCCTTAGTGGAAGCCAGCATGACTTTACCTAAAACACACACAACCCTCATACGCTCAGACCGTGACAGCCCATGTGTTTGATTTATAAGGAACCAACTGACTTGACCTCCCTTTAAAGTGTTCTGCTCTAAAAACAGATTGGTCTATTATGGTGTTATAGACTAATGGCAAACAAGAACAAATATGACAACAACGCTGATTCCCGCTGAATCATTATATCTTCAGTTTGGATCTGTGCAAAGCTACCAATATAGAGCACTTTCTACAGAGCCTCACAAATGCATTCACACCTCTGTACCTTTTTACAATGTCACATTAAAATCAAACTTGAATTTTGTTTTAAACCAGGCTTTTATGTGATAAACCAACACAAGGTAGTGCACCATTGTGAAGTAGAAAGAAAAAGGTTTGGTTTTTTACAAACATGAATCTGGAAAGTGTGGTATCCATATATGTTCAGCTCCCTTTGTTGTCATACCCTTTTCACGATATTCTAATTTTTGAAGCTGTACAGCACCATGACTGAAGACCAAGGAACACAGCAGACTCATCAGGGAGAAAGTTGTGGAGAAGTTTAAAGCATCGTTAGGTTGTAAAACAACATCCAACTGGTGAGTCAATCATTTAAGCATTTGGCACAATTGTAAACCTAATGGCCAGTCAGGGGCACAGGACAGGTCAGGGAAGGGCAGCATTGAGATAACAGGACAACCGTCAGCCATGCACTCCACAAACCTGGCCTTTATTGAAGGGTGACTGAAAGAAAGTAATTGCTGAAAAGAAAAGACATAAACCCATTTTTGTGCAGTTTGCCACAAGCCATGCTGGGGTCACAGCAGACATGTGGAAGAAGGTGCTTTGATCAGATGAGACCAAATGTCTACCACCCGGCCTGCATCCAAAATGATGTGCATGGCAGAAAACTGACAAGACGCGCTACCCTACATATACCATCCCTGTGGTGAAACATAATGGTGGTAGCATCATGCTGTGGGGACGATTTTTCTTTGCCAAGGACAGGGAAGCTGCTATGGGTGGATGGGAAGATCGAGGGAAAAACATCAGGGCAATCATGGAGGAAAACACAAATCTAAAAGACTTGAGAATGGAGCGGAGATTCACCTCCCAACAACTCAGCGACACTACAGCCAGAGCTACGATGGGATGGTTTAGAGAAATATTAATCTCTAGATGTGCACAGCCGGTAGAGACATACAGAAAAAGACTGCCAGCTCTAATTTCAGCAAAAGGTGCATTAACAAAGTATTAACTCAAAAGGATGAATGTATGTCCTCCACATTTTCAGATTCTTACAAGTAGGAAACCCTGAAAACCATACATCTTTTTCCTTCCACGTCACAATATCCATTACTTTGTGTTGGTCTAGCACATAAACCCCCAGAAAAATACACTGAACCTTATGGTTGTATTGTGGCAAAATGTGAATAGGCCCGAGAAGTATCCATACTTTTGATGATTTAGACAGATATTTGGTCCTTCTGGTCCTTATCACCCTTTTTATTTTACGGCGGAAACTTATTTTTATGTTTGATCGAATGTGAAATCCAGAGGCGGATCTGATGGACCATGTAAGAATACCTTCAAAATCTTGCAGGACGTGTCCATCCCTGAATGAAAGAGTCTGTTTCAGTTGTTGGTCCAACATGCTGTGGATGGTGATGAAGTTCTCGTCCAAAGCAACCACATACGGAAAACACACAGCGGCAGCGATCACGCTCTCCGACCAATTGACCGGAGCCCGCTGAGAAGCGCCCTCTGAGTTGGCGAACATCCCTGGAGGTGGGATGTGGGAAAGCAGATTAAAACAAAACAAAAAAAATCTATTTCTTAAACCTTTTAAACTTCAGAAAGAAATACAGCTGGGAGGTTGTACTCTGTGCAGATGTTAGCCTCATCATTCATCAACTACATAATAAATATTGTAACTTACAGCACATAATAGATTTGTCTCTAGAAACAGAAACAAGGTAGTCTAAGCAAACAGCTCAGACAAAACCAGCTGATATTCTTGACCATCACACATATCGAAGGATATGGTTGGTTTACACAACTCTTCTTGCTCCTGTGCAGAAAAATATGTTAAAGCGCCACATTGAGCTGTGCTAAACTTACCGAGACCACCCGGAGCTGCAAGGAGGAACTCCTCCCGGCTGATCCTCTTCACAATAGGTCTCCTCTCCTCGCTGTTGTAAGGGAAGAGGTCCTGCGAAGCTCCTGTGTTGTAGTTCAGGATCATGTACTGCGTTGTGAGGGCCAAGCACAAGAAGTATCCATCAATACTGACAACGCAGGGCTGCTCCGGAGAATTCACCTCTTTGATCAACTGCACTCTGTCCTCATAGACCATGTAAATCTGAACTGTCCGCCTCTTGGACGACAGCACGGCCATTTCCACGCAGAACGGATCCCCGTTGACGGGGTTCTCGTTAACGCAGAACGCAGTCACGCCTCTGATTTTGACCCCACCGCCAGCTGCCGAAGGAACAGACTCCAGTGTCACCATGTCGATGAGGAACACTATCCCGTCGCAAAGCACTATGAGTCGCTCCAAAGCAGAAGCGGCGCGCAGCTCGGCAACCGGTTTTTTGAGGCCGAGGTATTTGTGAAGCAGCTTCTGGGCTGAGTAGCTCAGTTTGCCTTTGGAAGAAGTGACCTCGTCCAGCAAGAAGTGGTGGATGAAGCAGTCATTGGTGCCCACGTACAGGTGCTTTCCGCAGTATTCGATGCACTCAATGTTGATCCGAGCTTTGTCGCCCATGAGGAGGTCGCGCTCCACAGCGGGGACAAGCTCAAAGGCCTTCACACTCATCTCAGCCAAGGCATCTAGACTAAACAGCAGAACACAGGCATCAACAAATTACTGTCAGACAGATGACGATAAAACATCCTAAATCGCTACCAAGGTCACATCATATACTCATTATATACCGCAACATTCTCGGCCTTTAAACATCTGAACCAATAGCAGGTACTTTGATGTGCTTTTTTGAACTTAATAACAACTGAATAAAAGTTGGGAACATGTGCTTTGATGCATAAAAGGAGATAATCTTGTTAGTTTTGGTCATATCTTATAATATTAAAGACATTGTAGCACTTTATCTGTTATAAGGCAATATGGACACAAAGGTTTATCTCAAAATCCTGTGTTATTTATTAGGAAAAGGATAAAATGTATTCTAAAAGGTAATAAAAAAAAAAAAACATCGCAGTTTTTTTTTTAGCACCACACTTCATGCCAGGGAATGCATCTCAACGCTGAAACAATTAATCCGATTACTCGATTATTGAAATAATCGTCAACTGATTTAGTAATCGAATAATCGTTAACTGGAGTACAAACACTCTAAATCATGCCATTTGGTCAAAGAACAATCAATTTAGAGCAGCAATTAGACAATAATTGTTCAAATTATATATATATATATAGCATTTAAGATGAAAAACCTTCTTTGTTGGTAAATATACTCTATCCAGAACTCCTCAAGTGGCATAGTATTAGCTACACCTGGTTCAAATTCTGTAAAAGAAAAATCTATTAAGCTTCCTTTGCAATCCCATTATTAATCAATTATTCGAGAAAAATAATCGTCAGTTGCAGCCCTACTGCACCTTACCGCAGTCAAAGGCCACAAACAAAAAACATGTGTGCACTCACCTTGACACATAACAGATCAGAAATGTCTTTACATGGGATGTATTTTCGTCTGCACTTTGGTTGCCATTACATTTAGCAGAACACAACAAAATACTCCCAGACAGTCGAGTTACGCTGATTATAAGCATTTACAGCAATTTGACCAATAATGTCGGTAATTTGAGTGAATGTTTCAAATGAATACCTCCTGAAACTGTCTTCCATAGATCTATGTTTCACATGGCATCATATGGCAATGATTGCAGATTTCAACACATCTGTACATGAAGCATGTGACTCTTTACTTCCTGACTGTTAAACCATTAACATATAAATATATATATATATATAAGCGTTTATGGATATTTAATTACGTATGCAAGTGTTTAAGACAAGAGCCGAGGAAAGAAAGCGATAATTTCTCTTTCATACTTCAGGATTGACATTAGCTGCCTGCTAGCTTCCCAAACCAAGCGCCTACTGACGGCAGGACGAGTTCGCTCATAGTTAAAGCCAACTATCTGAAGACAGGGTCTTGTATTTACATGTTGTCACTGCTTAACAAAGATTGAAACGGACTGTCTGTCGTTGGGGTTTTTTTTAACCCGTGGGAATCTTACTTTTGAAGCTACCATTAGCCTACGCCTAATTAGCTAGGCTAAAGCTAGCGGTATTTTTATAGTTGTTGGATTTCCAGTAATGTGACTAAAACGGGAATTGATCACCATGTGTTAAATGCAGCTATGTTGTTTCGCTATTCCATGGACATGCGTGGCTGCATTAAAATAACTTGAATCTAGTCGATCTCCCTTCCCTTGACCTGATGCTCTGAGGACCAACTCCCTGCCGAGTTTTAGGTGAAGTTGTCGGTGTTAGCAGCCAAGATACCTACCGCTGCAGACAGAGCTCAGGACGGCAGGCCGAATCAGCACCAACAGGCGAGCCCTAATGCTCTGGACACAGCCGCCAAGGGATGTTTTTAGAAATACACATCAATTTAGCCATGGCGCCCAAATAGGCACCGAGCCGCACTGAGTAAATCTGCGTTTTTACTGGAAGAGTCCTTCCTATCCAAAGAAAAACCGCCTCCCATCTGAACCTCCGCTGACTGCAGGTGGAACAAAGATGCGTTCAAGACCACCAACAGGGGCGGAAATCTGCGCAGGCAGGCAGACAGACAGAAAGCTATTCCAAGTGTGCTATCTAAAGATGTCTACATTGATATATATTAGATTGTTAATATATGTCAATGGATGTTTATCATTGGTTGCCTTGTTATTTACATTGGCTTGATGTGAAAATGTAACATACACACACGCATATATATATATATATATATATATATATATATATATATATATATATATATATGAATTAAATCTGAGTACTCATAGATAGATAGATAGATAGATAGATAGATAGATAGATAGATAGATAGATAGATAGATAGATAGATAGATAGATAGATAGATAGATAGATAGGAAGGCACAGGATTGCTAAGGTATCAAACGTTTTCATTATCGTTTTACCTTTCAACATAAATTTAACCAAAAATTTCAACCCTCCATAAAAATCCGAGCTATTCTTGAACGCACCTGTTGAAGTGAACCCGTCCGAGAAAAGCCATTTTGTTATGCTAGCTAGCTAAATGGTGAAGGCAGCTACCAACAACATGAGTCTGATGTTTCAACGCTAACTATGTTGCGTTGGAGCTCCTCTTTTTCTTGCCCAACACATTAACCGAGCTGGTTAAAATACGCATGTAGTCCGCACTGACAAGGACTAGCCTGCAAAGCTAAAACAAAAAAGTGGCGAATGGGACGAAAACTGGTCGCCGAAGTGTGCTGCAGTTTTAGATAACACTCCGTTAGCTAGCTATGTGTTTACTTAGCGGTCTATTCTTTAGTTCATCTTTTATGCTCACGTAGTGCTATGTTTGTCAAGTTTTTGCAACATTTGTGCTTTAAATAGACGTCCTCTGGTGCCGGCCAAAGACAATCTAGTTCAACGACGGGGCTGCATTGCTGAGAGCGAACAAAACAGGCAACAGGACAATCCAGCGGTAACTTAGCAAAAAAAAAAAAAAAGACTTGGAGGCATACAGCGGTAAGCCAAAGCGCTAATCTGATAATGGCAGAGGACACCCGACAGGACAAGAGGGCCAGCTTCTCGGCTCTGACCGAGCACAGCACCAACGGCATGGCCAGGACTTCAGGCAAAACAGGCGTCTCAAAGAAATTAGTGATCAAAAACTTTAAAGGTACTGTGACTGAAGAGCTTTTTCTTTTTTTTTTTTTTTTTACCTCCGCAGCATCAGTTACAGGGAAGGATGCTGCAAAGGGTTGTGTGTCATAGGGTGTTTTGTATGTTGTTTAAATAAATTTTAAAAAGTTACTAGCCTAACTGTAACAATTTGCTCCTTAAAGTCTGTTAGTGTGAAACCAACCAACTGGCTCATAGGTACAAATGATGCAGTGTTTTTTTCTTTGAGTCGTGTTGTTTCCACCATAAAATTCACACTTTTCTTGCACAAATTTCCCATATCTTGGTAGGCAGGCAGGTACAAAAAAGAACTGTACCTCTTGATGGATCCTAGTGAGAAGGAAAATGACCTTCTAATGAAGTAATGCACTAATAAACAATGTCAGTGAACTATAATCCATGTGGTTGGATGTGCAGTTAAATGTTTGGGGGGCATCGGCGATGAATCAGTAGTTAACAACACACCTTTGACTTGGAGAGAAAGTCTTTTTTTCCTGTTTGTGTTAATCATGTCTTCTAACAGACAGGCCAAGGCTAGCAGAGAACTACACAGAGGACACATGGCTGAAGCTTCGAGATGCGGTGGGTGCCATCCAGAACAGCACCTCTATCAAGTACAACTTGGAGGAGCTCTATCAGGTCGGCTTAGTTAAGCACAAAGATCAAACCTGAAAAGTTCGCCTCAGGTTCTGTTTCTGTAAATCAGTTTTGCGTTGAATATTCAGACTGTTTGAACATGTCCTTAGGAGAAAGCTGAAGTCTTCACTCTGGAAAGGTTATGTCTCATGTGTTCTTGTCTTTTTTTTTTTTTTTTTAAACTTCTCGCGCCTAAAAGGCGGTGGAGAACCTGTGTTCGTACAAAGTCTCCCCCACGCTGTACAAGCAGCTGCGTCAGGTCTGTGAGGACCACGTGCAAGCCCAGATTCACCAGTTCAGAGAATATCCTTTTTTATTTGTCCACAACCTCATTTCTGGAGCATAACACTGGGGAGATGTGTTGTCACAGGTTGACATCTAAAGCACAGAAGGAAACATGCCTGTTTACACTTTTATAACAGTTAGCTGACAATGAGCGAAATTATAATTTGTGGGGTTTTTTGAGTTAAGAACAAAAAGCTTTATTGTTGGGATTTTTGACAGTGAAATTTGTTTTTGTTGTGATGGTGCTTCCTTGTGGTTGTATCTTTAACCTGGAGTCCACAGAGTCTATGGACAATCTTTCCTTTCTGAAACGAATGAACCGCTGCTGGCAGGACCACTGCAGGCAAACTGTAAGCGAGGAGGTCTAATGCTATACCTATCAATGGTGTTCAGGAATGTTCACTTCATCAGTAATGGGGTATTGATTTCTCTCTCTTCAGATCATGATCCGAAGCATCTTTCTCTTCCTGGATCGGACATATGTGCTCCAGAACTCGCTCCTGCCCTCCATCTGGTAAAGTTTCTTTACTTTGGTTGCGTTTCCAGTCATGCAGTCAGGGAGATGATGTTGGTTTGTACGCTGCAGGGATACCGGGCTGGAGCTGTTCCGCATCCACATTGCGAGCGACAGTGCGGTCCAGAAGCGGACGGTGGAAGGCATTTTAGAGCAGATAGAGTTGGAGCGTAATGGAGAGACGGTTGATCGCAGCCTGCTGCGGAGTCTGCTGGGCATGCTGTCTGACCTGCAGGTACCTGACGTCCTACAGCATCACTTAACAGACTGTACATCTTTGTTTGCACTGATCAAAACGGCTTTGCTTTCCTTTTCTAAAGGTCTACAAAGACTCCTTTGAGGAGAGGTTTTTGACAGAAACAAATCGTCTCTATGCAGCTGAGGGACAGCGGCTGATGCAGGAGAGAGACGTGAGAGCGACTCCTAATAGATCTCTGTATCAAGTGGCCATGTTGATCATCTGTATCTTGCTCTTGCTCTGAACTCTAAATCCTGTTTTTGTGTGTAGGTGCCTGAATGCCTGCACCACGTGGCTCGCCGCTTAGAAGAGGAGAATGATCGCATTGTGAGCTACCTCGACCAGAGCACTCAGTAAGAATCAGAATGTTGTAGTAGAACCATCCATCCATGATGAAATCTGGGGCCTCCTCAAACATCTTTCAAAAACACACAGTTCAGCTTCAAACCAGTTCACACCTTCTAGCATGTGAGCAAACATCTCTGTGATCCAGGCTAAAAACACAATATTTTTCAGAGAGTCTAATCTTCATGTTGAATTTAGATTTGCAGTAGAATGCCACATTCCAAGCAGCTTAAAAGCTTGGAGCTTCTCCCTCACTAGCTTCGAACTGAGAAAGCCTTTCGGTAGAAGAGCGAAACATCTTCACCTGCAAAAACTAAAGTCCAGTTGTTTTGTTTTTTTAAGCTTTTTTGGATTTACCATGTCCTGGGTGACTGAGAACATCCACCAGCAGTTAACGAGGTTAAACCTCAAGTGGTTTTACAGCCTCTGATATGAACAGAAAGTCCCTTTTGAGTGAAGAGATGGGAGCTAACACATATTTATTTATTTATCTTGTAATTTCACAGGAAACCTCTAATCTGCTGTGTTGAGAAACAACTTTTAGGAGAGCACATGAATGCAATACTACAAAAAGGTACGTCCGTGTGACTTATCATCTTGTCTGATGTTTAACCTCTTCAGTGAGTAGATTCACATTTCTAGCCAACTCCTTGAAGCCTGTGTTCTAACAATGAAGCATACATTTGGTTTTAGCTCATGCAGCGCTCTCTGAGGAGCCTTATCATGTCTTTTTTTTATGTTTATTAAATTGTCGTGGCAAAAAGGAAATTAAAGTATTTGTGGTGGCTTCTTTTTTATATTTAAAATCAGTGTGGACATGCAATCTTATAAATTAAGGTTGATTTTCTGCTAGGTCTGAGCAGTCTACTCAATGAGAACCGTGTCACTGAGCTGGCGCTCCTGTACCAGCTCTTCAGTAAGGTGAAAGGAGGACTCCTCACGCTGCTGCAGTTTTGGAGGGACTACATCAAGGTATGCTTATTACACATTTATGTGACATAATAGAGACTTGTATTTTTGTCCTGGTATGTGTCAGAAAAGCATAAATAACCCTTCTGCTTGTAGTCATTCGGTGGGGAGATTGTTTGCACACCAGAGAAAGACAAGGACATGGTCCAAGATCTTTTGGACTTCAAGGACAAGATGGACAATGTCGTGCAGAGCTGCTTTGCACGCAATGAGGCTTTCATCAACGCTATGAAGGAGGCCTTTGAGACCTTTATCAACAAGAGGCCCAACAAGCCTGCTGAACTCATTGGTTGGTTAAGCAAATGGCAAATGTTTACAATGACGTTAATTTTGTTTTGCTGCTTTATTAGTTCCAGCCCACGTTAAGATCTTTTCTGGTTCTTGCTTCTCATCCAGCTAAATATGTGGATTCTAAGTTAAGAGCTGGAAACAAGGAGGCCACAGAGGAGGAACTGGAGAGAATCCTGGACAAGATAATGATAATCTTCCGCTTCATTCATGGTCTGTTCCACCTCTTTGTGCATGAGGAATAAAGCTTTCAGTGTGCTTCACCATGATTGTCAGACCTGTTCTGGAGTTACAAGACTTCTTAAACCTGGTTTCGTCCATGCAGGAAAAGACGTGTTTGAGGCTTTTTATAAGAAGGACTTGGCCAAGCGTCTGCTGGTTGGTAAGAGTGCCTCTGTTGATGCTGAGAAGTCCATGCTCTCCAAACTCAAACATGGTGAGTCTTTAGTCCTGTATTTCATATTTTTGTACTTGGTATGTTAATGTTGGTTACTGTACCAACCACAAACCTCAATGTATTTTATTGGATTTGTATGTTATAGACTAAGACAAAGTAGTGCATAAGTGTGAATTGGAAGGAAAATGGGAACAAATATTTTATTCCAGATAAAATCCAAAAAATGTGTTTTGCATAAGTATTCTGCTACTTTTTTAACCTACTGTACTTAATTACATCCATTATGGGAAGAATATGGTACAACTGCAAACCTTCCAGGTCCATTTACCTGAACTGACAGGCCTGGCAGGGAGAGCATTAATCAGAGAAGTAGCCATAAACTGTAACTATTGGTTTTATTACGCCTAAAAGATGCATAGAGTAACTAAATCATGGGTGTTTGTGGAGCGTGAGAACATATCAGCTATGATATGTGTGGTTTTGCAGAATGTGGTGGAGCCTTTACTAGTAAGCTTGAGGGGATGTTTAAGGACATGGAGCTGTCTAAAGACATCATGATCCAGTTTAAACAGGTACCAGAAGTATCTGAGCACATTACCTCCAAATCACTAGAGTGTTGATGACATTTTTAATGCTTTCAACATTCTCGATTCAGTATATGCAGAACCAGAGCGAGCCGAGCATCATAGAACTAACTGTAAACATCCTCACTATGGGCTACTGGCCTTCATACACGCCTATGGAGGTTCATTTGCCATCAGAGGTAAGCATTACTATGCTTTGTTACCCTATACAGTTAGCTTTAACAACTGTAGTCAGCCAAGCACTTGATGCATTTGTGACTTCTTGGTAGATGGTGAAACTCCAGGAGGTTTTCAAGCTGTTCTACCTGGGGAAGCACAGCGGCAGGAAGCTGCAGTGGCAGCCCACTCTGGGCCACGCCGTACTAAAGGCAGAGTTTAAAGAGGTGAGAGCTTGATAAGTCTCAGAGCTTTGACAGGTGTGGACAAACATCTGAGCTACATTTACAATAAATGTTTTGTCCTGCAGGGAAAGAAGGAGCTGCAGGTGTCCCTGTTCCAGACGTTGGTGTTACTCATGTTTAACGAGGGGGAGGAATTCAGCATGGAGGAAATCCGTGCGGCTACCGGAATAGGTTACACATGTTTTTTAATGCGTGGTGCAACCACAAAGGTGAGAGAGAGGTGTCTGTGGCTTCAAGTGTTGTTCTTTGTTGTCCTGCATAGAGGAGGGAGAGCTCGGGCGAACGCTGCAGTCCCTGGCCTGTGGGAAAGCACGCGTCCTCAACAAGAACCCTCGCGGGAAAGACGTGGAAGACGGAGATCGTTTCAATTTCAACAATGACTTTAAACACAAACTGTTTCGCATCAAGATCAACCAGATTCAAATGAAGGAAACGGTAAATTTCTTGTTTCTGTCCTTGCACAGTGGTGTGAAAAGGCCTTTGCCCACTTCCTGATTTCTTTTTTTCTTTTGCATGTTTGTCACATTTGTGATTCAGATTATCAAACAAATTTAAATATTAGTCAACAACAAAACAAGTTAACACAAAATGCAGGTTTTAAACGAAGATTTTTATTATAAAAAATTCAAAACCTACATGTGTGAAAAATTGATTTGCCCCCTAAACCTGATACCTGGTTGGGCGACCCTTAGCAGCAGCAACTGCAATCATTATGCATTTCCGCAATAATTTGCATTGAGTCTTTTACAGCCCTGTGGAGGGATTTTGTTCCCTTTCAGAATTGTTGTAATCAAGCCACATTAAAGAGTTTTCAAGCATAAACGGCCTTTTCAAGGCCATGCCACAGCATCTTAATAGGATTCAGGCGGCAACTCCAAAGTCTTCATTTTGTTTTTCTTCAGTCAGTCACAGGTGGACTTGCTGGTATGTTTTGGATCCGCTGCAGAACCCAAGTTGGTTTCAGGTCACGAACAGATGGCAGGACATTCTCCTTCAGGATTTAGTAGACAGCAGAATTCATGGTTCCATTTATCACAGCAAAACAGCCCCAGAGCATCACATTAGCAGCACCATAGAAGGGGGCAAACAGTTCTTCACACCACTGTCTATTCACTACTTCCGATTTATATGTCATGCATGTATTTTTCTGACATTGTTTTTTACCACATGTTTTCAACAAATACATCTGATTGTAAACTGAGGAATCTGCTGTTTTTCGGAACTTGTCATTTTTGCCATAGGTGGAGGAGCAGGTAAGCACCACAGAGCGCGTTTTTCAGGACCGGCAGTATCAGATTGATGCCGCTGTTGTGCGCATCATGAAGATGAGGAAAACCTTGAGTCACAACTTGCTGGTATCAGAGCTTTACAACCAGCTCAAGTTTCCTGTCAAGGTGACGTATCAAACCTTGTCTCCATTTTCGTTTTTTTCTACACTACAGTCAAATGTCATTGCCACTGTTTTTGGTGCCCCCTCCACAGCCAGGAGACCTGAAGAAGCGGATCGAGTCGCTCATAGACAGAGACTACATGGAGCGTGACAAGGAGACTCCCAACCAATATCACTATGTCGCCTGAGGGAATGGCGCTGTAGCTGCCGTGCTTTTTCTCACAGCGAACGCACAGCTGGCCCCACCGCACAGGATTACAGCCCCTCAGCCACCCGACTCTCCTCTGCTGCCCATCTTGTCCCTAACATTCACAATCCTGGACGCCATGTTCAGAAGAAGCAGAACTTCAGAGAGACGAGAGACTTGGCTGTGCTGTTCCCCATTCTGCAATATCCTTAATAGGACTCTGACACTGGGCTGCATACGTGGACTGGGTTGTTGGTGTTGATGGTTGGTTATGACTAACAAATCTTCTAATGCAAAACTCAACTGAAAATAACTAGCACTTTCCTTTGTTTTTGTTTTGATTTTTGAGATTGAGTTTTCCTTACATCACGTTATGAATCACTCTTTGTATTTCACGGCTTGTTTGTCTTGAGTTTTTGGATTTTTTTTTCTTCTTCTTCTTGAGGTGTTCTACCTTTCATTGGCTGTGCTAACTGCCGAGTGTCAACCTGACTGGATTGGTTGCTTGTATGGTTAGAGAAGCAGCTGCTGATGTGAGACAGAGTCTTGAGGAAAACGTTGGCTGATGTGATTGGGCTCACTGTGTTTTACACAATAGCTAAAAGACATGCAGGCCAGCCATTTGTGTATTTTGATTTTCAGTATCTTGAATGTTTGACCAAAACGTCCAATGTCACATGCTGATGTTTTTGTAGATCGGAGTGCAAAAAGTGAATTTGAATAAATGAATATTTAATGATCGAGTTTTAATTCATGTTTTTTTTTTCGATTATTTGTGAAACATACCTCTGCTATGTTCTTTTACAACATAGTTTAACATGTCCTCCTGCCTGATGATGTCAGGTTAGGTTTTCCTGTTTTAACCCACCATTGTTTGGTAGGTTTCTATACATCTTAAGCTTTAGCTACGACGACATTTTCAAACTTTTGTTGCCCAGGTTTTACCAGTGAGGAGCCATTCAGAATTATAACAGGTTTATGGAAGTGAAAATATAAAAACAAAACATGAAAAGTGAATCTTTTATGGTTTAATGGGAGGGATCATGAAATTGTTATAAAGTTTAGTGAAGCCGAACTGTGCAGTAGGAATGTATCAGGCTGCTGCTAAGAGTTGGACAGGAGCATTAAAGCAGCCTCTGGGTTCCTTTTGGCCTTTTGCACAGCCTCGTGAAATGATGAGGGTGTCAGCTGACTTGACCACAAGTTATCTACATTGAAGCTTGCAAAGCAAAGACAACCTGCAGACCCTCTGGGCCACGCAGCACATTAAACTGAGCGGTAAAAACTTCTTGAACAATATTATTTACCTTTTCATAATGCTCCTCTGATTGTATTGCAATAATAAACTGAGTTTGGAAGGGAAACAAGGCCTGTCTTCAGCCCTCCATTATCACACTCAAATAAGTCAACTTTATTTATGGCACAGATGTGAGAAGCCATCGTCTGGGTTGTTTTAGTTCCTTTTTCTCTATAGGTGTCATCTGTTTTACTGAAACTAAGTCATCATCAAGGTTTTCTATCACTAACACAGAACAAAACCCTATTTTTAGTACATCAGCAGTGCATTTTTTTCGGAGTCCAGCTCAGTTCACAGCAGCTGAAGAAAGAGGAAGAGGAGGGAGGGATGGTGTCACGTGACTGGGTCGCTCATGAACGCTGCCAGTTCACATGACGGACCCAGACACTGTTTATTCATGCTGCGGGACTGAGATCGATAATTACGCACAGTTTCGGGTACTTTTCCGTCTGCAGGAGCTGATTTACAGCAACGTAACATCCCCGTCCACCCCATCATCGGACGACAGATACAGATAAACATCCATCAAAGGAGCTCCATCACCATTCGGCGTTGCTTCACTTGGAGCTAACGATCCCTGCAGGCAGGTGCAGGAGCAGCAGCTGACCCGCCTGCGCCTACAGCGGAGACACAACCCCTCCTCCGGCAATTCCCCCATCTTTTTCGGCGGAGGAAACCTGTGCATTTAAGATGAAAGTCCGCCAGTGTTTAGCCCCGCTTTTCATCGCCTGCTTTGGGGTTTTGGGTGAGTGTTTTTGCTGTTAAAAGTGGCGCTAAATGCTACCGTGAGCCTAATCTACGTCATTAATTTGGCTCCAGACTGTGAGGTAGCTGACTCCCACCCAGCACCACCCTTCCTTCAGCTGTCGAGAAGGGCTGAATTATCAACAAACTTCCCAGGAGGGGGCCTACCACCCACACGGGCCCCCGCGTCCTGAGCGCCTTCTACGGAATCACATTTATAATTTGCGTCGCTAATTAACACTATCAGCTGTTAGAACCTTCATCACTTACGGCTGGTACTTGTTTAAATACAATTACTGGGACTTTAAGGTTAAGGTCATAATAATACAACAAATAAATAATATCACCACTAAAACTAAATACGTTTTTTTTTTATCATAAGTAAATGCAAAACAATATAGTCACCCCAACATGTGTAGTTCCCGGAAATTACGAGAATTTGCAAATATTTAATTTGAATGGATTAACCAATTTATAATTGAATAAATTCGTTAATTTTATTTTAGAAACGCCTGAATGCTATCAATGCAAATGGTTTATGCAACATCCTGTTTTAGAATAGAGGCTTTTAGGGTAAGGTGTGAAATGCGCATTTTTAGGCCTCTCGGGAAGGAATTATGGCAACTACTTTTAGTGTTTATTCATCAAATTTATCATTTTTGTTCCATCTAAAGCTGGACTGTTGCAAATCTCTTTTCTGAATCACTTTTTAAACAGTGTAGATACAAATGTATTGATCTTAATATAGAAACCGTAGGTAAATATTGGCTACAAAAGGAAACTTTAAACCCTAAAAGGGGATTGGTGCCTTTCATTGCAGATCCTTTGAAGGTTTTTCCTGTCAACTAAAGTTTGTGGAAAAGTCCCCAGACAATTTTCTCTCGTTTGTGTTTGATCCTGTTATAAAGTCTTTGTATTGTCAGTGTTTTAGACCCACAGATGAGCTTCATTGTTGTCATTTGAGAGCTTCACATGACTGTACAATGGCTTTGTGTTGCACACAGCTCTGGAGGGGCCCACAGACAGTGTTTATAACTGGTGAATTCCCTTCAAATACACACAGGCACATGGTGCTGCTTGACATAAGGGCAGCACAGCTTTAATAGTTACAGAATAGTTTCATTTTATAATGTTCATTCACATGTAAACTTTGCAGTTTTTAAGCACAGACTGTTTGCAGTTTTGCTTCTGGATCATTTAATTTCCGCACCAACATTGTCCTCTATGCTGAAGCTGCAGATTGGGATAACTTTCTGTCTGATGTATAAACAGTTTGCCGTCAGCAGCTTTATATTTTGTACACACAATAGCTTACCTCATGACTGGAATGCAGCGTTGAGTAAGCTGCGTGTTTACAGTTTGAACAGAGGTGACCTGAGGGTCACGTTTAAAAAAAGGTAGCGATTTGCGACTGGCAGAGGTAGAGATGCCTGAGGGGTGACTGCTCCCAATTAGATTATTATTTTAACTCAGAAATCGGGAGAAGCAGACTGTGTTACATATAAAATTGACAACATCATGTTGGAATACTACTCAGGCTGAAGATAAATAATAGTTATTAATAGTGCAAGGCATTATTATCTGGCATCTATTTATTGATTGTTTATTTTTTAATTGTATTTAAAGTTTTTTACACTTTCTGGGGATTGTGCAAAAAAGGTTGGAGACTAGATTTCTTTTGCCCCCTAGCGGCAGCGTGTGTGAACTGTCATTCTTATTTCATATATAGGACAGTGTCGATTCACATTAGATTCTCCTAATTTGTAAAGTTTTACTAGTAAGGTGTAATAAATAATAATAAAATGCATAATAATAATGTAGTTTTTATGCAGATAAATGCAACAACAATGAAGCAGACATTTTTAAAAGGTTGCTGTCAAACTAGTAATTAATAATAACTTCTAACATACTGATAATATTTAGATGAAGCTATTCTAAGCTCCAATAAAGGAGACATATGTTTGTTAAAAAAGAAAAAACATCTGTTTAAAGTCCGATGATATGCCAATGCTAATGACTTCATAAAAATAAGTTTTGCAATTTTCTATTTTAAAAGGTGTTCAGAAATATTTATTTTGTAAGTCTGCCAAAATGCCAGTGAAGTTGCGTTTCCTAGCAACTTATCAGGGTATCTCTGTACCCTGGTAGTTTTTCATATCTTAACTTACAAACTTAAGAACTCAGGTTTATTTAATGTGAAGAAGGAAAAACTTGAGTATGCATTTCTGTGTAGTTTCATTGAATTTATGCCATTTTAAAACCATTTCTACATTATATAGCTGTGTTTTCTGCTCTTTTACTGTATTCTGTTTCCTTCTCTGCAGGTTGCATTCAGGCGGTGACTCTTGAGGTGAAGGAGAGGAACTCCACCTGCATCAAAGCCGAGCTGTCTGCGTTACTCTTCATCACTTACACCACCTCCAACAGCACAGTAAATTCTCAGTATTCAACTTTTTAACCCCACATTTTAATCCAGAAAGTGCCACCTTTTCTTGGCATTATGTCCTTCGCCCTTTGAACTCATTTGTTTCCTCCCCTCAGAGGAATGTTTCCACCTCTCTGCCCAACTCCACCTCAGTCGATGCAGCAAGCAGCTCGTGCGGCGAAGACGGCCGCCCGCCGTGGCTGGTGGCGGTGTTTGGATCGGGCCACGCGCTCGGCCTGAGCTTCTCAACCAACGGGAGTTTTTATAGCGTCACCAACCTGACGCTGCAGTACAACCTGAGCGACGCAAAGCTTTTCCCTGATTCCAACGGTTCTGGTGAGAAATGCATCACACTGTCCCGCCTCAAGAGTTAAAACACATGTAGAGTTTACTGAAAAAAACACATTTTGAATTCGAAATTGGCTTTTAGTACCTTTATACAGGGGCCAGAGTGGTAGAGGTTCGTCCTGTAACTGGTGGGTTGCCGGTTCGAACCCCTGTTCTATCTGTCTCAGTCGTTGTATCCTTGGGCAAGACTTCACCCTCTTTGCCTGCTGATGGTGGTCAGAGGGCTCGGAGGCGCCAGTGTATGGAAGCCTCGTTTCTGTCAGTGTGCCCCCAGGGCAGCTGTTGCTACAACATAACTTACCATTGTCAGTGTGTGAATGTGTGCATGAATGGGTGAATGACTGATTGTAGAGTACAGGGCTTTTGGGTCTCTGGGGACTTAATAAAGCACTATACAAGAGCAGACCATTTATAGCTAATTCACTGCATGCACGCCTGTGTCCAAGGTGTAGTGACTGTGGTGAGTGCTTCAGTTGGGATCTCGGCTCTGATCAACACCACCTACCGCTGTATGAGTCCCACCACCATCAGAGCCGGAGGAGCTGCCGTCACCTTCTCTGCTATGAGGCTGGAGGCATACATGCCAGGAAATGACCTCAGCCCAGCAGGTTCGATCTTCTTACTGGGATACTTTCAACATCTTTTTTTTTTTTTTTTTTCTTGCTTCAAAACTGATCATGCATCTGTTGTCGTATGTCCTGTCACAGAAAGTGTGTGTGTGGCAGATCAAACCACCACAGCAGCTCCCCCTACCTCTGCCATCACTATTATTACAAGCACAACAGGAGCTCCAACGCCAACTCCACCAGGAACACCTGAAACCGGAACATTCTCAGTGAAGAACAGCAGTGGTACCGTTTGTCTCCTCGCCAAAATGGGTCTGCAGCTCAACATCTCCTACGTCTCTCAGTCTCAAAATAAGGTTAATGTGAAGCTCCCATTACTGATGAGCAGCTAGTATTATAGTACACAGTATTCTAAACCGGTTGTCTTCTCAATTGCCAGACTGTTCAAGAATTATTCAACGTGAACCCCAACCTGACCGTTTCATCAGGATCATGTGGAGGCACCACTGCCACCTTAGCTTTAACACAACAAGCCACCACGCTCAACTTTACCTTCTCAGTGGTAACGCCTATGTTCTCAGTGAATTTCCATCGATGGGTCTCCAGATATTACAAGTAGTAAACGCTTTTTCTCCATCTGCAGAACTCGACCACCACCAAATACCACCTGAGTGGGATAAATCTGTTCGCCAACTGGTCCGATATGAGTGGTAGGCCACTGGTTTTTAGTATCTTTGCTCTGATTGCGAACTTCTGGATGGAAAAAGTTCTGATGCTCTCTTTCTCCCCCAGACCCCTTCTCAGCCAGTAACACCAGTCTGGACTATCTTCAGAGCACACTGGGCCACTCCTACATGTGCAACACAGAGCAAACTCTGCTGGTGGTCCCAGCTTTGTCGATCAACACATTCAGGCTGCAGGTACAGCCGTTTGGAGTCACAGCCAATCAGTTTGCAGCAGGTACTAATTGATTGTTTTCTTATACTCTTTATTGTTACCATTTCATTTCAGAACTGTAGAAATTGTCTGAGATCTATACCACTTCTGACATAGTAATCTATTTTTGAAACCTGCACTGTGCAGCGGAGGAATGCCAGTTGGACCAGGACCAGATGTTGATCCCCATCATCGTTGGAGCAGCTCTGGCTTTTCTGGTGCTGATCGTCCTCATCGCATATCTAATAGGCAGGAAGAGGAGCCATGCTGGATACCAGACCATCTGATTGGACGTTTCATTCAACCTAAACCTTACAGACTGGGTGTTGGAGAAAAAAAAAAAAAAAAGAGCGTGTGAAGGAGTTAGTACAGGAAAAGCCTGATTAAGTGGAAACTGTTCTCTGCATGTCCTCTGGATATTCTATTTTACTTTGCGCGGGCGATAAAATGTGAGCTACCTGCTGACTTTAGACGATGATTATCATGACGAACCAGGAGAGGACTGAGGAGCTCACCAGTTCAGATCTTCGCTTATATTGTCGACAGGTGGAAGCGTCGCTTGAATTGTTGTTTGTTTTTTTACCTGATTGACAATAAAGAGGCAGGAAGAATTAAATGAACTGTAAGATATTTTAACATCTTTAGAACTATTTAAGTGAACTAGAGATTTACTTTGTCCTGGATGTTTATTCTGTCTGGTCCTCGATGAAAACGGAAATCTCTAAATATGCCCCTATTGATAACTGAGCACAGTGAAGACTAAGTAAAGGGGGACATTCTTGGATTTTTCAACGTGGAGTAATATTTACCCTCCTTTCTTGCATATCTAAAGCTGCAGTAGGTAACTTGAAATAAATTTATTTTTATTTTTTTTTTACATTTTTGTTAAAAGTGCCACTTTGTCCTGACAGTACAATATGCGACACATGATCTGTGAAAAAAAAAATCAAGCTCCTCTGGCTCCTCCCAATGGTCCTACTGCCATTTGCAGAAATACACCACTCCAACCAATCAGTAGGAGTACAAAAATAACCAATCAGAGACAGGAGGAATGTCTTAAGTGCCAATCACACCGTTGTACACGCTGCTCACAACCCTCCCCACTGCAATCTTCAAGATTGCTGGTGTGCTGCAGCTGTGCTAATGGTGCTGTGCTAATCATTTGAGGACCACGTTTGTAGTTCAAGTATGGGCAGGTCAAAGTAAAGCATATTGTCGTTTCGTCCCTACCAGTGAATGTGCCATAGCTGTTTATTCGCCATCATCAGTGGTCTTCTTACTACCTTGCACATTCATGGTAGGCGCCGCTGTGGGTGGAGGGCTGTAGCATAGCAGAAAGTAAGAGGGAGGGACCTGTAAGGTGTGCTTTTTCACATTTTCTGCCTAACTCCAGTTTCCTCAGAACTCCCTACTGCAGTTTTAAGGATAAAGAATTTTGAGGAGCTCCCTGAATTTAAAGCAGGAACCAGACGGTAGAGGTTTTATTCAATACAGGAAGCAATTATCTCCTGTTCGACAATTTATCTGGTCTAAATAGAGACTTCAGTCTTCATCTGTGTGTAGCACAACTTTATGATCACCAGTCTTAAAGCACTTTCTACTAAAATAAACCACGCTTCTCCCTCTGGGTTCTCCAACGAAATTCCAGAGTGGGATTTCAATAAGTTTGTCCATAATGTCCGATCAGGACAATGTTTTGGTACAGAGGAGTTCCTTTGTTTGCTGGACAGATTTTTTGTTCTGTGTGGCCCAGATTGAACAGTCTTTGCATTAGCAAGTTTTAAAAATAAAACCTGAATCCAGGTTTTGTTGCTTTTCAATCAAACTTTTTTTTTTTTTTCTGTCTTGCAAAACATGATTTGACTTTTTTTTAAATGAAAAACTTGGTCTATTTTCTGTTACACATTTTCCTGCAATGTAATAAAAACATTTAGAGTCCATCTTTGTTTTGAGTGATTCATGGTACATAAAACACAGCAGCTCTGTTGGTGCTTATACTGGGTCACCATAAGAAACTGTTTATAAAGAACCAGTCAATGTGGCTCAGGTAATGGAAATGTTTCATTTAAATGACTGAATTATTTCTAGTTTAACACCACAGCATATTCAACCAGCATTACATGTCAGTCAGCTCTTCATTTACTAATTAATGTTATATTAAAATTTGACAGATGTGAAATACAGAGGACATTTTCTTCTTGGCTGTGCTTTAAGGATACAGTGTTTTCTTTCCTCCAGCTTTCTCTAGCTTTAAAGTGCACAGTTCCACATTTACCTAAAGGTGCAAAAGCACATGATTTAAGACAAACTTCGTGGTATTAAATGGAATCATGAGGTCAAAAAGCACTTTGCAACATGTCAGCTTTATGATCGTCACAGTGCATGCTTCAAGACAAGAGTTCAGTGTATAGTGACTTGGCTTAATAAAAAAAAGCAGGTGCAAACAGGCTGCTGCGAGCTCGCCCCACTGGAATGTATAGAAGGACGTTCTTGGAAGTCCAGGTCAGGGTTCTCCTTCAGCGACTCGACCACGACATGTCGTACGGAGCTTGGTCAAGGTTGCCATGGAGAGACTTCCTGGTTCAGTGAAGATTTTCTTAGAAAGGAAAGAAACGCAAAGGATTATGGGATTAAAGAAGCAGAAATAAATTGGGTACCTCCTCCATACTGACTGAGTTCCTCTCTAGTGAAATGACTTCCTTATGGAGCAAAGACGGGATGCATTCCTCCTCTTACCTGCATGAAAGCGTGGCAATCTTCGACAAATGGTCCCTGGGTGATCTGCTTGAAGGCCTGACAGATGTCTGGCAGGGATTGGGCCTGTTCAATCACAGCCTGGTGGTGATGGATCAGTGTAAGAGCTACACGGAACAGGATTTTTGAGCCTTCATAGAAAAGGCAATCCCAAATCCTGAGAACAGTCTGTGGGAAAATAGCAAAGATTCAAATGCTCAACTAAAAAGAGCCTGTATTCAAAACAAGTCTAGTAGTGTATGTCAACTACAGAAACAAAATGCTGTTTAAAATACAGACAATTTGTAAGAAAAAAAAGTTTTCTTTATATTGTTAAAACCTGAAATCACCTTCATAGTTGGCTTTCGACAACTTGTAAGAAGTCTAACGTTACTCTTCCCAAAACAGCTGCATTAGTATGAAAGGTAAATGTGTTCTTGGACTTGTGCAGTGTTTGTGTTCAGATCTAAACCGAGTGAACATCTCCAGGTGTTACGGCCTGGTTCCCCCGCATATTTGAAAAACAAACATCGAGGCCAACGCCGTTCCAACACAAACGGAGGGAGATGGCAAGAAGAAATTGTATCAAATGGGTAAACTACACCATCATAAAACCAAGGAATAAAACTCTGAACTACATTTTCATCTAAAACCTAACTGTAGAATTAAGTGTATGTAAAATGTCAGATTAGAGGCTTAGATTTTTCCTTCCTCACCAATACCAACCATCAATCTAGGGTTTCTACACATTTTTCTTTAAAAAGGCAATACATTTCCTGATTCAACACTTTCCTGCATTTTTACGACATTTAGAGTATTTGAATATAAAAATAGTAATTCCAAATATGCATCTGCTCACCTCCACCGGCAAAATGTCTATATAAAGACAGATGAACCATCGAGAGACCACGAGTGTCCACATGACATTGTGTTCCGCCATCACCTGCCACACTCGGGGGATTTTAAGTTTCACCAGCTCCCCCAACACCTCCTGGTCCATCTTCAGTCCCATCATAGCTGGACTGTAGTAGTCTAGAACCACACAACGCTCAGAGTTTTACTCTAAATCAGTGCTGTCCAAACGTTTTGTCACGTGGGCCAAAATCGCCAACCTAGAAGCACTGGCGAGACAAAAAACGATTTTACCTGCTCAATAAACTAAGCGTGCAATATTTTAATTATACAAATAAAGTAGTCCAATTTTTTGTTTGTAGGAAATGGATATGGAGATTATTGTAGATTCAAAGCTTAAAAATGGGGTTTGCACATTTGCCTTATTAAAAGAAAGGCATCCAGTTTGCAAATTATTTTGGGTTGGATAGAAAAAAAAAGTATTCTTAGCAATAAGAAGAGGATGCGGGTCACTCTCTTTGAAAACACTTGCTGTATTCAGTCAAGTTTAATAAATTATTTTTAAAGCACATTTGGGTACACCAAAGTGTGCTTTTGTGTAAAAGTCAGTGGATAGATGTGGTCCTATTTATTATTAAAGCAAAAAGAACAAAAAATATGCTTATTAAAAGACAAATACTTGTTGTACTTGACATTTTCCATTGCAAGATTTTAATAATTGAGATAATTAAAACCATAAAATAAACTAAATCGGCATCAACCACCTGTGCTGGCGGGCCACACAAAATCAGTCCAGGGTTCGCAAAGGGCCCCCAGGCTGGACTTCGGACACTCCTGCTCTTAATAAAAGTGGCAATTATTCAAGTATCTTACACAAAACATGTTAGTGACAATACTTTTACAACTGCTAGTTGGTTTTTACACATTTACATCACACTGAGATAGAAATGATAAAATAAAAAACATGCAGGTGATAAAATACAGACAGATTAAAACCATGTGAAACAACCACAAGGAAATCAATTCACACCCATACCTGGCAAAATTCTTCCAATCAGTGCATCCATCAGCCAGAAAGACTTCTCCTCATCCTTGGTGATGATCAGTAGATACCCAGCAACAAAGTTCATCCCCTGCACAGAAATAAAATACACCAAGGCCATAAAAAAGACCTTGAAATGCAGCTTGAACACATTTCATCACACAAAAGAGCCGTTTGACTACAAGGACTATTTAAAAGTCTTTTTTTAAATCGCAAATATCTGCCAAAAACTTCATTTCCCAACCTCTACAATAAGGTAAAGAGAGATTGATAATTTGGCCTTTACTATAAATAACTTAAAATGTACCAAATGTTCATCTTAATACAAAACAAGCATTTGCTTGTCCTGGAAATAATGACAAACCTCCTGGTGTGGCAGGGAGTTTCTAAAGTACAGTCAGGATATATTGGTTCCTGCTGGTTTAAAACGGAGACAAAGGAGGGCTGTATGTACACCAGGAACACACAACTACGCATCAGGAATGAAACAGAGCACCTCAGTTTAAGCAGGTATAAATGGCTTCTGTTTGTGCTCTGCAACGAAGCAAACTTGTTTGAATTTCCAACCAGCTGCACATTGGTCAAAGAAATTTGCCTTTCAAATTCTAATACTTGAAAAGGATGTACTAAGCTAATGCAAACAGCCGCTTTCTGGACGCTCACCTACATTTTTGGCAACACAGCATGTTGACGTTCAGAGCAGAAAATGAAGGAAAATCTTTCCAATGCTGTTAACCATCGATAGGAAGTGAAGATAAAGGCTGTAGGCCCTTCAAAAAACTCCAGCCTAAGATGATTACATTCCACACTTCCCCTGCAGTTCTTTGTTTTATCTCAGAGAAAGTTTCCACTGGGCTGGCCACTCCTTAACATTGATGTTTTTGGTTTGAAACCAAGATGGGGCTCACTGCTGTTGGAGCTGGTGTAGATCCTCAGTCATCCAGGACATGACAAACCTAAGTGCTTAATAAGACAGAAACTGACCTTCTTCTGTTGTTTCTTTAAGATGTTTTACCTTCCATTTAAAAAAAAAAAAAAACCTTTAGTTCTGAACATGGTTGGAAGTAAAGGGCTAATAAATTATAGTCAGAATAATCACACTGATGGGGCCGTTGAGGTCACTAATGGGGAAATTAGGACACACGGGTCTCTGGCCCTACAGCTCGGTGTTTGGGTCATCGTCTTGTCGAAACGTGCATTTTAAGAGCGTTTTCTTTTGGGATAGGGCAATATGACTTCTTGTCATTGTATTTAAACTGATCTATGATCCCAGGTACATGAAATATCCTCATACCATGAGGCTTGAGCCACCAGGATTCACAATAAACAGCAACTTGATTTCAGTGTTTGGGAGTCAACTAAAACTGTAGACCCAAAAAGAACTTGCACCATCACCATTACTATGTTAGGTTCTTTGGAACATTGCAACCTCTTCGGCTCATGCTGGTCTTTCCATCGATGCGGCCTTTTGCTTCAAAGGTGTCTTTCAATTGCTCCAGTACTTATAGGTTGCAGATCTTCTTTGATCACCCTGGAGCCGATGACTGGGTGAGTTATTTTTTTTTTTTAAGCCATTGGAATCCTAGTTTTTGGTTTTTTTCAAGGTCTTTCTGGTTTTGGTTTCCAGTTTGAAGCAACCGAGATCATTTTAGCTGAACAGTCTTTCATTTTCTGCACTTTTTTTTGGTTTCCAGCTTTCCTAAATCAACCTTTCAATGACAGTTCTCTGTTCTTCTGAGCAACATCTGGAAGAAACCATTTTACTTAACTGTTTAGCCTCTATAACCTGAGCAGCAACTCAGCGGAAAAAGTCTTTCCAAACACATGCTAAACAATAACCAATATATGCATATCTACCTAACGGATAAAGGCTCGTCTACATGACAGAACCAAAATTTTTTACCTCAACAACACCCAATTTCAACACTAAGCAGCTAAATGAAAAAAAAAAAGAAATAAGACGCATACCTGGAAAAACACACAGCAACGTCAGTGCAACGCGATCCAAACCAGACTAACAACCTATTAAATGAAAGCCCAGACTCTACTTTTTCCAACGATACAAGCATCACCGCTCTACGTTCAAAACTCAGTGAACCAGCAGCAGAGGAAGAGGAATAACATTTTAACTTTGCTGTTTTACGGTCCTAATCCGTGTTAAAAGTATACATTTCCGCTCTGCTTCTGTAATACTTTATCCCTGGATCACACTGATGCGATTCCTCACTTTTTCCGTCTGTTTTTGTCTCCTGAATACCATTTAGAAAACAGCAACGCTTGTTTCCTTGCTTTACGGCAAATGCATGTTCCTCGCTGTGACTGCTGCATGCTGTTGGCTTCATGATTTTTGTAAACACCCCATATTCTATTGGCTCTGATGGTTCGATACACGTGTCAATCATCCAGATTGGCCAATGGGCAGCTGAGAAAATGCCCCGCAAAACTGAAAATGTCTGTCTAGGTTACTGCATGTTTTTATACAGGGGTTTAAGAGGTTAAAGAAAAGAGCGCTACAACCAGAATATGTTGTGAAACATTAGCCGTCTTCATTCTGGAATAAAGTCCACCTGTCTGAGACCTGGTTCTTCACAGAATAAACAACATCACTGCTTTTGTTTTGAACAGTTAATGATTTATTACTCACAAATCAGCAGCATGAATGTCGGATCTATTGGTTTTCTATTACTCTACTACACCTACTTGTAAATCATCTGCAGCATATATCATTTTTACCATTAGCAGCGACTGATCTTGTTGGACTGCTATCATTCTGAACTCCAATTGTTGTAAATTAAAATGAAGAAATCTACAAATCTGTTTCAGCTTGGATGTAGGAAGGCAAAGCTGTACCTGGCAGTAGCCCACAGATGGGTTATGGTGACCATAGGCCAGCAGCACATTGTATAGAGCTTTCAGCAGACACTGGTCTGATGTCTTGCGGAACAGGACGTTGTCTGGAAATGTTCTGTTCAGGTCTGAAACAAAACAACACACTGACGGTGACTATACTTTCTACAGGTTTCTGGATTAAAATATACATGAAAGTAAGAAATCATAAAAGGGGAGCAGAAACATTCATTTTAAAGCTGTGAATGAAATCATTTTCAAACTCCCAATATTTAAATAGCATTTATTTCACCCTTATAAGAACGCAAGGAGGATAAGAAAAAAAAAAATCCTCTGGTCAGATATAAAGTAATGTAAATATGAAGAAGTCCACGGAGCATGTCTGTCAAACATGCCAGGAAATCCTCATCTGGTTAAGTCCTTCCCTAAGGTACAAAAAAAAAAACAAAATAAAATGCTGTGGGAGTGTTTCTCAGCAGCAGGGACCGGGACTGATTAAGGGAAGGGTTAATGCAACCCAAAAATAACCTCCAGTGTGCAATGAGCTGAACTTGGGGTCGCAGTTCAAAAGAAACCTATAAAGTCTGACCTGTTCTGATGGTCTCCACCAGTTTGGAGTCATGGTGGGACAACAGCATGGACTGGTAGTATCCTGGGTTCTTTTCTAGCCGGTCTTGAGCTCCACTGGCTGCCATCCAGATCAAAGCACGGTGCTCATTGGGGATCCCCTTGCGTACATAACGCTTTACTGAACCATAAAGACAAAAATTACATTTGGCTGAGTTTTGACACGTGCATTTGTTTGTAAGGATAGCATACTGGTAGTTTTTCACACTTACATTTCACATTCTTTTGCACTTTGCGTTTACCCTTGAGCAGTCTGGTCCACTTGATAGCGCGTCGGGTGAGGATGACCAGATACTCTGACATGAGCTCCTCGTAGGATTCATAATCAAAGTCATCAGAGCGCTCGAAGCCATAGGGATCAACTCTGAATGAAAAAGACGATGTTTCAAACTAATTTCACAGAGAAGTCAAAGGGATTGTTCTCAAAATGACAAAACATAGCAATAAACCACAGTGAAACGGTGGATCTAATGCAATCAACAGAAACAGACCCAATGTTGCTCTTTTACTTGTGTCCAAGTATTTAAAATATTGATATTTGGGTTAATTAAAGAACCACTTCAGACATGGAACATGCATCTACCTTTCCTAGAAGACAAAGGTGTGGGTGTAGGTAGCTCAAGCTAATGCCTTAGGTAACATGTTAATCTTCCTACAGCTTAACCTTCCCAACAAGCAAAGTCCTTCCTGAGGAACTAAGGCATTTACAAACCATTACTCCAAAACTCAATTACATCTGTTTTGAATCTGTTTGACCCCAGACTATAGTGCAACATAATTATCTCAAACAATTCCCCATAGGATTCATTTAAGTAAAGCTATAAATATGCAAATGTTGCGTGTAACATTTAACAAAAAAAGAAAAAAAAAAAAAAAATCAATGGTACGTAACAGACCTATCACTAAACGTTTATCGATAAGGCAGCAAACTAAGGGCTTTAGGACTCCAACTAACGATTATTTTGCTAATGGATTAATCTGTCAACTATTTTTCCAATTATTTGATTAATAACTGGATAGCAAAAGGTGCTTTTTTGTACAGAATTTGAACCAAGTGAAGCTAAAACTACGCCACTTAAGGAGTCCTAGATAGAGCATATTTACAGTCAGAGAAGGTTTTTCACCTTAAAATCAAAACGTCTATATTTTTGTACAATTTTGTCCCAATTACTACTCTAAATGGGTTGTTCTTTCATCAAATGGCATGTTTTAGAGTCTGTATTAAATTAGTTACGACTTTCAATAATGGATTAATCCAATTAATTGTTTAAACCTTAGATCCGTTATAGATAGATAGATAGATAGATAGATAGATAGATAGATAGATAGATAGATAGATAGATAGATAGATAGATAGATACCAGAAATTATAGCTGCACAATAAAATGAATATTAATATGACTGCAATAACAATGTGTGCAATATTGAAATTGCAAGGGTCTGATTGGATCAAGTGTTTACTACCCTTTAATATTTTAATCATCAATCGTCAATACCGTCTTTTGCCATCTGAATAGACTCATTTCATTTGTTGACCAAATCTTATATCGACTTTAGTCGCCAAGATGCTACAGCTCAAGGAGTGGTAAAGATGATGAAAAACAATGTGAAAATGTTGATTAAATGCAATCAATATCTTCATTGCAATATTCAACAATAATATTGCAAATACACGTCTTCCTAATATTGTAAAGCCAAACTAAAACTGAACTAGGAAATGTTTCATCTATTTTTGATCATACAAAAAAAAAAAGGGGGGGTTCTGCATAAAAAAAGTAATTGTTAGATAAATCTGGACTGCAGTATTCTTCATCAAATGCCTGTTCTTAAATACATTGTTTAGGCATTTAATAATATTTATCACCCCCGATGCTGAAAATAATTGCTAGTATTGTGGTTTTAAACCTGGTTCACACCCACCACTACCCTAAAAAGCACTGAAATTACCCATTTTTGACTTTTAAACAGATGTGAACTTGCTTTAAAGAATTGGTCTCCAGGGTAATCTAATCCAGTTCCTTTTTGACCAGTCTAAATATTTAAGATCTTTAACTAGGGCTGGTCTAACATAGTTCAGATTCTTTAAAAGCAGTGAAATGGCCCTTTAATCTGGTGCTGAATAAGGTTCAAATCGGATACTAACTTCAGGGTAGTTCAGAGGTAGTTTTTTTATAGAGTAAATCTTTAACTTAAAAGGATTATAAAAGGAGTATAAAAACATTTAACAAGGGGATATAAGATAGAACAGCTAAATGTTGACAGATACGAGTCTAAATATGCTTTTGTTTGGATAAAACTGGTATTAAAAAATCTGATGAAGCAGTGTACCTGAATGCAACAACCGTTATTTTACTAAATTTAATTTTAGCTAGTTAATGGCTAACCACTCGATTAATACTCAAAACTACATTCTTACTTTTTCCAATATGTACAACGCGAGGACCACAACAGGCTTACAGCTCTTTTTTTTTTTTTTTTTCTTTCCCTGAACACATTTGTAACTATTATAACAGTCTTTACCTGTCCGCTCGTTCTTTAGCTGTACTCTGGTTCATGAAGGACTGGGTCCCGTTGGTCGACTTTATCGCCGTATCCATTGCCTCTTCTGCTCCAGTAAAATATCGACAACTGAGCTATAATCCCAGCATCTGTCCGTCAGTGTTTTCCTCAACAAAATCAAAGGTTTACACCCGAATCGGCTCAGAGTTAAGTTGAGGAAAGTTCTCCTGGACGCTCACTTTCTCCATGTTTGGCGTGCGGAGAATCGGGACAGGACGCTGCTCTCGCTCACTCTCTTTGAAATTAATTTACTCCAGAACACAAAAAAACCCGCGAAGAACAATGCCAAAATCCCCCCCAAGTTAATTTGTAGTCCTAATTTGGGTCACCCTTATTTTTTTATTACTAAAGTCGAAGTCAACCAAGCCATTTGTGTCGGGGGTGTTGAGGGTTTTCCTCGGTCGTCATCCACAAGCACCTGCTCCTGCTGGTCCTCGTCTTCTAGTGTAACTAACCTGTCCTGTAGAACCAAGAAAATAGTTCCAAACCAGCCCCAAAAAGACCCCACCCACTATATCCTAGATGTTTAGTCAATTGGTGTCCCTCCTCCTGCCCGGTTGGACTCCATTGAGGATTAGGGAACAGGGACAAACCACCGCGGTGAAGTTAGGTTGAAGTTGGATATTAGATATTCAAGCTCCACGGAGTTAGCGGCATCTAGCTCACGGTTGATCCGATTCAGGCACTCAGATTTCGGCTAGCTGCTCTCCTGTTGCTCCCTCTTCTGACGCGCGGTGGTTCACTTAGGGACCGTCAATAAGTTTCCGAACCAAACAATCGTGGAAAATAAAAATAAATAAATTCCTTGTCTTGCGATCAGTTGAAACAAAAACAATGGTAAATCATGCTACTAGATTACATCAATGAGGCACACCCTTTTTTATTCCATTTTAAGCCTTTTTACATTTTTAAGGAATTCTTTTAGTCCAAAATTAGCATTTTTCTTCATGTGACCTACTGACACAAAATCTGTCTGAAATGGTTCTGCTACACTGGATAGATGAGGCACACCCTTTTTTATTCCATATTAAGCCTTTTTACATTTTTTGTAATATTTTCAGTTCAAAATTAGCCTTTTTCTTCAATAGCTTTCAGGCCATGTGACCAATTCGGACAAAATCTATCTGAAATTGTTCTGCTACAATGGATAGATGAGGCACACTCATTTTTATTCCATTTCAAGCCTTTTTTACATTTTGTTAGGATTATTTTTAGTTCAAAATTAGCCTTTTTCTTCAATAGCTTCCAGGTCATGTGACCAATTCACACAAAATCTATCTGAAATTGTTCTGCTACAATGGATAGATGAGGCACACTCATTTTTATTGAATTTTAAGTATTTTCTATTTTTTATACATTTCTTTCATCACAAATCATGTTTTTTCTTCAATAGTTTTAGGTCACGTGACCCAGTGGTACAGAACTACTGTTAAATAATTATATTAGACTGAATAAATTAGACACATTTTTTTTAATCTGATTTAATTGCATTTTCTATTTTTTGTCAATAGCTTTGAGGTAACATGCCTTTCACAAAACTATTGTTAAATCGTTCTACTAAACATGACAGATGAGACACAGTCTTAAAGCAATCTAACAGATCTACAGTTTTATTTCCAACATAATTTATTTCTAACATTATTGGACAAACTTCACACTTTGCACCTTACTTGCATGATGAACATTTCCATCCTTTCATTGCATTGTCATTTTCTGTGCTGTTTGTGTTGAGGCACTGGACATGGAGCCATCTATCAGTCATCACACTGGATCTGTTATTATCGTAGATGCTGATGGCTGTGGGCAGGAAGGATCTCCTGTAGCGGTCTGTCTTACAGCAGATCTGAAGAAGCCTCTGACTGAAGACACTCTGTTGTTGTAGGACAGTCTCATGAAGAGGATGCTCAGGGTTCTCCATAATGTTCTTCATTTTATGAAGAATCCTTCTTTGCACAATGATCTCCAGAGGTTCCAGAGAAGAGCCAGCTTTCTTTATCAGCTTGTTGAGCTTTTTTAAGTCCCTAGCTCTGATGCTGCTACCCCAGCAGATGATGGAGAAGAGATCACACTTTCCACAACAGACTTATGGAAGATATGCAGCATCTTGCTGCAAACACCAAAGGATCTAAGCTTCCTCAAGAAGTACAGTCTGCTCTGTCCCTTCTTGTAGATGGCTTCACAGTTGCATCTCCACTCTAGTCTGTTGTCCAGGTGAACACCGAGGTATTTATACTCCTCCCCCACCTTCACCTCTTCTCCCATGATGGAAATAGTTTTTGACTTATTCCTGTTTCTCTTAAAATCTACAATCATCTCCTTTGTTTTAGTCACGTTCAAAATGAGATGATTGTTTCCACACCATGACACAAAGCGGTCCACCACCTTCCTGTACTCAGCTTCTTGTCCATCTCTGATCTACCCCACGACTGCAGAATCATCCGAGTATTTCTGCAGGTCACAGGAGTCTGTCTTGTACTGGAAGTCTGAGGTGTACAGAGTGAAAAAGAATGGTGAGAGTACCGTCCCCTGTGGTGCTCCTGTGCTGCTGACTACCTGGTTAGACACACAACCCTTCAGTCTCACAAACTGTGGTCTGTTTGTCAGGTAGTCTTTAATCCAGGAGATTGTTGAGGCCTCCACCTGAGTCTTCTGGAGTTTCTGACAAAGCAAATCAGGTTGGATTGTGTTAAATGCACTGGAGAAATCAAAGAACATGATCCTCACAGTGCTGCTGGCTTTGTCCAGACGACAGTGGGTTTGTTGAAGCAGGTGTATGACGGCATCTTCAACTCCAACTCCACAGCAATAAGCAAACTGAAGGGGGTCCTGATGGTTTACTGTTTGCTTACTCAGGTGGGCCAACAGGAGTCTCTCTAGGACCTTCATGATGTGGGATGTCAGGGCAACAGGTCTATAGTCATTGAGGACTGATGGGTGAGTTTTCTTTGGTACCGGAATAAGACAGGAGGTCTTCCACAACACTGGAACCTTCTTCTGGGCCAGGCTAAAGTTGAAGAGATGCTGCAGAATCCCACAGAGCTGCTCTGCACAGCCCTTCAGGACTCTAGAGGTGACACAATCTGGACCTGCAGCCTTATTCCAATTCAGTCTCTCCAGTTGCATCTTCACCTGACTTCTTTCGTGGCAGCCTGTCTGGAGTTTGCCAAAAGGCACCTGAAGGACTCTCAGACCACGAGAAACAGAATTCTTTGGTCTGATTACACAAAGATTCGTCATGTTTGAAGGAGACCGACACCGCTTATCAAAGGCCAACACCATCCCAACAGTGAAGCATGGTGGTGGCAGCATCATGCTATGAGGATGTTTTTCAAAGCAGAAACTGGCAGACTAGTCAGGATAGAGGGAAAAATGAATGTAGCAATATACAGAGACATCCTGGATGAAACCTTCTCCAGAGCATTTTTGACCTCAGACTGGAGCGACGGTTAATTTTTCAGCAGGACAACGACCCGAAGCCCACAGCCAAGACCTCAGAACCACCCTGTAAATGTCCTGGAGTGGCCCAGCCAGAGTCCAAACTTGAATCTGATGGAACATCCGGAGAGATCTGAAAATAGCTGTGCACACACCTCTCTCATCCAACCTGATGGAGCTTGAGATGTTCTGCAAAGAAGAATGGGCCAAACTGGTGAGCTAAGCTATTGGTGTCATATTCAAAAGGCTTGAGGCTTTAACTGCTGCCAAAGGTGGATCATAAAGTGTTAAGCAAAGACTGTGAATACTTACGGAAATGTGATTTTGTTGGAATAATTTAATATAGATTTATCTTATATTTTCTCCTATCCTTAACTTGACTATTTGATTTTTATAACCTTTCATGATGTTTGTGTGAGTAAAGGATGTGATGAATTTGTCTGCAGGCAAAGGTCATAAATGGAGTCGAGAAGGAAGCAGTCCGCAGTTGAGGAGGTCATAAAAGATGAAGGCTGATTGTGCTGAACGGACAACACACTGATCCTAAGATTGGAGGAGACTGTGGAAGTGTGTTGTTAAAAGATAATGGTGTTTATGACCTGTTTACGATGCAGTTGTTGTTTCCCATCCTTAGAGAATGACGTTCTTTGTAACTAGGGACCCCCGAATGATAATAAAAAGAGTGGAACGGACAGATGTTTTTCAGAGCGGTGCAATATTTGTAACTGAAAACATCTCTATCCGTTCTCCTCGCAGCGAGTAAATAACTAATTCTTTGTCTTTCTCTTCTTTTTGTGATGTTATAAGTATTGCAAGTTGTTTAAACCTGACATTAATTTGGTCCTTCGGAGCCGGATTCCAAATACGCCTGATGATTCCAGCGGGTTGGTGGATACCAGTAAGACCGTGCGCACGGCAAGTCTTATCAGACTCACAGACCCTTTCCGGGACTGGTTCTCGGCCCGCCCGCTGGGGTCTGACGGCTGACGGAACTCTGACAGAGAGGAGAAGACAAAGTGGTGAGTTGAATCTGGATTAAAAAAAGTGTGACGAATGACTGGGGGTCATTGCGTGGAATAAAACCCTGTGAATCCTAGGCCCTAACAGGTAAAAGTAGGACGGCGGAGTCCTGAAGAAGTATTAATAAGTAATACTGAAAATTTCGTGTTTCCAGGACGGCGGAGTCCGCGTTTAAGTATTTTAAACAACAAAAATACTAAGAAAATTCCGCGTTTAACAATGTATGTAGAGAGGGAGACTCTACATACATAGATGCTATAGATGAATATAAATTAACTGATCAAGTAGCTGCAAGAATTGAATCAAGTATCTGTTGGTGGTGTACGATAAACAAAAACGTGGACAGGATCAACTATATTCACTACAATGTGCAAAAACTAGGAAATTGGACACAAAGCGGGTTTGAAGCTGTCCATGACCAATTGGCTTCAACTTCCCTGATGGCATTCCAGAATAGAATTGCTTTGGACATGTTGTTAGCTGAAAAAGGAGGAGTTTGTGCCAATTTTGGAGAAAAATGTTGCACATTTATACCTAACAACACTGCTGCTGACGGTAGCCTCACTAA
Source organism: Girardinichthys multiradiatus (assembly GCF_021462225.1). Taxonomy (NCBI): domain Eukaryota; kingdom Metazoa; phylum Chordata; class Actinopteri; order Cyprinodontiformes; family Goodeidae; genus Girardinichthys; species Girardinichthys multiradiatus. The sequence goes on from NC_061797.1 coordinate 21,925,731, forward strand.
AGCCATAGAAGGTTTGAGATCTCTAAATGGCAAAATGAAGGAGCATTCTGGAGTAGACACCTCGATGTGGGACTCCTGGCTGGATGTGTTTGGGAAGTATAAAATTTTAGTATCATCAGTAATAATTTCCTTTGCAGTGTTTGCTGCAATTTTTGACATTGCGTGGATGTTGTTGTATTCCCTGCCTTCGTTCTCTGCTTTACCGTTTCATCACCACAGCTATTTCTCCTATGGAAGACAGAGTTACACAACTATCCGTTATTTAAACATCAGGATGATGAAGATGATGAGGATGTGACTGACCACTTTTCTAGCCTGTATCCAGATCCATTTCTATATGATTCTGTGATTTGAATGTCAGTAAGTGCCTCCGAGTGTAATTATATTTGGGCTCATGAAAAATGATCTTGCATTTAAAAATCTAAAAGAAGTGGCTGTTTAAGTGATATGAGAATATGAGCAAATATAAGATAAACAGGGAGGAAATGTTGGAATAATTTAATATAGATTTATCTTATATTTTCTCCTATCCTTAACTTGACTATTTGATTTTATAACCTTTCATGATGTTTGTGTGAGTAAAGGATGTGATGAGTTTGTCTGCAGGCAAAGGTCAAAAATGGAGCCGAGAAGGAAGCAGTTGAGGAGGTCATAAAAGATCAGAATCAGAATCAGAATCAGAAAAGCTTTATTGCCAAGTACGTTTTTGGACATACAAGGAATTTGTTTTGGCGTAGTCGGTGCAATACAGTACAAATTAAACAGTACAAACATATCTACAATATAATATAAATATAAGTGCACAGTTTTAAGTGAGTGAGAGTAAATATAGAGCAGTATAAGATGCAAGAGCAATACAACAGTGCAGGTGATCATTGTGCAAGTAAAGCAGTGCAAGTAAGCAGGAGTCCAAGCTGAGCGTTAATGTAACACATAGAGTTACAGGTTACAGGTGTCCTGTCAGCAAAAAAAAGGGGGGGTGTGGGGGAAAGGGGGAATGTCAGGGTGGTTTCCGGGCTTTGTTAACCAGGCTGGTGGCAGATGGGAAAAAACTGTTCTTGTGGCGTGAGGTTTTGGTCCGGATGGACCGCAGCCTCCTGCCAGAGGGGAGAGTCTCAAAGAGTCTGTGACCGGGGTGGGAGGGATCAGCCAGAATCTTCCCTGCCCGCTTCAGGGTCCTGGAGGTGTACAGTTCCTGGAGCGACAGTAGACTGCAGCCAATCACCTTCTCAGCAGACCGAATGACACGCTGCAGCCTGCCCTTATCCTTGGCTGTAGCAGCGGCGTACCAGATGGTGATGGAGGAGGTGAGGATGGACTCAATGATGGCTGTGTAGAAGTGCACCATCATAGTCTTTGGCAGGTTGAATTTCTTCAGCTGCCGCAGGAAGAACATCCTCTGCTGGGCTTTCTTGATGAGGGAGCTGATGTTTGGCTCCCACTTGAGATCCTGGGAGATGATGGTTCCCAGGAAGCGGAAAGATTCCACAGTGTCAATTGTGGAGTCACAGAGGGTGATGGGGGCAGGTGGGGCTGGGTTCTGCCTGAAGTTCACAACCATCTCCACTGTCTTTAGAGCGTTGAGCTCAAGGCTGTTCTGGCTGCACCAGTCCAACAGATGGTCCACTTCCCATCTGTACGCGGACTCGTCACCATCAGAGATGAGTCCGATCAGGGTGGTGTCGTCCGCAAACTTCAGAAGCTTGACAGACTGGTGACTGGAGGTGCAGCTGTTGGTGTACAGGGAGAAGAGCAGAGGAGAGAGAACACAGCCTTGGGGGGAACCGGTGCTGATGGTCAGGGAGTCAGAGACGTGCTTCCCCAGCCTCACGCGCTGCTTCCTGTCAGACAGGAAGTCAGTGATCCACCTGCAGGTGGAGTCGGGCACACTCAGCTGGGAGAGCTTCTCCTGGAGCAGAGCTGGGACGATGGTGTTGAAGGCAGAGCTGAAATCCACAAACAGGATCCTGGCATAGGTTCCTGTGGAGTCCAGGTGCCGGAGGATGAAGTGAAGGGCTAGGTTGACTGCATCATCTACAGACCTGTTGGCTCTGTAGGCAAACTGCAGGGGGTCCAGGAGGGGGTCGGTGATGTCTTTTAGGTGTGAGAGCACAAGGCGCTCAAAGGACTTCATCACCACAGAGGTCAGGGCGACGGGTCTGAAGTCATTAAGCCCTGTGGTCCTTGGCTTCTTGGGAACAGGGACGATGGTGGAGGACTTGAAGCAGGCTGGCACATGACATGTCTCCAGTGAGGTGTTAAAAATGTCTGTGAAGACTGGAGACAGCTGATCAGCGCAGTGCTTCAGGCTGGCTGGTGAGACAGAGTCTGGTCCAGCAGCTTTCCGGGGGTTCTGTCTCCTGAAGAGTTTGTTGACGTCCCTCTCCTGGATGGAAAGAGCCGTCCTCGGCGTGGGTAGGGGGCTGGTGGGGGTTGGAGGTGCCAAGGCCCCTCTTGAGGTTGGGGAGGTGGGGGTGGTGGATTGTGGCTGCAGCTGTTGGGGGGCGTCGTGGGAGATGGTTGCAGGACTGTCCCTTTGTCTTTCAAAGCGGCAGTAGAACTCGTTCAGGTCGTTGGCGAGGCGTCGGTCGTTGATGGAGTGGGGGGCTTTCGGCTTGTAGTTGGTGATTTGCTTGAGCCCTTTCCAGACAGACGCAGAGTCGTTGGCTGAGAACTGGTTTTGGAGCTTCTCAGAGTACAGTCGTTTGGCCTCTTTCACTGCCTTGCCAAACTTGTACTTAGCCTCTCTGTATATGTCTTTGTCCCCACTCCTGAAGGCCTCTTCCTTATCCAGTCTTAACCTTCTGAGTTTAGCTGTGAACCAGGGTTTGTCATTGTTGTAACTCACCCTGGTGCATGATGGTACACAGCTGTCCTCACAGAAGCTGATGTAGGAAGTCACAGCCTCTGTGTACTCGTCCAGACTGTTGGTAGTAGTCCTGAACACATCCCAGTCTGTACAGCCTAAACACGCCTGGAGATTCTCCACAGCCTCACTGCTCCACTTCCTTGACGTCCTCACAACAGGTTTGCAGAGCTTTAGTTTCTGCCTGTATGCAGGAATCAGGTGGACCATGATGTGGTCGGATTGGCCCAGTGCAGCACGTGGGACGGCGTGATAAGCGTCTCTGATGGTGGTGTAACAGTGATCCAGAATGTTGTCCTCTCTGGTCGGACATTTTATAAACTGTCTGTATTTGGGAAGTTCGTGGGTCAGATTACCTTTGTTAAAGTCACCAGCGACGATAACTAAGGAGTCCGGGTTGGTCCGCTCCACACTCAGTATCTGGTCGGCGAGCATGCGCTGTGCGACCTGCACGTTAGCTTGCGGTGGGATGTAAACACCGACCAGGATGAACGAAGCGAACTCACGGGGGGAATAGAAAGGCTTACAGTTTATGATGAAGGCTTCCAGGTCTGGAGAACAGTGCTGTTGAATCACTGTCACGTCGTTGCACCAACCACTGTTGAGGTAAAAACAGATTCCTCCACCTTTCGCTTTGCCGGAGAGTTCCGTGTCTCTGTCCGCTCTGTAGAGCTGGAATCCTGCCAGCTGCAGCGCGGAGTCCGGTATTAATCCACACAGCCACGTCTCCGTGAAGCACAAAACTGCCGATGAATAAAAGTCCCTGTTTTTCCCCAACAGCAGTTGTAGTTCCTCCATTTTGTTGGGAAGTGAGCGCACGTTAGAGAGAAATATTCCAGGTAACGGTGTTCGTAGTCCACGCTGGCGAAGACGTACCAGCACCCCAGCCCGTTTCCCTCTCTTCCGGCGTTTCACCGCGTGAACAAAGGTGAGCGAACCTTTGACCAGAATGTCCAAACATTCCAGAGCAGTAGGTAGAAATGTTGGAAATAACTCCTCTGGTGTAGTAGCCCTGATGTTCATGAGTTCTTCTCTGGTGAGAGAGCTCCGGGTACCATCACAGAAGACCGTTTTAAAGCAAAAAACAAAACAAAACAATGCGCACCAACACGCCGAGGCAACCATCCCGCAGATGAAGGCTGATTGTGCTGAATGGACAACACACTGATCCTAAGATTGGAGGAGACTGTGGAAGTGTGTTGTTAAAAGATAATGGTGTTTATGACCTGTTTACGATGCAGCTGTTGTTTCCCATTCTTAGAGAATGACGTTCTTTGTAACTAGGGATCCCCGAATGATAATAAAAAGAGGACAGATGTTTTTCAGAGCGGTGCGAGAGATTGTAACTGAAAACATCTCTATCCGTTCTCCTCGCAAAAAAACTAAATAACTAATTCTTTGCCTTTCTCTTCTTTTTGTGATGTTATAAGTATTGCAGGTTGTTTAAACCTGACAGATTTATTTTTCTATTTTTAATAAATTTGCAACAATCTCAAACAGACTTCTTTCAGATTGTCATAATGGGGCGTTGTGTGTAGAATTTTAATGAAATAGATTAAATTGATACCATTTAGAATAAGGCTGTGACATAACTAAATGTGGAAAAATGCAGCGCTGTGAATACTTTGCGGATGCACTGTATGTAATTTATTTTGGTGACAAGTACACCTTCTAAAAGAGAGGTATTATTAAAACTCTTCACTAATGGATTACTGGTTTATATTGCAGATTTGTTGATATCCAGTCATGTTTAACTCAGTGCTGATGTATGACTTCTACTTCTTACATTGGTACAATATCACAGTAAACATTTATATTACCTTTGGTAAACTGTGAGGAGGAAGCTCTGTTCTGTCACCAAACAGAATCACACCAGCTGTGGTGGGATTGGCGTCCACCACTCCTGATGCATGGGCAGACACATTAAACAGGCTTGCAATATTTTGCATAAGCAACATGATAATTTATAAATATTTAAAGTGGCTAAAACTGTGTTTGCCAGCAAATATGAACATTTGTTGATATCAATCTTAAAATGATGAAGTAGATGCTGACAAACAAGTGAAATGTTAACTTAAAAAATACAATCACACACATACCTCTCCTATCAACTGCTGATGTGGACAAAAGGAGCATAGCTCGGAATGATGGACGAACGCTTCGACCCTTGATTTGTGAAGGGTCATCTGTGCCCCTCTTTTTCCAAAGTAAGGTTAACTCACAATCAGATATACCAAGAAACTGGTTCATGCATTGAAGACTTATACAGTAAAGCTGGACAGTTTAAAAAAAAAGCAGGCGTGATCTGCTATAATGAATGTTTTACATTTGACTGTAGCTTGTAAGCTTTGAGAATTACCTTGCATCTGATCACAGTATGTATTATAATCCTATGTTTAATCAAAATGATCAATTGTGATTACACAAATTCTTAAAAAAGAAGTGTGTTCTGTCTATTCTGTCTAGTAGAATGATTTCACATTAGTTTTGTATCATCGGGTCATGTGTACTAAAAGCTATTGAAAAAATCATGATTTGTGATTAAAGAAATTTATAAAAAATAGAAAATGCATTAAAATCAGATTTTAAAAAAAGGGTGTGCCTCATATATCCAGTCTAGTAGAACAATTTCAGACAGATTTTGTGTCAGTGGGGCACATGACCTGGAAGCTGTTGAAGAAAAATGCAAATTTTTGAACCAAAACATTCCAAAAAAATATAAAAATGCTTAAAATGGAATATAAAAGGGTGTGCCTCATCTGTGCAGTGTAGTAGAACAATTTCAGATAGATTCTGTGTCAGTAGGTCACTTGACCTGGAAGCTATTGAAGAAAAATGCTAATTTCTGACCCAAACAATTCCTAAAAATACAGAAAAGACTTATGGAATAAAAAGGGTGTGCCTCATCTGTGCAGTGTAGTACAAAAATCTCATACATATTTTGTGTCAATTGGTCACCTGACCTGAAGGTATTGAAGAAAAATGGTGAATTTTAATATAAAAAATTCATACAAAATAGGAAATCCATCTAAATGAGACAATAATGGGTGTGCCTCCTTCTCCCAGTCTAGTAGGACAATTTAAGAGTGATTTTGTGTGAATTGGTCACATAATCTCAAAGCTATTAAAGAAAAATGGCGAATTGTAATATCAAAAATTCATAAAAAATTGAAATTGCACTTAAATTCAAAATAAATTAGTGTGCCACATCTTTCTCGTCTAATATGATGATTTGACATGGATTTTGTGTCACTGGGTCACAAGACATGAAAGTTATAAATGTTTGTTTCTCCCGAGTATTTGGTTCGGACATTTAACGACGGCCCCTAAGCGAACCACCGGGTGTTGGTTGAGCGAGACAGCAGAGAGCAGTTGCCCGGAATCAGTCTGCTTTTGCCGGTTGAAACAGGAGGCTGACCCGCTGAATCAGCGGAGCTCAAATATCCAATAGCCATCTTCAAACTAACTTCACTGCGGTGAACAACCGCACTAAATCAGATCTAATGTTGCCTTCACGTGATTTCCCATAATGTCGTAACTTAGAGATTCCTGAGGGCTTAAAAAGGATTTATGATGCATTCATGTGACTTTGGGAAAAGGTATAACGCTTGGCTAATCAAATGAAGCGAAGTGAGGTGAAACTAAACCTCTGCTGAGGTAGTCATTTACTCAGTTTATTTCACATGACACTAATGAATTGATTATTTAGATTGGAAATTATATTTTAAAAACAAGTAATTAGATTGATCAAATGCTGAGAGAATCTGGATATCATCCCAGGAATGCAATCATCACTTTATCCTTTATTTAGTATAGATTCCTGCCAAAATTTGTTTTTCCAAAATGATGCTAAAATTGCAAAAAATAGGACTTGCTCATTTGTAATCTCGTGCCACAGAAGTACAAATGTCAACAAAAATCTTTATTATAATTGAGATACAAATTGAACAACAATACAAACAACAATGACCACATAAATCTGACCCAGGTGTCACGTTAACACAAGGGCTTAATCACACCTGTTAAAATTCCTTTTTTTTTTTTTTTTGCTGTCAAAACAATGAGAAAATAAAAAAAACACTTTTAATGTAACACAAATCCTGTATTTACTAGTAAACAAGCAAATCTGTTAAATTTAGAAAAGAAAAGCTGAAATAGCCTGATTGCATTAGTGTGCACACCCTTAAACTAATATTTTGTTGAACCACTGTATGATTAATTTGCAATGATCAATGCATCCCTCCTAGATTGAACTAGATAGATCTGGCATCATATGTAGAGTCTGATTAACTTTGCTTCCTTAGTAGGACTTTAATCATATTTACTCATTTCTTTAGCTGAACTCATAGTTTGCAAAAAAGTTACAGTTGTAATAAATATGGAACAGAAACCTAACGTTTCTCTGTTGCTGGGAAAAAGACAAGACGGAAACTGGTCAGGGAGGATGACAATGTATCATCCTTTAATGAAACCAAGCTTAAACATTACACAGTAATTTCAAAATGCATCATCAAAAGAACATCATACTGTAACCACAGTGAAACATGGTGATGGAACTAGACTTTTTGTCATGGTGGATGAAATCATGAACAGTTCAAAATAAGTCTGTTTCAACCCAAAACCTAGGGCTGACAATAAAGAAGATTTTTTTTTAGCACCACTGGGAGCATATGTCAAAAGTAATTAATAATAATAATCATGGTCTCATTTTATTTACATCTCAAAACCTCTCCCTTTTAACAGGTTGTACAGACTTTTGTACAAATCCACCAACACGTCCTGAAAAAACATCTTTAAGAATACAAAGACCTTTTATGACCTCAGGTTTTTTTTTTTATTATTCTCCTGTAAAGTATAAGAATAAGTTGATATTCAGACTATCTGCAGTGGTGTGATCCTGCCTGCGGTGTTAGATTCTGGATCGGTAGCTCTACTGAACATCTAACTGCAGACATGTTTGGCTCTGTGGTGTGAGCAATTATCTACTCTGAACAAGTCTCACTTTGTCCCAATTTAGGCACAGCTGAGATGTGTCATGGAGCTGCGATTTTGTAACCTGACATGAAAAGGTATCAGAGAGGTCATGAATAAAACACTTTTTTCTTAGTAAACAGCCTTGTCAAGATACTTGCTACACTGTGACATTTAGATGGCAACAAGAGTGAGCTATTTTGATTTTAAAGCTTTCAGATTAAAAACTGGACAAAACTGTTTCATAAAGAATACAATATTTAAGGATGCAGACTATTTAATTAAACTTTGTTTCCTGCTAGATAGTCAGTGCTGTTATTTACACAAAATATAACTGTGAAGGCTGAGTAGGCTGAGTAGGGTTTCTGATACTGAAGCTTCACTTCACTTTGAATGTTTGTAATTTTTACACCTCTTTTAAATCCCAGAAATTTCAGTGGGTGAACAGGTTTGTCCAAACTGCAACTATTCAGCAACTATTCAGTTTAAACAGATTCTGACTTGTAGCACTAAACCTAGAAAGTGAAGGTGTCAGTAAATCGTATTATTTTAGGTTTATATGTTTGTTTCACTGAAGGATCTGCGTAAGTGATGGTTTTGTACTTTGGTTTCTGTTTTGTGTCTTCTTTTTCTGGTTGAAACTGATGTGAGAGTAACACAGAGCTCTCACTGTCTGCAAATGCGTTGTTGTCGGCAGTCTCTTGCAAATGGCTAAAGCTTCCTTTCTTTCCAATATCATTCTTCTGTGATAGTTTTCCATCTTCATTTCCTTCTTCAATGGCCTCCTTGTGTTTTCTTTCAGATTCGCCCTTTGATTTCCTTATTGTTACCGCAGGAAGACTAATGAAATGGGGACTACATTTGTCCTTGTCTTGAAAATCTTCCATTGACACATTATTTTCCTGATGAATGAAAGATAAATGTGATAGCTGGTTTTCACTAATTTCTGGGAGTGGGGTTGACTCAATCTGATTAACCCTATTTTTACCATCAAATCTGTAAATGCATGGGATGACGCACTTGGAGAACCCACCTTGAATAGGCTTTGGTCTTTGAACATTCATGTCCCCATTGGTATATTCCAAAGAACACGTCTGGGTTTTTGATTTGCTATTGTCTTCTGTCTGTTTGGATTCACCTCCAACTGATTCACAGGAAGAACACTCCAGGTTTCTCAACAGATTGCCTGTGGTCTCCCTTAATATTTTGTCCTGTTCCCAGCTTTCAGAAACCTCAGATTTAATTTCCTTTAGGGATTGTTCAGGAGAGGAATCTACACATTTGGACCAGGTAGAGGGGCAGGTCATGATTGTGGCTATTTGCCAGTTTACTGGCATTTCCACCTGAAGAAGAACTTTACAAGGTTGTGGGAGTGACCATTCAGTCACAGAAATTAAAGGGAGTACCTCTAGATCTGCAAATTTGACCCTTTTCGTAAGAGAGTCAGCTTCGTCGACTGTAGTTGGGATTTGGCTGAAATGTTTCGAGCCTCCAACCTTATCATCGATATCATGACCTTGAGCCTTTATACGTTTTAGTGAACAGCAAATCTCTTGATCCAATGAGTCTGCTTTCAGATGAGTCTCATCTTCTGTGTGTGAATTTGCTTTAGTTAAAATGTCGGCGTCATGTTCAGGGTTTTGAAGTTGTCCATGTGTAATTTGAATAGCTTTTAATTTTTGCACACCAGTTATACATGTCTTGCTCTTCCCTAGGTTCTGTTTATTGAACGCTTGGCGAGCCACCTGTTGTTTCTCTCTTTCAGCACCAGCTACTTTTTCTTTAATTTTAGATGCAACCCTGTTTCCCACACCAGGCCATTCATGAGATGAAGATAGATCACTTTGCTTACATACAGTAGCTATGTTTTCAAATCTTGTCATTAAGGAGTTTAGGAGGATCCCTTTTCCAATGTGTCTTGGTTTGAATGGCTCTTTCTTCATGGTTTTCATTTCCTGTTGTTTCTGCTCAGCCATGGCAAACTTGGCCATGATTTCTTTCACACTACCACGTCTTTTTAATCTTTTGTCTCTGGTGTCAGTGTTGTGTTTTCTGTTGTGATTACGGTTATCTTGACCTGGTACTCCCCTGCTGGAAGCCAGAGTTCCTACCTCCTTCTGGTTGGTGTTATAAGGTTTAGGCGAAGACCTTGAGAACTTAGACTGAAGGAGCTGGAACCTGGTAAGGCGGCGAGATCGTAATTCCTCTGTACTTTGATCAATTTTGCACTTTTCAGAAATGTTGGAACTGCTCTCACCATTCTTTTTTTGCAATGGATGTACCACTTTGAGGCCTTTCTGACACAGAGTCTTTTTAGCTCTCTGCAGACCAGGTTCCTCAGTGTTTCTTGTGTAAATTTGTGTCACAGTGCTAGACTCTGCCATCTCCATGCTTGTGTTATTGGTTGTCCTCTTGAGCAGATCCTGCATTAGGTAATGCAGTAGACTCTCAAAGATCCCTCGGAGCACTGGTCGGCATTTCGGGTCTCTAACTAGCTTCCTCAATGCACCGACATCGGGGCTGATTCCGGTTTTCCGACAATCTGGTCTACAGAGAATAGAGGACATGCAAGACTTTTTGAAACTGACAACAACACCCTTAACAACAATTTGGAAATTGATCTTTAGAGCAGCAAAAGCAGTTTTTATTTCTCTAAACTGCAAAATAAGATGTTTTCCCACTTCACCATTTAACCCTGTTAATCAGTCAGTGAAAAACTCCTCCCTATTTGAACTGGTATTTCATTAGTTATCTTATTACTCTAGCGGAAGCAAGGATTTTAGTTTTAGATCGCATTTGAAGCTGATCAAATGCTCGGACTACAGTTCTTTGAACTTTGGTAGTAAGCTGCAAAACCAGACATAGAACTCTGCTTGAAAATCAAAAAAACAAGCTTAAAATTAATGTGTAAATAATGAGACACAGTCAGTCAATTCAGTTCATTTTGATTAGGCATGGGCTGGTTATTAAAGTATACCAAGGTTCTGCTTTAAAACCTCTACAATTTTCTGTCATTCTGTTTCTGCCTTTAAATGAGATAGCAAGAAAGGGTCGAAGTGACCAGAGTCTTCTTAGTTTGTATGGAACACAAAACAGGAGCTTCCTCTCCCTACCCCAACTGTTGCTGCACACTGCAGGTCAGCTGACTGAATTTGTCTTTCTAGCGTGCAAGAAAGACAAATATTTAGAATATTTCTTCTAGCAAACACCATTAGTTTGTACTTGTGTGACTCTATTAAGAGTAGAACAGAAAAAAATAAAAATTTGAACAACAGGGCTCTTGAAAACTACTCCTATATTAAGCATGTCTTTATTCAGTGTTTTTTCTTTACTCCATGAATCAAAAATAAAATAATTGATAAATATTATAGATGACATTATTATAACAGTAATAAAAAATAAGTGCTGCTTTTTTTAGCAGCAGCCAAAATTATTGTTATTCTGCTTAAGGTAAAGCAAAATAATGAATAATACTTTAGATTTTAATAAGCATTAAATGGTCTCTGAGTTGCTTGTCAAATTTGAACCAATGTAGACCCCTGAGGTCATCAGAGACCTGCTTACTCGGCATTTTCAGGACCCGGCTAAATAAGGGGAACCGACGTTTAGTTTCTATGCTCCTCAGCTCTGGAACAAACTCTCTAAAAACCTGAGATGTGCAGAAACTGTTGGCTCTTTCAGATCAAAATAAGTGATGGAGGCGTGAGATTCAAGATTACATTTGTATTTACCATTTGTTTCTTTCTATGTAATGCTTTTCAGGGCTTCACTGATTTTGTTATTTTTATGTGTTTCCTTTGATTTTGTGTGAAGCACTTTCTATTGCCTTGTGTATGACTGGTGCTATATAAATAAACTTGCCTTTCCTTAAATTTTGTCCAAATGTCGTCGAGCCGTGGTATTTTTACTGAAGGGTTTTACACTCTCGGAACCTCACACTGGCTCATCCATAAGCTCCATCTTTAGAGTTTTTACATCTCAGTGTTATTATACTGTAATATAATTACTGTGCAACTACTTTAACACAGTAAAAGGGAACATAATGCCCATTTGACAATTTTCACAATCATAACTGTTTATTTTATTTTAAACACATTCACACCATTAGGCTAAGAATAGCTAAAGGTACATTAAAATTAAAAAGGTTTGATATTATTCTGTTTGTTGGATTCATTTTTATCATTCAAAAAGAAATTAGTTATGCAGAAGCTAGCTGCTGAAGCAGTTTTCCCTAAACCGTTGCAGACAGTGTTTGCTCAAACTGTAAGCCGATTAGATTTAAATCAATTCTCCTAGTGCTTCATGTTAATAAAAGTTAGGTTTAATAGAAGGTAACAGTCAGAGAAAGGAAAAACATCTACTTTGGTTTTCCCAAGTTACTGAATGTTAAGAAAGCAGAAGGTTTTTTTCTTTCCCCACAGCTCTGTCATTGGCAAGTCAAACAACCAGACCTTTTAGGCACACAACTTAAAATCAAGATTTATGGATATCGATAACAGGCGAATCATGAAATTGATGTTCAAATAAAAAAGGCAGTTCAGTTCCGTTCTTTTAATGCTTCTTGGTCCCACTTCTTTAGTGAGACATAATTTGACCTTTTACTAAAACTTATGACAGATGTGTGGATAGTGGACAGAAAAAATCATTGAGAGCAATAAGTGAGGTGAGAAGAGGACAGCATGTCCCATAAAACTACTGGGACTGAGGAAGGTGGTGTCAGGCACAGGGAAGCGTCATGTTCAGTTCCTCTGATAGTATAGTTCAGCTCAGTGAAGATCAGGATTACTTCTCTATGCATTTCTCTGCAGATGCTGCCTTATAGAGTGCCTCTCCCAGCTCCTCCAGGCGTTCTCTTTTGTCCAAATCCCGGTGCAGATTCTGGGGAACCTGATTTAGGCCGTTCATGAGTCCATAGAGGCAGCCTGCAATGAGGCCTGTGGCTTCACTCTCACCTAAAAGGGAATTTTTACAAAGTTATTTTACTTATGATGTGTTTCTGTCTCTAGAATACTGCTCAGAAGTCTCAAATAAAAATGCAGCTAAAGTCTAAAGAACAATACAGAAAAGCGAAGAAATATTGAGCCTCTTTAAAATTTGAAAGTAATAAAGAAAAGAGGTTAAGTTGGTTTAATTATTTCTGCCCCATAGATCTTGCAGGTCTGTAATTCAGAATTTCTCACCTCCATGAAACATGGCTCGTTTACAGAGCTCTGTCCAATTGCTTCCTGCAGCCAGAAGTGCATCGTAGGCAATCATGGGAGCATCATGACCTCTCCGCCCTGCTCGACCCTCTGAGCTCCAACGCTTGTACATCTGTTTTTGGAAAAAAAAAGGGTCTGTGTCTGTTAGGGGTTGCAATCTGTTGATTTGAAAGTATGAGAAAAAAGAGCCCCACGATACTTACTTTATCTGTCTCCTCTGCATCATAGCCATCAGAAAATGATGGTTTATTTTGTCCCTGTTTGTCAATCTCTCGCTCTTCAAGGTAAAACTGCCACTTGGCCTCAAAATAAAACCAGTTTTCTTGGTACTCTGTATAAACAAATATAGGGCATCCAGTTCAGAGATCATTTCTTTTTTCAACAAAATGCCGAATCTGAATTTAAGAGAACGCATATTAATAAACCCTTTTTTTGCTGAAGTTTGAGGATTCATAGCTTAAATGATGAAACTGAGGTCCAACCTGCCATGTGTCGTATTGTCTTCTTGCAGTACTCCTCAGCACGGGGGATGACGTTCATGAGCTCACAGCCCCAAGTCACAAGAGGCTTCCCCTGGATTGCAAAGGATGCAAATAATGCTGTTGTCAGGGAGCCAAGGAAGCCTGAAGCCCAGAGAAGAGAGACACCACAAGTGACTTTCACAGTTCAGACTGTTAATATCCTTAGTAGTCAAGGAATATTACAGCACCTCCACAATTGAAAAGTGTAAAAAAAAAAATCTTACTCTAACACTTCCATTAATGCATCCAATGATTTTTTTCCCCTTATTTTTTATAGTCAGTGCCCAGAAACTGCTAATTAGTCATTTTTGGCTTGTTTCTATAAACTATAAATATGAAGTGACACAGAAGCCCATTTGTCTTAGCCACTAATCAAAATGGGAAAGACAAGTGAACACTGCCTTTCAAGTAGGGCAAATGTGTATTGGTTGTTGTATGTCAGGACATGGCAACAGCAAAATAGGTTATTGCTTAAACATGTCCAAACCTACAGTCAGAGCTAGAATTTAAAATGTTTTAAACAACTGGAACTGTGACAAATAAGTGTAGAAGCCAATCAGTGTTTATCTTACCACCACACTCATTGTTGGAGAACTAGAGCAAAAGTAGTATCTTGGGTTCACCAAGTCGCTATAACAACCACATCTATATGTTGGGGAAAAGCGTTTGCTATTCTGCTCTCAGAAATATAAATGGAACCATGCACTTTGGGCCGGTGAGACTGAGATTAAGAAATTTATTTTCAAGTTCATCATCAAGTAGATTTTGAAACAAAGGACGAATATGTGGAAAAGCAAGTCACGCCCACTGTTACTTATGGTAGGGAATCTGTGATACTGTGGGCCTGTTCATCTTTCAAAAGGCCCTGGGGACCTTGTTAGAATGCATAGAACAGCAGTTGGTTAAGGAAAAGAGCACTCAGGACTGATTGAGTGCTGGTGCTATGTATCTTTTAGATGTGTCACTGCTAACACACCTGAATCAAAGAGCTGACTTATGTCCTTAACTTGTCCCCAATTCTTTAAGAGCGTATTAATGAACACTTTATGTGTTTTGGGTTGGTTTAAGCAGGGAAACATCTAAAACATGCAGGGCACTGGCCTGATGTAGAGAAACTGGAATAGTCAGATCATCGTTGGCTCCAGTGTTGGGAAACATTATTAGAAATATAAGTGATTGGGAACAGGGAGTTGTACTAACAAGCGGTGCCAATATGTGGTACAGTTGAATTAGTTTCCAACTATATACATGTTATTAAAAATAAATTTGGATTTTACTCAATTTTTCTATTAGAGATTATCCTACTGCTATTGAGAATGTATGTATTTTAGGGCTTTTTACATGTTTTTAAGAGCAATTGCACTCTTTCAGGTTAAAATAGATATACCAGGGTGATGCGTGGTGTGGAGCTAGGAGCCCTATATACGTAGTCTATTAGTCCTTGACGCAGACGTCTGGCGTTCGATTCCCAACCTTGGGACCTTTGCTTTGTGTCTTTCCCCTTTTTCTCTCTGCTCATTTTGTCTGAATACTGCAAGTAAAGGCCACCAGTATCACAAAAACCTTTAAAAAACAGTACATGTGGATACGTTCGCCTGTAGTTATGTTACAGTCAAACAGCAACACAAGATTTGCACAATCATTGTTAGATTTCTAGTTTGAAACCATCATCACTGTCATCACCTGTTGGGTGGTTATGGGTCATTCTGCCAATCTCGATGCTGACCTCCACCAAGTTATCCACCCTCTCTGGCTGCCAGTATCTCATTCCAACACACATCGCTTTGGCTGCTGCTCCGAACCCAGACCCTGGTTACAGACACCCATTTTTACTGTATTCATGTTTGGTTTATAACATTCAAAGCTTCCTAACTCTTAATCTACCTTTTTCATTGAAAGGTGTATGCCAAGCGAGCAGGAAGTTGTGAGGTTTTAGGTGAACGCAGGGCTCCACGGTCGCAGGATCAGGAGCTCGTCCCTGGAGAGAGACCATGGCTTCCACATAGAGACGCACCACCTCCCTGTACAGGTCCTCCAGACACCAGTAATCTGAACAAACGCACTCTGGTTAGGAGTCATTCATGACTGGCATGCAGGGTAAGATAAGTGGTGCTGCGATGAGCTAAGTTTAGCCCCACTCCGCCACAACACAGATTAGGACCCGAATGCCTGTGGTAAAAAACAATGTCCTTTCAGCAAACTTTGATCTGTCCTTATTCATTTTATCTGTGGTCTTTGCATGATGAAAATAATCTGTAGAGACAAAGTGCTAACAATTTATTGATCCAAAATGTTCATTCACTTGTGTGATTTGGACATTTGGACATTTGAGTTGCACATTTTTAATGTTTCTCTGTTAACTATGCTTTAGAATTTGTTCTTTAATCAATTTAAACAGTTCCTCTGCTTTAAATTAGGCAAAATAGTTTTTTTCTGCGCAAATGTTTACATTTCCCAAATCTGAACTTTAAGAGTTGACAAAAAAAAAACAAAGCATCATGCATTACTCTCTGTACGTTGTTGCTTCGCCAGCTGGCATCTCTGCATGCAGGATGGTTGCTAAATAGGGCTTCCTAATCTCAAAAGATGTCATCACTATTTTTCCTTAGAAACACTGTTGCTACCTATAGGCTGCATCTTCAGCCAAACATGATACCAGAAGATTAAAGAGGCCACTGACCCGCCATTGTTTAAAGGGATTGACTTTTCCAGAGTGGTCTATTTTGGAAGTTTCGGACTCTCAGTCCAGAAACATGCTGCAGGGGAGGTTAACATGCATTCAGACTGTCAAAAAAATTCCAAAACTTTGTCTTTGTTGCTCTGTTGCAAAGATAGATGGTGGCATGTTACCAGGTTTAGTCCTTAAGTCAGACTTTGCCAAGCTAGCTAAACTAGTCTGATATTTCTTTCTAAACACAAGAACTAGGATTTTTCTAAATATTGTGCTTTACTTAAGCATATTCTACAATGCACAAAGTCTTGGTTTTATCTGATTGTATATGTCAGTTTTCAATAAACTATGATGTAATGTTTTGTACCTAAAGTTGCTGCAGTTTCAAAAGTTTTCTCAGTATTTAGACAAACACTTCCATCCGTCTTGAAAATAATTCTTTACATACCTGTTGTGAGTGCTTCAGCTGTGGTCATGTGCATCAGTACTGCATCACTCAGGGGCCAGTTCTCAGGGTCCAGTTTTAGGGACTCTAGTCCCCCCATAGAAGCCAGCTCTTCTTGGATCTTCTTGCCTGATGGGCAGTTTTCCCAGCGACCCTTCCTGTAGCCCAATGCATCCCCAACAGCACCGAGAACCATGGCTGCTTTAAACTTCTCCATGTTGCTGGGTTTTTCTCTTGACGGCACACCCAGCTCAAGTCGAGACAAAGATACCCTCCTGAATGAATCTTCTTGCAGGTCTTCCTTCCTCCCACAACAGATACACAGCAATGAAGAAAGACCAAAAATCTTTTGAACTTCAAACTCTTCCGATCTTTTTCTCCATCTCTGCTACATTACAACTGCCTGCTTGCCATCCCCAGAGCTCTCTTTTGAGTTTGCGAAACTAACTTTAAATAGAAAGGCTGGGCAAACACACATCAACATGAAAGCACTGCATTATCAGCCACAGCTTCTTTGTGTTGGGCAATGGTGAGCTCAGCTGTGTTCATGTGTCTCCTAAAAAGGCAATCCCCGTGGTCCTGAAGCTTTAAAACTGGATGACGGGCTTTGGAATGGTAATCAGGGATGGACAGTGTGGAAGAGATGCTAATGTGCTGCTGGGCCTGAGTGCAAGCACGTCCAGCAGCTGGTGCTGGAGCTTATCGACCTCTCACCTGTCCTATGAGAGGAGGAGAAGAATGAACCCTCATACACACCGACTCACCCTCCAATTCCTTTTAATAACCTGTGGTTTTAAAAATGTATTTAAGGAGATGAGATGCAAGCATCTCATCAGCTGATGTATGCATCCAAAAGTTAAATATTCATCTGATTTGACTGATTTTGTGTCTCACACATACATCTGTGGTGTACATTGTCCTGAACAAACATACAGATAAAGCTTTACTAGAAGGGCTGATGATGACGATATGCGGTGACAATGCAACCTGATAAGCAACAAGTGGTACCAAGTTGGGCATCGCCATGTTGGGGAAGCTGGTTCTCAATTAGATTATACAACACATTTTTTTAAACTCCTTTCTTAAGTCACTGTTTGTCATGAATAGACAACCACAGTCTCTTTAGATTTGCAGGGAACAGTGTTTGCATACAGCATAAGGTAGTCTTACATTTCAGTTTCACAATTTCTAGCTTGTATTGTACAGATCATGTAAAATACAGAAAATAGGCACATTTATAACAAAAAAAGAAAACAGCACTCTTTATTGGTTTATTCTTTTTATTAAGAACGTAACAGAGAAATGTTTTTGATCTATGAACAGCTATTTTATTTCACAGCCAAAATAACACTGTTTAAATAAGAGCAATCTGCACATGAAACAGTTGACACATTTCACAAAAATAACGTACCAATGGGCCGCCACATTAACATACTGTACTCGCTGCAAACAGATGTTCTCATAGCTTATGCTTCATGTATCTGACTGCTCTAAATAAGTTAAATTTGTTAAAAAAAGAAAAGCTGTTTCTCTGGATCAATCCTTGCTCAGCTGATATGACGAACAAAGTGGCACTTGATTTGGAGTTAATCTGGAGTAAACACATAATCATCAGAACTAGCCTCTATAATTTCACTCTTAGCTATTTAACACAAACGTATTAACCGAACACAGGCAGCATTTCCATCTGTGCATAGCATGCTCTGCCATAAAATAATGCACGATCCTTATTAACAAAATATGGCAGAGGCTATATTATGATGACAACGGTAACCTGCAGAACAGGATTAAAGTCACTGTTCAGAACAGGAAACCGGGTGAGCTCTGATGTAAATACAAGACGACACGCAGTGCTGACAGAGAGATGACTGCTACCTGAGCTCTGCATCCTGTAACGCTGCATTCAGCATATGCAGGTTTGCTTTGTGTTTCACTATCAGTAATTCTGATAAGTCAGCACTGTTCTGATTGCTACAAGTTAAAAAAGCTCAAACCTTTGACAGAACAATAAATAAATGCTGTAACTTTTAGCCACTAGGTGCTAGGCGGCAGCACAACAGCCCAGTGACTTTTTGATGACAACACAGTGCCAACAGTGTAAACAAACATTTAAAATACTCTTGGCTAGGCTTGGCTCATTGAAAAAAGAAATGAAATTTACTGTCATGTAAACAGAATAGCTCCGTATTTGTAAATCCTACAAAAAAGTGTAAATCAGTGCAGTCTGTAGAGGTGACACGGCTTCACCTGGATAACAGAAAACATCCGCATACAGGTTGAAATTTAAGCTCTTAGGCACTGCAAAGCCAACCCATACTAAATAATGGAACGCTTTTTCCATTTTAAAATGCCATTACCTGTCTTATACAAGCAATGTCAAATATATATTTTGATAACAATACCTTAATGCTGGTGTTGGAATCAGAAAGCGTGAGGCTTTATATCCATTGACAGGAATATATAGTGTGAATCTGAACATTTTCACTCTCGCTTAGTGAAGGTGAATATGAACTTTCTGACATCTTAAACCAGCTTGTTATATTTTGTGCAGAAGGGTACACATTTTACCTCCACCCAACACACTCGTTCAACATACAGCAACAAGCCCAAACACAAATACTGTGCTCATATTGTGATGACAAGTACATGAATCAGCTTCACACTGATAGAACCAGCAAACATTGCCACACTGTTTCGTTTACACCCGCATTAGGTTAAAAGCCCACTTTTATTCTGAGTGTACTTTTAAATGAGTCCAGAGAGGCAGTTAAAACCTACCACCTCTGCTAGTTTAATGGATGAGTATCAGTTTACTCATATTACATTTCCAGCATCTGTCTATAGCAGCAGACAGAACAGTTCTCTCTTCTTTCTGTTTTTTTCTGCAGTTTTTGTCCCCCCCACCCCTTCATCGGCATGTTATGCAGCAGAATAATTGTTGAAAACTCCTGGCCAACCTACTTAAGAGACAGTTTCTCTTTCATAATCTCATTAAATAGAAAGAAATGGAAGAAAGAAAACAGCATCTTCCATTTGGTGGGGCTGCAACAAACATTATGTCATGTTGCGTTTATTTCCTGCTACAACTGGCCGAGCAAACTCCACAAAGTCGTCAATGAGCACAGGCCAGGCACCTGAGGAGAAGACGAAAAGGACAATATTAGTTAACATCAAAAGGCAGAGGTTTGACAAGTAAGATGAGGAATACTATGACAAAAATAAAGTGCCTTGCAAATACTGCTGGAATGTTTCACATTTCATAACAACCATTAACTTTTTACAAATAATCTGAAAAGTATGCCATGCGTTTGTATTTAGCGTTCTGGTTTAACTGTTCGCACATACAGGGAGGGATATGTTTGCTAATTTTAGTTTATAAAACAGCTCAACGCAGTCAGATTAAATACAGAGCACATGTAAACTACAATTTTTAAGTCTTGTCAACAATTCTCAATTAGATTTAGATTCAGACATTTAAACACATGAAGATGGTTTGATCTAAGCTATTCCATCGTAGGTCCGGCTGTATGTTCAGAGTTACTGTCCTGCTGGATGGCAAAGCTCCATCCCAGGCTCAAATCTTTTCACTCCTCCATGTAAGGTTTTCCTCAACTGTATTTAGCTTCCATATCTGAGCAGTTTCCCTGTCATTTCAGCCCTGTTATCAAAGTATTTCCATGTGGTTTATATCTGGCCTCTGAATGACGTTATCACCTCTGTTCAAAAACAGGCCAGTTTCTGTACTTCCTCTCAGTTTCTGGTCACTAATAAGAATACATTTCAACAGGTTTCAGAGTTCTACCGAAATCAAATCTAATTTATTCTCATCAGGCTAGTTTTAAGAACAGTCCCTGAAAATAAGCTCTGCTCATCACAATAAATAAAATGCAGCGCAATTCTAGCTTCTTACTCATTCGCAGCTTGACAAATTAAGCATCTTTTTTTAATCAGGACGTACAAGGACATCTTTTGAAAGTGTCATTGCAAATACAAGCATCAAGGTTGCTTCAAGCGTATAACCCTTTAGTACCAGCGATCCACTCATGTGGTTTCAGCTAAATGGGTTCACAGTTTCAGGAAAAAAACTCTCAGCTCATCTGTGCCAGATGGATGATGCTACACCATCTTCTTTCTAATCCTGATTCTTCAAGGTCTATGAGTGAGTTGCTTCTTTCTTTCAGTCAACCTGTGTTTATCCTCAAAGACTCACCTTCTTCGTCATAGTTTGACATATCGTCTGCAATCATGTTGGAGAAGTCCAAGAGGAGGTTCCAGGTGTCCTTGGGAATTGAGCGCTTGTGATGCTCCTGAATACAGTGGAGGGACAGATGGACCTTATCTTGTTAACATTTTCAAACAAGCAGTAAATACTATGTGTGGGGAAACAATCAGTGGATTCATCTAACTCCTTGCATTTCATTTTTTTTCTATAGTGGAAAACGTATTTAGAAATCCCATAAAATGATAGCCCTGCACTCAAACCAGCTGTTTTGTAGTACAGGTCCTTCTCAAAATATTAGCATATTGTGATAAAGTTCATTATTTTCCATAATGTCATGATGAAAATTTAACATTCATATATTTTAGATTCATTGCACACTAACTGAAATATTTCAGGTATTTTATTGTCTTAATACGGATGATTGTGGCATACAGCTCATGAAAACCCAAAATTCCTATCTCACAAAATTAGCATATTTCATCCGACCAATAAAAGAAAAGTGTTTTTAATACAAAAAACGTCAACTTTCAAATAATCATGTACAGTTATGCACTCAATACTTGGTCGGGAATCCTTTGGCAGAAATGACTGCTTCAATGCGGCGTGGCATGGAGGCAATCAGCCTGTGGCACTGCTGAGGTCTTATGGAGGCCCAGGATGCTTCGATAGCGGCCTTTAGCTCATCCAGAGTGTTGGGTCTTGAGTCTCTCAACTGTTCTCTTCACAATATCCCACAGATTCTCTATGGGGTTCAGGTCAGGAGAGTTGGCAGGCCAATTGAGCACAGTGATACCATGGTCAGTAAACCATTTACCAGTGGTTTTGGCACTGTGAGCAGGTGCCAGGTCGTGCTGAAAAATGAAATCTTCATCTCCATAAAGCTTTTCAGCAGATGGAAGCATGAAGTGCTCCAAAATCTCCTGATAGCTAGCTGCATTGACCCTGCCCTTGATAAAACACAGTGGACCAACACCAGCAGCTGACACGGCACCCCAGACCATCACTGACTGTGGGTACTTGACACTGGACTTCTGGCATTTTGGCATTTCCTTCTCCCCAGTCTTCCTCCAGACTCTGGCACCTTGATTTCCGAATGACATGCAGAATTTGCTTTCATCCGAAAAAAGTACTTTGGACCACTGAGCAACAGTCCAGTGCTGCTTCTCTGTAGCCCAGGTCAGGCGCTTCTGCCGCTGTTTATGGTTCAAAAGTGGCTTGACCTGGGGAATGCGGCACCTGTAGCCCATTTCCTGCACACGCCTGTGCACGGTGGCTCTGGTTGTTTCTACTCCAGACTCAGTCCACTGCTTCCGCAGGTCCTACAAGGTCTGGAATCGGCCCTTCTCCACAATCTTCCTCAGGGTCCGGTCACCTCTTCTCGTTGTGCAGCGTTTTCTGCCACACTTTTTCCTTCCCACAGACTTCCCACTGAGGTGCCTTGATACAGCACTCTGGGAACAGCCTATTCGTTCAGAAATTTCTTTCTGTGTTTTACCCTCTTGCTTGAGGGTGTCAATAGTGGCCTTCTGGACAGCAGTCAGGTCGGCAGTCTTACCCATGATTGGGGTTTTGAGTGATGAACCAGGCTGGGAGTTTTAAAGGCCTCAGGAATCTTTTGCAGGTGTTTAGAGTTAACTCGTTGATTCAGATGATTAGGTTCATAGCTCGTTTAGAGACCCTTTTAATGATATGCTAATTTTGTGAGATAGGAATTTTGGGTTTTCATGAGCTGTATGCCAAAATCATCCGTATTAAGACAATAAAAGACCTGAAATATTTCAGTTAGTGTGCAATGAATCTAAAATATATGAATGTTAATTTTTCATCATGACATTATGGAAAATAATGAACTTTATCACAATATGCTAATATTTTGAGAAGGACCTGTAATGTAGCGCTAAACCACTCCAATAGACTCCAAAAACATAAATGAGTAACACTGGATAAAACTACTCTTCCATATGTACCAGCAGGAAGCGAATCCATAGATCCAAGAACTTGAATCGACCCGTGAGGATAAGATTCCAGTAAGCAACAGCCATTTCTAGTTCTGTAAAGAAAAGGTTTTTACAAGCCTTAATATTTTTGATTTATGACAGAAAATGTGACATTTGGAGATATTTTTCGAACATGATCTGCTTACCTAAACCTTTCTGGCCTGGGTTCTTGGCAAAGCTGAACGTAAACTGGTAGAAGTCTTTAAATTTCCCATTGTCTTTCAGCTCCTGTTCTAGCCTGGGGAGGATGGCCTTAAGTTTTTCTGGACTGTCACAGCTGAATGACACAACACAGATAAATAAAATATGAAAATTCTAAATGTAGAAATAATAAACACTTTTATAAGCATCAAATAGCTTTTACCCAAGTTCCAACATCCCATCGAAGAACTCCTTCCTGCTAAACTCGCACTGCGTGGCTGCTCTGAACTTCCAGGCCACCACAAGGATGCTGATGCTGGCCGGGTCCAGATTTAGGTCATCGCAGAACTGCTGGATCCCATCGATACCTATCTTATTCTCATCATAGGGGTCTGCAAAGAACACTGAGAAAACTTGGCAAAACAGCCAACTGTGCAGATTTTAAGGGAACAACACATGTCTGCTTAACACTCGCCTTTGTATCTGTTGTAGAGCTGTTCAAGCTTCTTGCGGTCCACTGACGTTTTCATGGATTCTTTGTTGTACAAGTCTAGGTTCTGGAAATAGTTGTCTATGGCAACTTCTAATTTCCAGTCATTCTGAGTCAGGCAGTCCACAGCTGTCCTGTCCCCTGCCTGACTGAAGGAGATGAACTGATGAACTTTGTCCCTCTGTGATGGTTTCAACTTGTGCTGCCAAGCAAGTAAACACACAAGGGAATAATTACGTAGACTTTTTTATCATCTGGACCAGACTTAAGAAAGGGTAATAGCTCAGAGCGCCCAGATTTTGGGGGTCCAGAAATATTTATGCATTTTTTTTAATGAATAGATGTTTGGAAACAATATTTTATAGTCCATATCACCCTAATGTGTTTTAATTAATTGCATATTCAGCCAGTTGGCATATTTCAGTGATCACTATAAGAGTAACTATACTGGCCATTTTTTGTTTGGATGAAAACAATTCTAGAAATGATGCCATATTTCTACAGAAGGTTAGGGAAGTACAAATAGATCAGTTTGGAAAAACTGGATATGCACCCATCTACCAATCTTTTTTATTACTTGCATGCGAAAAAGAAGGTTATATGGGCAGGGCATAACTGGTTCTAACACGGGGGCCCAGATTCTGCTAAATTCTGACATTTTTTCATGGAGGTACAGCAACAATGAAGGACCATGTACAAAAAAAGTAAATAATAATTATAATGAACACCAGTTGTTACTATGAAAATGGCACTTCCATCCAAACCTGAGGCATGCATTTGAAGTTTCAAATGCAGTTGTGTGCAAATATCTGATTTCTATCCAAACTTGGACATACAGTAAAGATTCAGAGTTGAACCCTTAAGTTGTGTTGGTAATGCATGCATAAAACTCAAACCAAGACTCCAGAAACTTCAGAATTACGGTAAACAAATGCCCCTTTCTAAAAGCAGCACAGAAATAATCATGTTTTGTTCATCTCAAACGGATTGCACATCTCGGCAGAACTGCAGACCTGACCCGCCGGATGATCAAACAGCAGGTTCTTTCTGACCCAGATTCTCCTGGGTAGGGGGCGTTAGATCTTGCAGGCTCTTCTGACCTGCAGCAGCTGCAGCACAGGCGAGCTACCAACCAAAAAGGGAAAGGTACGTAGTACGAGTGCAGGTGTCCGATCTCAAAATACCAGGAACTGACCTTCCATTGCTCTCACATCACACTGACTGGCAATGCGACGCTGAGAACACCCTGATCCCTCCCATTGTGCTGCACCGCAGTGACAGCTGTTATCGCTTTTAGTGACTTGTTGAACGGGGGCTTTACAACACTCTGTCTCTCGGTTTGTCATTTTAAAATATTACCTACCATTTTATCACCAGCTGTTTTGACCAACTTGATTTCCAAGATCACACAGTGCGCATGCGCTCGCAGAAATGCGTTTCCAACTGAAGTCATGGGAAATGTAGTTCCGGAGACGTCAACAGGACACGTACTTTAAAAACGTACACAAAACAGGTTTTTGCAATACTAAATAACACTTAAGCAAAACATTTGGTTCCTGTCTAACTAATGTGCCGAACATCCATTTTAATATATCTTTAAATCTAAAGTACTGCCTTCCAATGCCTATTTTACGTAGAACTGAGTTGTATTGGTTTAAATTGTGTTGTTATTTAAAAGAACCCGTCTAATGTTATGCTTTTTTAGAGTAAATACAGGAGCAGACCGAAGTTAGCAGCCACAGTTTGAAAGCACTTGACAGTCTCGAGCAAAATAACTGAAACACCTAAAAACTACAACTCCCACATCAACTCTGATAAAGATGTTTCGGAAGTAATCTGATGGTTGAATCAAACTTACAGCGAGATAATTGTATGGCGAACATAAAACAATAGTTTCTCACTCTTTAGCTATTTAAGCTAATGTTCATTTAAATAACGCTTTACCGAGAAAAAAAAAAAAAAAAAAAGTTGTTTCGACTGATCTTCGGCTTGTTTGCTATTATTGGCAAAAAAACAAAACAAAACCGTGTTAGCGGCGGCAATGTTATGTCACCATGGGAGAGAGGGTGAACCCAGCTGGTTAGAGCTGGACTGACAGCTCCGAAGACACAAATTTAGAGAATAACTTTGTTTGAATTTGACAAACTCCAGAACAAAAACACAACGGTAACCCAACCCGAGGGAGGTTCGTGAAATCGCTCCAGAGAAACAGGTTTAACTCACCGTTGTTCTGCCCTGCGTGCTGGAGCACCGTCACCTTTACGGCTGGACTGGAGGAGGTCAGAGTAAATATGAAGCAACAGCAGGGAGCTGGCTGCAGCTATGTGGCAGGGGAGGGGTGTCTCTGTCGGTGTCGGTGCGGCACAACTACACGATTGTTCTCGTCCACTTCTTCCTCTGCTGAGATCCAGGACCGAGGACTCACTTCACTAGTAGTTGCAGCTTTTTTTTTTTTTTAAATAATCCGTATGTGGAAAACCAAACTAATGGATGTTTTTACCGACTACGTTGTCTTCTGGTATGTCTGATTTACATTATATTGTGGTTTCACATTGTCACTCCGGTCGTTGAAGTTTGATTTAGACATCATAGAGCTGCTGCCGAGTCAGGACTTCATTGAAAGGCGATTTCACTGCTTTCGACGAATCTGGACTCATTTTCATCCGCTCTAGTTTCAACAGTAAATGATTCATATTTGTCAAAACTGGGATTATACTACACTGATTAAGCATTCTAGCAAATATAGTTTGTGATTTTTCAAACCTTTTATTATTGAAAACTTTAAAAAAAAAAGGATTTTAAGTTTGGGATTCTGTGTGTTAGGCGAAATATTTCGCTTGTTTATTATGTAGATCACTTTAGATTAGATCAATTTCAAGACTTAGACTGACATGAATTATTCTAAAAAATATATTCATTTTGTGAGATCAGATGTCAGCAATGTCAACATTGGGTTTTAAAGTAAAAATAAAAACCTCAATAATTGTTTTCCCAGGTCATGTAATGCGTTTTAAATCATTTTCATAATATAATCATTCATACCACATTCTTCTAGTCAAAGGTTTAATATAGCTAAGGTAGACCCTATGTAAAATGGTTAAGATCACAAAAAAGTATATCCATCCATTCATGATCTATACCCGCTTACGCTTTCAGGGTTGCAAGGGGGCTTGGTGCCTATCTCCAGTGGTCGCTGGGTGAAAGTTGGGGTAGTACACCCTGGACAGGTCACTAGTCCATCACAGGGCAACACATAGACACACAGGACATAGAACCATGCACACATTACCTAAGGTCAATTTAAAGAGAACAGTTCACCTAACAGTCATGTTTTTACCAAACACCATATTTCCATCAATGGCAACATAATAGAGCAGGTAACTACATTTGAATAACTTGGACTCACCCTTAACAATAATTTCAACTTGGAACATCATATTACAGACGTTCATAAACGCTCTCAACAAAGATTACATGTCCTTTGCACGCTCAGTACCCTTCATGTTGCCCATCATCTTCTGCTGCTACTGTACCAGTATTATTCAGTCCATTTTGTTGTTCTGTTCTACCTGTTTTTACACCATGCTGTTAGTCGCAAATAGAAATAGGCTCCTCAAAATCACATCAAAAATAATCTAAACTAATGAAATAAAAACATCACTGATTACAAAATGTGTTTAATGAATGTCCAATTCAGTCTAGCTCTAACCAGCCTGAGATCTTAAGGCTGTCCTTCATCTAGTTTTGTTCTAATGGCAAAAAGCACTGAAAGCCACCTTTTTTGGGGTTTTCACAAAAATTTCTCAGTGTATTTAAAAGATTCTGATTAGTTAAAAAAAAAAACGCCACAGTGGTTAGCATTGTTGCAAGAAGGTTCTGGCTGCAAATCTTGACCCTAGCCCTTTCAGCTGTTTGCATGTTCTCCCCATGCATGCATTGGGTACTCCAGCTTCCTCCCACAATCTAAAAACATGAGTTTAGAATAATTGATCTCTCTAAATTGCCCTTAGGTAGGAATGTGTGTTTGCATGGTGGTTTGTCCTGTATGTCTCTGTGTTGCCCTGTGATGGTCAGGCCGCCTGTCCAGGGTGTACACCGCCTCTCAGACAATGATGGTTGGAGACCAGCAACATCCACCCCTGCGACCCTGTAAAGACGAGAGGGTATAGACGATGGATGGATGGATGTTTGAGGATTCCCCAGGCACATTTTAAGTAGTGACAGGACTTTACTTAAATGCTGAATAGAAGGAGTCAAAATTGGATACTTTGTCTGCCAGTAGGTCCAAACCCATAGGCGCACATAATTAGGCCCGAGCAGGAAAACTGCAAGGGCCTATTGTAATCGCTCGAATTCTTATTCTTTCTTTCTTTATTCTTTTTTCCGGGGACTTTTGGCGGGGCAATATGGGGACTTTGCCATACTCCAAAACTCACCAAATTTTACCCAAAATTGTCCCCCGCCTAAAATTTTTTCTTTAATGTCGTCGTCAGTGGGCGTGGCCAAACCACTTAGCCACGCCCCCAAACGTGAGATAGGCCGAACCGTAAGTCGTACAGATCTGAAATTCGGCACAATGCTAGAACTCCTAAAACCAAGAAAAAAAGTATCTTGGGGGTATGCCCTAAAATGCACAGGAAGTCGGCCATTTTGGGTCAAAGGCCGATTTTTGCCCGTTTTTCACTTTTACTCACCTCGAACTTTAACGAACTCCTCCTAGGGATTTTGAGCTATCGGGTTCATATTTGGTCTACATGCAGTTAAGGGATGGGGGATTAAAGTTATCAAAATCGTGAGTTTTTGGCCATGTTTAGGGGGCGTGGGCGGGGCACAAACTTGGCGTTCGCGCCAAAAGTGAAAAATTGCAATAACTTTCCCAAATAAATTCCAAGTCACACCAAAGCTGGCATGAAGGAGGGCCATCGGGTTCGCGACAATCCTATGGGGTCATATGCTGACATCATCAAAGCCACGCCCCCTCAGAACAGGAAGTCACTTTTTTCACTTGGAAAGGTGCCTCTCTGACCCTATTGACCCAATCAACTTCAAACTGTGTCACAAGACAGATAACTAGTGGGTCTAACTTCGATTGAAGCACAGTGAGTTTTTATAAAAGGGCGTGGCCATGGCGGCGCAGCAAACTCAGACGTCACGCCATAGCCATACGTTTGCCTCTAATTTCCACATACATCATCTCATCTGCACCAAATTCAATGTGATTTAACCTTGTCCAGTCCCCAACAGAAATCTGATGACATATTTGGTGGGCGTGGCCTAATTTGTCCACAGCGCCCCCTAGAAAATTTCAAAAAATCAGCCCCTAGCCATGCTTTGACTGAGGAATCTGAAATTTGGTACACATCATAACTTCTCAGGACCTACAAAAAACTCTCTTGGAGCATTGGTCCAAACCCGACAGGAAGTCGGCCATTTTGGATTGAAGTTGCCTTTTTTGACCCTGTTTTGGGCGTTTCTAGCCCGCATATCTGAGCGAACTCCTCCTACAGCTTTTGACTTAGAGACTTGAAAATCACTCAGTATACTCTTAAGGGATTGGGGATCAAAAGTTATCAAAAGCTTTTTGATACATGAAAGCGTGTGGGCGTGGCCACGCCTCAAAATATGACTTCTCGCCATAAAACACTAAATTGATATAGCTCCTACAAGGAAAGTCACAGACAAATGAAACCTTCTGGGATTGATCTGCCTCTAGGCCTCAACAATATTCACTGATCAGATGCTGACATCATCGAAGCCCAGCCCCCTGAGAACAGCAAGTGTCCCATTTTCCTTTAGAGAATCAATGTTTGATCATCTTCACCTAATCAATGTGAAACTGTCCCAAGTAACAGATAACATGATGGTCTAAGACAGTCGCCAGTACTGACTGCTTTAGCTGGAGGGTGTGGCCATGATGGCGTGGCAAATTCTGATGTCACGCCACTGCCATATGTTTGCCTCTAAATTACACATGCATGGTCCGATTCACTCCAAACTGATAATTCTTGATCTTTGGCAGCCCATAAACAGCTCTATTACATTACATTGGAATTTGGATCAAGAGCGCCCCCTAGGTCACTTCAAGTGCTCTATCTCCCTCATATATCCTCGGATCAATTTGAAATGTAGTATACATGATCGTGATTTAATGATGGACATTTTGACACAGTCAATTGATGATGTTGTTTTAGCCCCACCCACAAACAAACAAGCGACTGCAGCGTCCTTCTGGAAGGTCCGATTTACTCGAAATTTTGAATGCTTTTTGCCAGACCGAAACTCTGCATGACCGAAGATCATATGACATGTTGCTCAAAGTGCCATCCAATGGCGACGTGTTGAAGTGACGCGGTGTCATCGTATGTGGCGTGTATGAGGTGATGCCAGGCTCCTGCGGTCGCTCAACAGCCCGAGTTGCGCTGAGGGGTGCGAGGGCCTTCAAAGCTGCTTGCAGGTTTCTAGTTTATATTTGTTTCTTAAGTGCCTCATAAATGAAACAGGATGCACTGTTTATTCCAAAATATCTTCTGCTATGGTTTCTTGTCACATATTTTCTTATGTACCAGAACCAACTAAGTAAAAGAAAGAAGTATAATTAACTAAATGAGTGCCAGTCAAGTGAGCTATTCCTTTAAACTTTGATAAAGATAAAATCAGATTTTGTAGCTTATTTCTCCCATCACACTCACAGTACGCTTTATTGCAAATGACACTACTGACTAATTAAAATAGGCTGTTTGTGTGTTAATACCTTTTTTTAATCTGCAGTCCAGATCTGAACTGTGGTGCTCCTGATCTCTAGCAACTCCAGGCGAGTGGCAGCAGAGCAGTCAAAGGAAGAAGGACAGAGGAGAAGTTTTGAAAGTTAACAGATCTCAGCTTGACTGATGCGGCCAAAGGTCAGCTCATCTGTGAGTTTAATGCATTCGTAAATGCTATTAATTTAACTGATAAGTATAAACTGTAACATATTTTAAATGTAAATAGAAATGCTGTGTTAATTTAGGTGTGAGTAGAAAGACAGGTAGAACTGGATTGTAAACGTGTGACTTTGTCATGTGACTGTTCTATTTGCCATCATTCCTGTTGTTGCCACACCCTCAATAAAGGTGAACATAAGACGACAGCAGGTGCAAATTCACAACCTGTGTTCTTTCTGAAAACATCCACCTTGAAAAAAACCTAAATAACTTAGATTAATACAACAATATCTCAATAGGACATTTCTGGAGCATCACGTGTGTCGGCTAAGCAGCTGTTAAAATCTGAAATTAAGAAGGATGTGCTGTAACTGGAAAAAATCCTGGATCATATCTGAAAATGTAATCTGTAGCACATGTAAATATGATGCTTTGACTATTAGTACAATCATGTGTGTCTGTCAGGTAACACTGAGATATTGACAAGCATGCAAATAGACCTATAGCATCAACATAATGAGTGTTGTGATATAGCAACCTTCCATTCTGAGAATGCCAGCTTTCTCAATCCCTTAAAGGTCTTAACAGCCTCCCGTTCAGACCCCAACCAAGAGTTCAAAATGCTTCATAATGACTATTAAGAAAAATATTCTAGAAGATGTAAAACTTTACATAGTAATGTTTTTTGTAACTTTGAAACAGAGAAATATGCTTTAAGAGCTATTGTTTACACAGATAATTACTGCAAAATAACAATTTCAGTGTTAACTTTATTATTTTTTCACTGGATTTGCTCTCAGAATCTAAGCACTCTGTATCACTCTGTTGCTCTTCTAGGTCTTGCATTTCTCCTCAAACTCGTCACCTTAGTGAAACGGTTTGGATGCAGGTATTGTGCTGGCTGCTGTGCCTCGGCCTGACTGAGGCACTTGCTGTGCTGCCAAAGGAGCAGGTGGCCCGGCATGCCGTCAAGCTCTATCGGACCAAAACGCCGTCGCACGGCCACAGCTGGTTGACCAACAACTGCAAGCGGCTGGTGGGTCTGCTGCGACAGAAGAATGTGGCCATCAGCAAGCTGGCAGCTGCTGCGACGGCTGTTGGAAGAGACCAAAGCCTTTCAGAGCCAGAGAAGCACTTCCAGGTACCACATTGTGAAACACCAGATGGTCCGTTTTTGCTGAAATCATAATAATATATGAGTTATAAGGTGTTCAGCTGTTTTAGGTCACTTGGATAATTCATAGATTCTCGACACTTACAATTAAGGCAGCGGAATAAAGGCTAGCAAGTACAGCAGACTTAACACACGTGGATATAAGCAACTGAAGCAGATGTTAAGCTTAGATGATATCCTGTTAGTCAGCCAATACAAGGGTTGGGCTTGCCTGTGTTCAAATACCACATGCCTAATTCATTTTTGCAAAAAGACGCAAGCATACCTTAAAGTCAGTGAGGTAAACATCCTAAAATGGACACTACATGATTCATTGGATAGGAGCGTTACCTCTGTTTCTAAGTTCATTCAGTTAAGAGTCAACTGATGAAGCTGCTTTGTCCTGGAAGGTGTGTGGAGGGTTTTTGTTTTTATTTTGATGTTTACATCTACTGAGATGACCTATTTAGAGCTTAATCTGACATTTCCTGTTTGTTCAGATAATACATTTATTAAGTATACTAACATTTATTATTTTTAATGAACATACATCAAACTCAGTGAAACATTTTCTTATTTGATCTCTTATTTTAGCTATATATTTGTTGATGAGTGGCCAAATAGCCTTTTAAAATATGTTTTTATATTTTAAGCCATAATTATTAGAATTTTCTATCTGGATCTCCTGTTCATGAAACTTTCCACATTAATATCACGTAGACTGGGGTCAGGTGAAAAGTTTATAATTTACTCTCTTCTTTTGTCTTTTTCCATTTGCATCAAGGTTCACACTCTGGAGGTTTTTCAGAAGGAACTGAACGAGAGCGAGCACCTGGTGTTCCAGGCGGTGCACGGCCTGCAGAGGGTGCTGCAGGGAGACTATAGGGACGTGGTCAATATGAAGGACAGCAGCAGACAGAGGCTGGAGGCCCTCAGAGAGGCAGCGATAAAGGTGAACTCCGCAGAGTTTTATGGATCTTGTACATGCAAGTGCGTGTTCCTCGTTTCTGATTAACTTTCCTAACTGAGTGAAAATAGGCCCAAATATTGTCACATTTCCTTTATAATCAATGCAGTAAAAACAATACTTTTTCTCTCAAACCTTTCAAAATCTTGAAAAACTAATTTTGCCCTAGTTGTTTTTTAATAATATGAAAGTTGAAATGAAGCTTTATTTTCCTACCCACTTGTAAGATGCTTTCCTCTGAAGATGAGCTGAAATGCAGCATCAGTTTAACG
Organism: Girardinichthys multiradiatus; assembly: GCF_021462225.1. Lineage (NCBI taxonomy): Eukaryota > Metazoa > Chordata > Actinopteri > Cyprinodontiformes > Goodeidae > Girardinichthys > Girardinichthys multiradiatus. The sequence continues at coordinate 21,958,568 of NC_061797.1, forward strand.
AAAACACTGCGAATTTGCCCTCAGCGAAAAAGTCTGAAGTTATTCGAAGTTACCTTAAATATGTGTTCCTGAACTTAAGCAGAATGATGTGTTATAATTAGTTGAATTGGGTTTTTGAAGCATCCAGTCATTATACGACAAGGGCTTTGATTTTCAGATGTTTGTTGTTGCAAATGAGCGTGTTCTTTGCTGGGCTTTATTCCCACTTTTCAGGAAGAACAGGAGTACATGGAGCTTGTGGCTGCAGAGAAGCATCAGCAGGAAGCTCTTAAGAGCGCTTTGGCGCAGAACAAGACTCTGTCCATCTTGGAGGAGATCTTGGAGGACGTCAGGAAGGCAGCAGACCGCCTAGAGGAGGAGATTGAGGAGCATGCCTTTGACAACAACAAGCAGGTCTGCAACTGAACCCTTTCTGCTCGCTTTGGTTACTAGATTTAGAGGGTGCAGATTCAGGAGTTGTTATTCTCAGAACCAAAGGAACCAAACATAATCCACTTTGTGTAGATGAAGGGAGTGAATGTTGAAGCAGTGCTAAGAGTGGAAGAGGATGAGGAAAAAGGAGGGAAGACGAAGAACAAATCCACACAGAAAGAGGTGGAGGATGATCTGGGGCTTAGCATGCTCATTGACTCTCAGAATAACCAGTATGTTCTGACGAAACCAAGGGACTCCACGATGCCGAGAGCAGACCATCACTTCATCAAGGTTAGTTTTAGTTTTCTTCCTGGATCACCCTGGTTTCATCCAGGCTGCAGAAGAAGACTGCGTCTATTGGTTTTAATTGAATTCACCAACATAATTTGCAGGACTTAGTTTCAGTGGTGATGCTCTCCCTGCCTTGCGGTTGGGTTTGCACCTTGGTGGGTCTTCCTCCTATGTTTGGATACATCATCTGTGGGGTCCTGCTCGGCCCTTCTGGTCTCAACAGTATCAAGGTTTGTGTCTGTGCATCACTACTGCAGCACTACTGCAACTTTTACTGAACTGTAAATTCCTGACTGGCGTTTCTCCTTGCAGTCTATAGTTCAGGTGGAGACTCTGGGGGAGTTGGGTGTGTTCTTCACTCTCTTTGTGGTGGGACTGGAGTTCTCACCCGAGCGCCTTCGAAAGGTAAATGAGAAAGTCTTTGCGTTTAAACCTTACAGCGATGATTGATTTCTTCAGTTGTTATACTAAATGCAGCAAGATCGTACAATAATTAGCAAGTAGCTCCATCTGCAGTGGTGTTCTTTTACATCGTAATGTTGACATGCTATGTCATTGTGTGTTATGAGGTAATATAAATCCATTATCATGAACTTGAAAGCAAAATACATATAAATATTTTATGTGAAAGTTGAGGTTTTGGTTTCATGAACACCACTTCTACTTGTTCACCTTATGACCATAAGCTTCAATGCATTTTATTTGAAAGATGAACACAAAGTAGCGCGCAGCAGTAAAGTAGAAGGAAAAGGATGTGTCAGAGCTACCGCACCCTGTTGGCGATTAGACGCCTCGGAGCACCTCCGGATCATCTCCAGAAGCGTCACCACTAAAAGGAATGACTCTCAAACTCTTCTATACTCTCAACACTTTTATTCTAAATAAGGCAGATAAATGGTTACAGAGATCAGCGCTGATGGCTCCCATCCTTAACCCGCTCTGTGATTAAAGTGATGAAACAGCCCCGAAAGAAGGTCACCCGTGGTTTTTATGTCTGGTACTCCCTACAAGGGATGTGCACTCCCTCAGGGTTTATCAGTAGACTATCTGAAAGTGTGTGTAACAGCAGGTGTCCAAGCCTGAATCTAAGTGTGGCTGCAGCAGTCTAATCACCCTGAGTACTGTGTTCCACAAGTCTTTCACAGCTTCCAACTGATTTTCTATGGGGGTGGCCTTAATTTAACTGAATCCATCTTTTTCCCTCTCCCTGTTGAAGAAAAAATATCCCCACAGCATGATGCTACCACCACCATGTTTCACTGCTGATATGGTGTGTTGAGGGTGATAATGCAGGGTTAATTTCCCTCCACAGTGCATTCTGTATGTAGGCCAAAAAGGTCAATTGCTGTAATGCTTTGCTTGTGGTGATCTCCACATGGGACTTCTGCTGGCTGTCTTTCAATATTGGCTTTCCTTTTGCTGTATTAATGCTGGCGCTTGTAACATAATAGAAATTAACCTGCTCCTTCAACACACAAAAACAAAGTGATTAAAATATATTATGAAAAGTTCCTTTTAAAGTAGTTTCAGGTTCTTAGGCAAGCAGTCAGTTTCCTTGTTTGAAAGACGATGACTTTGGAAACGTTATGCGTCCTCAGGTGTGGAAAACCTCAGTTCAGGGGTCATGCTGCCTGAGTCTGCTGATGGTGGGGGCTGGGTTGCTATGGGGACAGCTTCTTCATATTCGACCCACCCAGACAGTCTTCATCTCCACCTGTCTGTCCCTGTCCAGCACTCCACTAGTGTCACGCTTCCTGGCAGGAGGAAACAGGGTGGAAAGGGAAGGTATGAGTCTATTTTGTAGAATACTTTTATATCATATTGCCAATAAACTGTCGGAGAAAAAGGGCGACCTTTAGACCAAGTAACCAGGATGTATTTAAGTCGTTTGAATTTGGCCAATTGTATTACACTTTTTAGGATCATGATAAATAGAGTGGTATGCTGTAGTATTTTGCAAGGCCAATGGTGACCTGGACACACGTAAGCTTATAAAACTGTAACACTGTTTTAGTTTTTCTGTTGACCTTAAAAAATAGACATACAGCTGATAAAGAAAGTTTGACTTTATCAGAACTGCTTTCCTCAGAATACCGACTGATTTTACTGATGTAAACAGTGCGGTGCGTGTTTGACAGGTGACCTGGACTACAGCAGCGTTCTTCTCGGGATGTTGGTGATGCAGGATGTTCAGCTAGGCCTCTTCATTGCTGTCATGCCCACTCTGATCCAGGCACAGAGCGGAGACCTGGACAGGTAGCTAAGTTGTAATTTCTTGCTGTTTCTTCACCATAAGTTCCTCCTCCTCAGAATAAAGCTGCACAGTCCTGTAAATCTTTTGTTTCCTCTGTTTAAACTAGCCTTCTGTTTGGAAGTCTGCGAGTGCTGAAGCTCCTGGCTCAGGTCCTGGTGTCACTGGCCGCTGTGTTGCTGCTGTGCTTGGTGCTTAGATCCTTCATAATTGGTCCATATTACAAGAAACTTCACACCGAGAGCAAAGGCAACAAGGAGATCCTGGTGCTGGGGATGGCAGCTTTTGTCTTTTTCATGTTGACGGTATGATTCTAAGAAATTCAGTGTGATTTCTGATGATGTATCTTCAACTCTGAGGTTAAAGGGCGATTTACTTTGGTGTTTTAGGTAACAGAGTTTCTGGATGTTTCCATGGAGTTGGGCTGTTTCTTGGCAGGAGCTTTGCTGTCATCACAGGGTCACATGGTCACAACTGAGGTCATGGGTTGCATTGAGCCAATCAGAGACTTCCTCGCCATCATTTTCTTTGCCTCCATTGGTTAGACAGAACATGATGATCTTTGCCTGATATTATATTTGCTTCACTTTTCTTGAGGTGTTCACATTGTGACTGCGCTCAGTCATCCTCTTTGTCTGTGTGATGCTGCAGGTCTTCACGTGTTCCCTACATTTGTGCTGTACGAGCTCACCATCCTGCTGGTGCTGACCCTTACACTCGTCATCATGAAGGTTTAGTGATCCCCTGTTTTTATCCTCTCTTTCTCCTTGCAATGAAGGTTTCCTCTTCTCCTCACTTCTCTTATTGTTCCAGTTTCTCATGGCTGTGCTGGTGCTGTCTACCATCTTGCCTCCAAATTCCCGACATATACGGTGGATCGTCTCAGCTGGTCTGGCTCAGGTCAGCGAGTTCTCCTTTGTGTTGGGCAGCCGCGCGCGTCGAGCCGGTATCATCTCCAGAGAGGTCAGTGATGATCTTGTTGAAATCTTTAGCATCATTGCTGGAATTTCTGCCTGCTTAGAAGAATTGCACCAATCAGGCTTTTCGTGGCTGGTCAATTAGTTTCTGTGAACTTCTGAACTTAACAAGGTTGTTTTACCTGAGGTAAATTTCACTCATTCTGGTGATAGTAAACTGTTCTCTCTCTAAAAGTGAACAGAAGACAAAATGTAATATTGGGCTGTTATCTTTTAATAGTGAAATGCATGGATTTTTATATTAAAGGATTAAATGCACAAATACTTTAAAGTATTAAATCTGGAAGCTTATGAAACCTTATGGCGATTTGTGTCTGCATGCCAGGTCCACCGTGCACAATGTGCATGTCAAGTCCCGAGTGAGTCTAGGTCTCGGTAAACAGCACAGAAAACATGCAATAAAACAGCTTGAAGAAAACCTTTAACAACATTGTTCTATTTTTGAATTTTCTGTCTGATCAAAGTCATTTTATAGCCAATCATAAAAGAGTACAGACATCTTTAATTTACATGAGTTGAAGTTTTATCAGAAGAAACTCTGGGTAAACAAAAATGGCATTCACTCAAGGTGTTATGCCTTTCTTGGTTTCTGTCTGCAAAATAATAGGTGAAAGTAAGCAGTTTCATTGTGAATTCAGTCAAAACAAAGGAAAGGAGAGGGTAAAAAAAATGTTAATCAGGTAGAAACTAGATTCAAAATATGACGTGATGATATGATTTTTTTTGTTTGTTTCAATTGAAGCATAGTTAAGAACTTTTAATTTACAATACTTTTTTTAATTAACAGTTTATTTTTTAGTTTAGGTTTTTGTGAACTGAACTTTTACAACTTGTACTTAAGTGGGTACTCACATAAAATTGCTAATACAGGTCCTTCTCAAAATATTAGCATATTGTGATAAAGTTCATTATTTTCCATAATGTCATGATGAAAATTTTACATTCATATATTTTAGATTCTTTGCACACTAACTGAAATATTTCAGGTCTTTTATTGTCTTAATACGGATGATTTTGGCATACAGCTCATGAAAACCCAAAATTCCTATCTCACAAAATTAGCATATCATTAAAAGGGTCTCTAAACGAGCTATGAACCTAATCATCTGAATCAACGAGTTAACTCTAAACACCTGCAAAAGATTCCTGAGGCCTTTAAAACTCCCAGCCTGGTTCATCACTCAAAGCCCCAATCATGGGTAAGACTGCCGACCTGACTGCTGTCCAGAAGGCCTCTATTGACACCCTCAAGCAAGAGGGTAAGACACAGAAAGAAATTTCTGAACGAATAGGCTGTTCCCAGAGTGCTGTATCAAGGCACCTCAGTGGGAAGTCTGTGGGAAGGAAAAAGTGTGGCAGAAAACGCTGCACAACGAGAAGAGGTGACCGGACCCTGAGGAAGATTGTGGAGAAGGGCCGATTCCAGACCTTGGGGGACCTGTGGAAGCAGTGGACTGAGTCTGGAGTAGAAACATCCAGAGCCACCGTGCACAGGCGTGTGCAGGAAATGGGCTACAGGTGCCGCATTCCCCAGGTCAAACCACTTTTGAACCAGAAACAGCAGCAGAAGCGCCTGACCTGGGCTACAGAGAAGCAGCACTGGACTGTTGCTCAGTGGTCCAAAGTACCTTTTTCGGATGAAAGCAAATTCTGCATGTCATGCGGAAATCAAGGTGCCAGAGTCTGGAGGAAGACTGGGGAGAAGGAAATGCCAAAATGCCAGAAGTCCAGTGTCAAGTACCCACAGTCAGTGATGGTCTGGGGTGCTGTGTCAGCTGCTGGTGTTGGTCCACTGTGTTTTATCAAAGGCAGGGTCAATGCAGCTAGCTATCAGGAGATTTTGGAGCACTTCATGCTTCCATCTGCTGAAAAGCTTTATGGAGATGAAGATTTCATTTTTCAGCACGACCTGGCACCTGCTCACAGTGCCAAAACCACTGGTAAATGGTTTACTGGCCATGGTATCACTGTGCTCAATTGGCCTGCCAACTCTCCTGATCTGAACCCCATAGAGAATCTGTGGGATATTGTGAAGAGAACGTTGAGAGACTCAAGACCCAACACTCTGGATGAGCTAAAGGCCGCTATCGAAGCATCCTGGGCCTCCATAAGACCTCAGCAGTGCCACAGGCTGATTGCCTCCATGCCACGCCGCATTGAAGCAGTCATTTCTGCCAAAGGATTCCCGACCAAGTATTGAGTGCATAACTGTACATGATTATTTGAAGGTTGACGTTTTTTGTATTAAAAACACTTTTCTTTTATTGGTCGGATGAAATATGCTAATTTTGTGAGATAGGAATTTTGGGTTTTCATGAGCTGTATGCCACAATAATCCGTATTAAGACAATAAAAGACCGGAAATATTTCAGTTAGTGTGCAATGAATCTAAAATATATGAATGTTAAATTTTCATCATGACATTATGGAAAATAATGAACTTTATCACAATATGCTAATATTTTGAGAAGGACCTGTAAATGAAAAGTCAGTCAAATGTGGCAAGACAAGAAGCGATAGTTCTGAAAGTATAAATACAATTTTGAATGGTCTGTTTAATCCAAGCTAGCAGATATATTTTTTTGACCTTAATTAAACTTAAAGTAGCACAGGTACCCAAAAGGTTAATATATGAGAGGCTTGCAATATAATATTCCTCTTAACTTGATTAAACTGACTTGAAGCAGAACTTTGTATCTTTTAGAAGATGTTGAATTGAGATCTGTGCTTGATCGCTGTATGAAGGCCCTCTAGATGAGGGTGGACGCCCCGGGGCATTTAAAGTGATGTTAACAACTGTACCCTGTTTGTTTCAAGTTAAACTACCTGTCTCTGCTCAGGTGTACCTGCTGGTCCTCAGTGTCACCACTCTCAGCTTGTTGCTGGCTCCGCTGCTGTGGAGGGTCACGACACACAAATGGGCTCCTCGCATCGAACGCAAAATGCCCACGTGACCACATCGACTTCAGGGCAGGAAGAAAACACGCCCCCGTGACCTTTCCAGACCTGACAGCAATATCATATAAAGTCTTAACTGTTTTTATGCTGGACCGAATCTCCATCAAAGTTTTTTGGCTGATTCAGCACTGCTGCTGCTGCTACTCATTAAAGGAAATACATAAAAGACAGCTCTGCTATATTTTGACTGGAGGTTTTTTTTTTTTATCCTTGGACTGTTATACATGTTTCTATAGTCATGCTGAGCTCTATATTGTATCTCATTGTGCACACTAATGTTCTCTTTAAACCCATGGACCAAATCTGACACTTCTTCAATATTAGATGTACAGGTAAGTGTTATTCAGGGTGTTTTTCTCCATAGATACAATTACATTGCTTTTTGTGCTTTTTTTTGTTGTGATTTACCCTTAGATCACATATTCTTAAGGTCTCTGCTGTACAACATTAATGGTACTTTGGTTTAATCTCATCCTTTCATCCTGGGAGTTTCAGGAGGACTGAGAAAACCTCGGCCAGAAATCTTGTTTTTCAGGTCTGTTAGACTGCACTAATAAAAATGAAGAGAGTGAAAATGTTTCTGCAGAACTGCATTTGATTATTTATTCACTGATGTTATTTGAAGAAAAAGAAATCTGCACTCGTCCTCTGAATGTCAAAAATGATGTGCCTGCTCCGCTCAGCTCCTCCCTGCACTAAAAGGAAGAGGTTTTACACCTCTTGCCCTTTAAAACCATGATGTGCAATGTAAATTTATCACCATCAGACATTCCTGTTTATTTTTGTGAGTTTCATATATTTTCCTTTTGTGTGAGGGTTTTTTATTTAAATTTGTATTTTCTTTCAACTGTCATTGACATTTTTCTTCATGTCTTCGTTTGTCAGTCAGTCATTTTCTACCGCTTATTCCATAGTGGGTCATGGGGGAGCTGGTGCCTATCTCCAGCAGTCTATGGGCGAGAGGCAGGGTACACCCTGGACAGGTCGCCAGTCCATCGCAGGGCAACACACAAACAACCATGCACACACTCATTCATACACCTAAGGGAAATTTAGAGTGACCAATTAACCTAACAGGCATGTCTTTGGACTGTGGAAGGAAGCCGGAATACCCGGTGAGAACCCACACATGCACGGGGAGAACATGCAAACTCCATGCAGAAAGACCCCAGGCCAGGAATCGAACCCAGGACCTTCTTGCTGCAAGGCAACAGTGCTACCAACTGCGCCACCATGCAGTCTTTGTTTGTACTCATTTGAATTTAAAGATCTTTAGTAAAAAATAACATGACAAAAAGTGTTTTTTCTTATTTTTCTTTTAATTTGTTTGGATAATTAAAGTGCTTGTCTGAATGTTCACTTGCACTATTACGGACTCTTAATTGTAGGTTGCAATTTTAGATTTTGTTTTTTGTTTGTTTTTTGCAAAAATTAAATTATGTGTTTTTCATGAAGATTAAAACGTTTGAGTTGCATATATTCGAACAGCTTCGCATGTATTAATCCACATGATGTCCCAGTCCAACTGCGTAAAGCTCCACTGCCAACGAGGCAACCCCACACGTGTCATGTTGTGTGTGCAAGCATGCAAGCAGGCCTGCATAAGCTGATAACCTACAAACTTTGCAGTCAGCACATCTTTGAAAAACCCATCATCCTATTAGTTGAAGGAGATGGTTAATAGCTGACTGATACATTTACATTTGTCAAAGTTTTTATGCTTGTTTTAGGAATACAGAATCTGCTCATTCTGTTTGCAAACCTTGTCATGTAGTTCGCAGCATTGGTCAGAATGATTAGGACACATCCAGCACTCTTATGTAACCCAAATTTATAATGCTGATGTGCCATCACATTAGAGGTCTTTGTTTATTTTGGAAAAAATGCTGGTAAATTAGTTTATGAATCACTTAATGAATTTTACAAGTGACACAAAATAAGTAGATGCGCCACTGAGTTGGTAGAGACATCGAATTCATCGCTGGACATCTGATACTAATGGGTTTTAAGATAAGGCAACCATGCAAGGGTAAACTACAGAAGTAGGTCAATTTTCTTTATTTCTAAGAAGTTAAGAAAATAGACAACCCCCTATCAGATTTAGGTTTAAAGGTTTTAATTAGCCAACATGTTTTGTTCTGACTGTAAGTAATATTAACGGTTTGGGGTGGCTCGGCTAGAGCCCGGGCTTGAATCTGAAAAGAGTCTGTTTAGATTAGGGTGATGGCATAGATTCCTTCCAACCTCAAAGACTTGGAGCTCAACGTCACAGAGTAATTGTTAAAATACCAGTGGAAACATGCAAAAAGCTGCTCAGCAGATACAAGTGCGACTGCTGTAATGCCAATAAAACAATTGAGGATAGTATTAATTATTTTTCATACAATTAAATAAAACCTGAGAATAAAACAATATTTAATTTTGCATTGCTTGATTTTGTTTTTAAAGATCTCTACCTCATTTTCATTGAGAAAACAACTATTTGGTTGGATGAAAATCATTTACATCTAAATCTAAGAGGGATATGAATACATGTAACTGCAGTTGGGTTATGATTAGAAAATGACTAGATAAAATTAACTGAAAAGTGGTACTTGTACCTACTTATTGTGCTGTGACAAATAACTTTTGCAATTACTATTGCTACTTTTGTTTTTTAATTAAAAATCAACAATAATCTACGTCACGGGGGGGCAAAAAACGAAACAATTAGAAAATTTGCTTTCCTTAAGCAAAAGGCAATACTAAGTTTTTAAGGTGAAACTGTCTTAGACATGACGCTACATCCAAGTCAAAGTTTGTTCAGTAAACTTAAAGAGCTATTTAAATTCTATCTGTTGTGATATGGCCAGAAAAAAAAAAACAGTTTTAAAGTCATATAAATTAGACAATGGTTTTTCTTTTAGCCTTGCTCTAAGTTTTAGGCTTTAATATTAATCCAACACATGTTTTAAGTTTTTAGGGAATAAATAGACTCTTTTTTTTTTCTGTCAGTGCTCAAGTGTCTGACCTTTTTCAGTAGAATATTTGCAATTTAACTATGACCTTTCAATCACTGAGGCATAAAAAGCTTCCTGAATTCAAAGAATCAACTAGTGTAGATGATTAACTAGGATGATCCCACATTCAGGTTCTGTATCTGGGATCTTCTCTGCAGTTTCCGACACATAGATACTTTTTATATATTCTAGAAAGTTTTAAGGTCAGTACTCCTGCCCTCTTTCTGTCCACCTTCTTCTTTTTTATACACTGCACAACATATTATAATGGTCAGGTAAAAACGCTAGGCCAAAAATGAGTAGCAAAAGCCAAACGAAAAACATTAAAAGACCATTAGAAAATGTGTTGATTAAGACTGTCATAAGTGCTGACCAAATGTATGAGGAAATGTAAAAAGTTTGCACATTCTTTTGTCTGAACTGCAATGTCACCTATTCTTCCTTCTCTTTTTCTTCCCTTGTCTTTTCCACGCTTTGTTTTCACCCTCCTTGTCTCTGACAGCGAACACATGGTTTATTAAGCACAGGATATAGCATTAGAGAGATAACGAGGTGGATAAAGCCCTTTGGAGAAAGTTGATGAGTCAGGCAGATCTGCGCATGTGTCTGCATGTGTGTGAAGGGACAGGAAGAACCTGGGAGCTTCAGTGATCACCTCAATGAGGGGAGTCACTCTGCGAAGGACTGCAGGGAGCGGATGACAGGCGTCTGATAAACTTTGCTTCTGAATCCCTAAAGGAAGAAAAACACCTTTTATCAATTTCTTCTTTCTGTCTCTGGCTTATTTTACAGTCTTTCACCTCGACTTCTTTGAACATAATTTCTCTGTATCACTATGGATATTGGTGGCCTGACAACAGTGGTGGCCAACTCTGCCTACATCTCTGCCCGTGGGAGCTTCGATGGCACTGCCAACCCGGCTGTCAATCGGGACAAGAAGTACCGGTCCCGCCTGAAGCTGCCTCACATCACAGTTTGTGAAGGTCTGCGTGAAACTTTAGATCTGGGCTTCCTCACGGTCTGTGTGGAGCAACCCATTGGCAAACGCCTTTTTCAGGAGTTCTTGGAGTCCAACAATGAGTACAAGGGCCCCTGCCGTCTGTGGAAGGATATTGAGGAATACAACATGGCTGAAGATGAGGACAGAGCACATAAAGCCAGCAAGATCCTGTCTCGGTACATGGAGCCTGATGCCAAGTATTACTGCCCCTTTCTGCCGGAAAATGGCATCACAAAGGTCAAAGAGAAACACCAAGAGGCCGGAGATGATCTTTTCAATGAGACTATGGACAACGTGATGGATTTTCTGAAAGAAGTGCCCTACACTTTCTTCCTGGAGAGTATGTATCTGAAGAGGTTCCTGCAGTGGAAGTGGCTGGAGATGCAGCCCATAGGAGAGGACTGGTTTTTGGATTTCCGTGTTTTGGGTAAAGGTGGTTTTGGGGAAGTGTCCGCCTGTCAGATGAAAGGCACAGGAAAACTGTATGCCTGCAAGAAGCTCAACAAGAAGAGGCTAAAGAAGAGAAAAGGTTATGAGGTAACAATGTTAATGATAGTGTCACACTTAGGAAAAGGTGGACCCTCAGAAGTTAGATAGAGCTTTCCAGATGATAATCAACATTCCTTGCTGACAGCCTCCTGTGTTTGATCTCCTTATAAAGGGTCAATCATAGCAATAGGGTATTATCTGATATTGTCCAAACATTTGGATGCTGCAGTGACAAATTTAAAAAAAGGCAAATTAGAAAAATCTCATTTGACCATCTCATCTAAATGAACTTCTTTAGTCTTGTTTTTTTTATTATTTTTTATCACTGGTCAGAGCCCACGTTAAAATATCAGGACAGCTTAGGACACCCCCATCTCACCCCACCCCACCCCGGCCAGCAATGGGCCCTAAAGAGATCTTGACTTCTCACACAACATCAACACATCAAAACTTCAGATTTGTAGTTATGTTTTTGAAGAATGAATCTACTTTTAAATGTGCTTAAAAAAGTGTATTATTAGTAAATAAATAATTCTCAAAGTTTACAAATATGTAGTAATAATAATAATATATAACATATATATTATTACTATGTCACAACTGCCAGACACAGTGAGTAGGGTAGTAAAATAAACTTCTCTTTAAACCCTGAAATTCACAGATTTTAAATGCACAATATGCAAACAGTCAAGAACAGACAATTTAAAATCAATATTAATTTGGCTGTGATGGCTAGTTGGTGACCCCCAAATAACATTCTGCTTACAGATGGCCATCTTGGGTCAGCTCTGTCTCTTGTCTATTATGACTTGCACCCTATAGGTGAAGCACAAACAAATGAACAGTTGAGTGAATAACTACAACATCTTCTCAAAGCTGGACTGGAAATTAATAAAAAGCCTACAGGTGGTCTATCTCTGTCATGAATGAAGATGATCACTAGTGTTTACTTATGACCTCTACCTCCTTCTGCCTGTAGGGGGCGATGGTGGAGAAAAGGATCCTGGCTCGAGTTCACAGCAGATTTATTGTCTCTTTGGCTTATGCCTTCCAGACAAAAATCGAGTTATGTCTGGTCATGACCATCATGAACGGAGGAGATCTGAGGTCAGATCTTTTGGTTACTGTTGGTTTCGCATCATCTTCTATCAATCGTTCAAACAAGATGATGTCTTTAGTATCCCTTCCTGTCTCTGATGAATAACTCTGTGTCCAGGTATCACATCTACAATGTGGATGAGAACAACCCAGGCTTTGATGAGCCAAGGGCCTGTTACTATGCTGCACAGATTATCCAGGGCATGGAGCACCTCCACCAGAAGAGGATCATCTACAGAGACCTGAAGCCAGAGAATGTGCTGCTGGACAATGAGGGTCAGAAACATACACTGAACAAAAGGGAGAAATGTTGTATTTTTGTTTACTAGACAATTTAATTATAACCCTCTAGTTTCATTAGATGGATGGTTGCTTTAAATGTTAGATGCTGCAACTAATCAGTCAATTTCAACTAGGTTTTTCTCAATGTTCAATGTTCATGCCAAAACACTCAATTCACTTAACACTTAATTAACTTACAAATACTGACAACATATGATACGAAATAGATTGGTCCTGAATGTGAGTTTAAGATATTGGGTAAATAAAATGAAGGTATTTAGGGTAAAATTAATTGCAAAAGTGTAAACAACAGACACCAAGTTTGCACCTTCAGAATAAACTAATAAATAAAGAAAATATTAGCTTTTACATTGAAAGTAAAGTTTGGGAAAGTAACTGTAATTTCCCAGGTCTAAGCCAGTGACTCACAAACCAGTACTAAGCTTGGTTAATTAAAATGTTTGCCTTGCAAACAAGGCAAAATTGGGAAAGAAGTCAAAATGTAAAATGTTTTCTTGCAAATAAATCCCTTAAATCAGACCCACCCAAGACTGTTAAGACTTAACCCTGCAGAAGTATTCAACCATAAAACATCCACAAGCTTCAATGTGGTTTATGTGATAGAACAACACAAAATATAGCAGGGATTTAGTTCTTTTTATATAAATAAATATCTGAAATGTGTTGTATTTGTATTTACCCCCTCTTTACATGGATATCTATAAATAAAATTAAGTGCAACATCAAAGGTTTAAGTGGTGTGAAAACCTTTGCAAGAAATAGCATATTTACTCACAAGAACACGGTAAGAGCTCAACTGAGAAATGTCAAACTTCTTGTATATATAAGGTTTTAAAAACACCATTAAACAGAATCCATCACTGCTCTGTCATATATTTTAACAGTGACAAGACACACATAGTTGACTTATTGTTATAATAAATTATGTTTGCAAGTTAGAGAATGAACAGCTCTTGACGTTTTTTTTTCTAACAGGTAACGTACGAATCTCTGATCTTGGTCTGGCTGTGGAGTTGGTTGATGATCAGTTCAAAATCAAGGGCTATGCTGGGACTCCGGGTACAGGAAAATATATTTTACTCATTAAATTTAAGAAATTGTCTTTGAACAAAAGATTCAACAACTGAATGTGTAAGAGCAATGCAGTCAGAATATTTTTTTCAGGCACGGTTAACATTTAATAATCCGAAGTTTTGTATTTATATGTTACATTTACTTTAGAAATTACTCTTGAAAGCCTGAAAAGGGAGCCTCACTTGCCACTGATGCTACAGAAAAATAATTTAATGAAGCACATCTCATAGATAGTTAGCATGAATTTTTTTACACATATCTTTTACACATTTTTTATGTATGTTAAATTCCTGGAAAAGCTGCTTTTTTGTATTTCTTCTTAAGTTTAACATCAACTTTTCTTTCTCTACCTAATAACATGACTTTAATTCTGTTAAAACCTTCCTCTGTGTCATTTTTTAATTCTGACTAAATGATGGCCTTAAAGAGAAATGACCTAAAATAAAGATTTTTGATTTAAGATTAAATTACTCATATTTCTACATAATTGGGTATTTACTGACTAAACCAGTAAACACCGGTACTTCTAATATAAATGTTTGCCGTTTATGATTTTATTCATTATATAAAATTTAAATTGAATTGAACAATGTGACTCTCTTCTTCTGTGCAGGTTTCATGGCTCCCGAGCTTCTTAAAGGAGAAGAGTATGACTACTCTGTGGATTATTTCACTCTGGGGGTCACACTCTATGAGTTCCTGACTGCTAAGGGCCCTTTCAGGACTCGTGGAGAAAAGGTAGATAGAAAAGAAGGGGTGTATGAATAAATAAGACCTTCTAGATTTTTATTTTTTTTTAAGATTTAGGAGTTTGAACAAAAGTTAAATGTAGGTTTGTTTCGTTTCATCAGGTGGAGAACAAGGTGTTGAAGAAACGGGTACTGAATGATCCTGTAACCTATCCAGAAAATTTCAGCGAGAGCGCCCGGACCCTCTGTGAGGGTCTGCTGTGCAAGGAGGTCGACAAGAGGCTCGGTTTCAAGGATGGCTCGTGTGACGAGCTGAGAGCTCACCCCTTCTTCCAGGAAATTAACTGGAGGAAACTGAATGCAGGTCAGTCTGTGACAGAAACACGTGTGCAGTCACAGGCTGCAGGTGTCACCATTTTGACTTTTTTTTTACTATATCTAAAAAAAGTTTTTCAACCAGTCCCCTCCCCAACCATCCTAGAAAGAAACTCTATAAAAACATTGATGGAAAAAAATAAAAAGAAGGAAAGCAAAGATCAAATGATTCCCTGACAGATTTGGCTTAGTGTTCAGAGTAGATTCCTATGTGAACAAATGCTAAGATGGCTGAGGAACAGCCGTTCAAACAGTGTGGATAACGTTGTTTAGTTGCCAAGAGTTACTTAATATTCGTTGTACTACTTTATTGACAATTTTCAAAATGTACTAGCTTCTGATCATATATTTTCCCAGCGTTTTACCGCTTTGATCAACATTTTGGTTCCTCTACTAGGTCCAAATAGGGTTCTGAAGGCATTGGTTTTATTGAAGATTAGACTCAACTTAATCAGTTGAAATATTTTTAATTCACTAGCTAGGGGATGGCACAAGAAAATTTTCTTAACACATTTAGCAAACTGCAACATCAGATGTCCTGGTGATAATGTAAATGTTCTGGAACTGTTAGCTCAGACTGATTAAGGCTATCGAAGACAACATTATTGTCCTTACTCTATAAACCTTTGTCTCCCTCAGGAATCCTGACTCCCCCTTTCGTGCCAGATTCCAAGACGGTGTACGCCAAGGACCTGGACAATGTCGGCGCCTTCTCCACGGTGAAAGGCGTGGCTCTGGAAGACGCAGACAAGGAATTTTTTGATGAGTTTGCCACAGGGAACATCCCCATCCCCTGGCAGGAGGAGATGATAGAGACCGGGATCTACGGAGAGCTCAACATGTGGGGCCCCGGTGGCACCCTGCCCAATGACCTGCGGCGAGAATCCATCCTAGAGCAGCCGCCCAAGTCCTCTACCTGCACGGTGTCCTGAAAGTTCAAGATGACGACGAAGAAAACCCCTCCTCTTTATAAATGGTTTTGCATAAACATATGCGTATGTACTGAACACTTTTCATCCAGGAAGTCAGTGAGGTAACATTTATGTCATTAATGGTTCTTTTTATTTAAGCAGTGCACATGTAAAGATGATTATAGGATTTTTGAACTGTTATTACTCTTTCGGCATTTAATCTTTCATCATGCTGCTTTAAAAACCTTTTTTTGAACCAAAAATGTTTTTCTTCTTTAGTAAAAACTCTTTTCTTGCAATATATTCTTAATGGTTTCTAACACTGTCACAACTGTTTGAGTTATGTTGAATAAAAAGCAAGAACAACAGCGCATTTTATTTTCATGCCATTACATTTGTGTCTGCTGAGCTTGCAGCTGTTTCTCTTATGAACTTGTACATATTTCTCTTAGTTTTTATCATTCTGTCTTATTCTGCTTCTCCAATGTATCATAATAGTTTCTTATACGTTTAAAGAATCATGTTTACTGCTGTATAGATGTTTCTAAATTCAAATAAATACATAATTTTGCATTTAAAGTAAACGTGTTTTTTATGTTTAATTCATATCCATACAAACTCCTGCCTTTTATCCCTGTTCTGGTTTCAAAAAAACATTTTATTTAAATCAGAATTTATCCTGCTAATTATCTAAAAGTTAAGTGTTTCATTTTCTAGTTTATGCATTTATAAGTTAACCATGCATTTTTTATTTTTGCTGAAACAGAAACAGCGGCTAGGTGTGGATTATTACTTGATTGTTAAATACAGTGCCTTCCACTATTATTGACATGCATTTTAAAGATTTGAATACAAACCCTAAAATAAATGGTTGTTATGGAGACGTAGTAATCCCAAAATAATATTTTCTTTACAGTTTTAAAGTGTTTTATTATTTCTCTGACAGTAGACATGGACAAGCCTAAGTGAATTATTTTGTCCTAGCCACTCCCTACTTTTAAACATCAACACACATCTACCTCACTTTAATTGAATGTCCGCTTCTTTTTCCCATTTTGGAGAAGCTTTAAGGGAAATTGGTCTCTGAGTCACATCATTTTTGTACCCCAGGAAAATGAGTAGTCAAGGGTTGCAAATTAGAAGTTCCTAGACAATCTAATGGCCTTAGTTGTGTTTATTTTACGGTAATTATTGGGGGTAATCATGATTATTTCACTAAATAAATTCGGGTTGAATTCTTCAGTGTGAGACAACAGTCTGTGTTGGAAAAATGTATATAAGTTATCATTGTTTGGTTTAAATCATGTTTATGTCTGATGTTCTACTATAGTTAAGATGATTTCTAATTCCTATGATTGCTTTTTTAGTGTGAAAAAATGTTTGTGGAAGGTTAAAGAATGCGGTCTGGAGTGAATCACTCTCTGGACATGACAAGCTTATACCATATATGGGAATGACTACACTTTTAGGTTGAAATCTCTGTAAGAATTGGCTGAACCAATTCCCGCTTTTTGCTTGTGGAAGGTTAAGGAATGCGGTCTGGAGTGGATCACTCTCTGGACAAGGATTTTCCCTTTGTGAGAAGGAAGTCACTGTTCTGGCAGAGGACTGTCTCACCCTTGCAAGTCAAACTTACTTAGTTCACCTTGTGTCTTATTTTACACTTCTCTGTGTTTATCAGCTTTCTAACTAACATTTTCTTGGTCCTTCGAGCTGGATCGCTAGAAATCTGCCGCCCGGGGCCCTGCGGTGCGTGTGCGGTTTCAGTCTGCGCAGCCTCCAGATCGTCTGGAGAACAAAAATCCTGCACAGTGAATTCTGTGCTGGTAAACCGCCGAATCGACTGAGGGGCACCAGGAGGTGGATCAACGCGTTCCGACAGTGTGAATGAACGCACAGGTAAGGCAGAACCAACCAAGTATATAAAGAGAAATACGCGAGCCGGTATGCTCGTTGTTTAACATAATTGCAGTTTTTCAAGGGCAATAAAAAGAAGGAAGTGTTGCGCAAATAGGGGTCTTGACTTTAAATGGTTCTCGTAATTTCCCTTAAGGAGATTCAAAAGCAGCCGACTCCATAGAAAAATCCGTACTCTAGAAAGAAGTGTTGCGTTAAAATACGGAAAACCTAGTCTAGGTGATTTAGGCCTATAAGTAAGGTAAGGTAAGGTAAGGTAAGGTATAAATATGTATATATATATATATATATATAAGAGTGGAGTCTGAATAATAATAATAAACTAGAGTAAATAGGATAAAAGTATATATAACAAAGCACAAATAATCAAATAAATAATGCTAATATAAATTAATAGAAGTAGAACTCAGTTCTTAACAACAGTTTTTAATAGAAAAAAAAAAAAAAAACTCTTAAAATGGGAACGTGCGTTTGGTAGCAGCCTCCGTTAGAACAAGATGCAAAATTTATGCACTCAAACGATCCAGATACAGTAAAAAGCCTCGCTAAATGGCAGAAAGATTATAATTTTAGAGGAGATCTTTCGGTGCCTGCTTGTACCCATTTGGTACAGAGACTATAACAGAAAATCAAACTTAAAAAAATTTGTTTTTAAATGGCTTGTTGGGGGCTAAATTAGTTGAGTGTAAATATGAAGGGATTACTAGATACCCTAAATGAAAGCCGATATTACATAAATCACTGGGCTGCAAATGTGAGCTATGGGCAGAGCAATGTCTCAACAGGGGGATGATTGGCCTAGTGAACAAATAATTCACTACATATGGATTTAATACTTACTAAAAACGTACTAAAAAAACATTTTGTGCATCTTGTTTGATATGTCTGAAACATAACCCCCAGGGAAATCTTTCCTTGCAAAGGAACAGATGCTATAACAGTGGCAAAGGGGGCTTTGTAAATATATAATACCCACATTTGGAATTCCAAGAAGGATTTATTGTGATAATGGAACACATTTTGTCAACAAAGTCATACAAGAACTTAGTAAATGTATTACGATTGACCTGAAAACACATTGTAGCTATTATCCCCAGAGTGCAGGGTTCATAGAGAGAACAAGACAGTTAAAAGTAAGCTTAGAAAGACAATGGAAGAAACAAAAAGAAATTGGGTTGAATGTTTATATATTAACTTAATATGAGGATAACCCCATCAGCTCAAGGTGGACTTACACCTTTTGAAATAATACATGGCGGACCTTATTAAATCCCTGATCTACAAAAAGACCTGAAAGATCCACAAAAGATGTGACGTTAGCAGACTACAGGAGGAAGATATTACAGTCTAGAGACATGCAAAATGTTAATAATCTGCCAAATGATGTTTCTGAAGCCCTACAGGTTCCTGGTGACCATTAAGAAGGAAACGTATCTGATCCAAAGTGGAAGGGTCCATTCCAAGTGTTATTGACAACTCCTACTGCTGGGAAAATCCAAGAGAGGGCTACTTGGATACACAAAGCACACTGGTGAGCCTGTCAGTCTTTCCACCCACAGGCAAGGGAGTGATAGTCTGACTACAAAGGGGTTGTCACCATCTAGAGAAGGCTTCGTGTCAACGTCAGTGAAGGAACCAACAATCCTTCCTAGCCCTTAGGGGTGAGAGAGAGACTAACAGGTAAATCTAAGGGAAATATGTTGTTGAAATATTTAGTTTTGTTTATCATGTGTGTCCTGATTGTGTTAATAATATGCTAGAAATTTCCACAATCTCATGATCTCCAGAAAGAGGTGGATAAATGAAGATATCCATGGAATGTTTATACAAGATATAAATTACTTGTATGAGACTAACAGCTGGTACCAATATGCAAAAATTGTAACCAAGTCCAGGAATATTTCTGGTTGTTATGTATGTACTGAACTTCCTATCTTTTCCAACCAGCCCAGGTTGACAGCTAGACCAGTACCAGTGCCAAAGGAATGAGTGTTTCATCAGAAATAGTGTTTTTGGTCAGTACCAGTTTCCATGTGGTAATGGGTAATGTAACATTTTACAACTGTGATGTTACAAAGTTTAAACAGTTTAATGTTACAACCCCTGTGCCTCTACTATTATTCTTCCCACCAAGCTGGACCAGGGGGAAAGGTCCATGATCTAAAGGGGATTTATGCAAGAGATGGATTTCACTGGATGTGTGGAACTGCCATTTATTTGCAGTTGTCTCCAAGTTGGAGTGATGTATGTGCACCTGTTTATGTCACTGATCACACTTATGTCATTTCAGTTCAACCTTCCCTGAATAGGAGTAAGAGGTGTGGGGATCAGATGTTCATGAGGAATTCAAGCATAGATCAACAGGAAATAAGATTTTGCTAAGTTTATTTCCATGGTTGTGAGTAGGAAAGAATGTGCTTAGATTAGAAACTATATATTATCAGCTGGGACTGTTTGTTAATGCAACCACAAAAGCTCTTACAGGACTGTCCACAGAAGTCACAGCTCTTCGAACCGTGGTGTTGCAGAACAAGATGGTGTTGGACCTGCTTTACACTTGTCTGTGTTTATCAGCTTTCTAACTCTAATAGTCTGCCACTGCAATAAAAGATGAATTTCATTTACATCTTTATCAGTTCTGCAAATAAAGGTGGAGGCCACGTTCATTCAAACTCTCTTTCCAATGCATTGTTCTATATGATACACACAACTTTCGAATGGGATGTTTGTCAGTCTACATATACATTGGCAAACAGGATGCAGCAAAAACTAAAGATTGTGCAGAGAAATCCATCTATACAGCCTCAGCAGCTTGACACAAAACTGCATGTAACAGGTACCAGATTGAAACAAAGCTTTCCAGTAGAGGGTGCTGTACTCATATTTAAATTACGTGCTTTCACACCACACACATTTGATAATCTCATAAAGCCTCATTATATGCATTATATGACTCAATAGTATATATTTTTCCAAAGCTTTGTAAGTACTTTCAACAGCAATCAATTTGAGGCTATATGAAACTTATGTAAGATAAATGTTTGAATAATTCACCACTAAGATGAACACAGGTAGCTGATTGGTTCATCTTCCAGTCAGTCTGTGACTCCCTTTCTCTCAGGATACAAGTAAAGTTGAACCCTGCAGTCCTGACACAGAGTCAGCAGTGAGAAGCCTCCTATGATCATCATCCAGATCTGTGGATTGTATGCACAGGAACCCTTCTTGTTACTCCGTGGAAGATGAGGACACTATTTTGAAGCAACATAGTGTCAGTTCAGCGCACAAGAGGAGCCACCTGGTCTGTGGTTTTATTTTACATCTAATTCATCCCGTCTGAAGCAACATGCAGCAGCCTGAAACACAGCAGATGAGCCAGCAAACAGCCACAGAAACTCTGGATTCTGCAGGTAAAGTCGTCTTAACTTGGAAAAATAAGCATTCTCCACAATGCTGAGAATGTTCCTTCATCTTCACCTTATCAAGCATGTGCTGGTGTGCTTTCGGTCAGTGTTGCTGTTTGCATGAAAAAAAACCTTTAATTTACCTTTTAGTTTTAGTTTAGATGCAACTTTTAGTTAACAAACTACAATATGATTTATTCACAAAGAAATAAAAAATGACCAGAAAAAACAAGAGCAACTCTTCCTTATACCGGTACTTTCTCTACAGAGGGAAACGTTCTGTTCTAATCTACTCCATTCATTCAACAATCACTTTTATTAGTTGGCTGATTTTAATGAAAGAAAATGGAAATGGAAAAAAGCCGAGACTATATGGTGTTGCACAATAAATCTAGTGCAGCAAATTATTGAATCAGACAGTTAAAGAATCATATGTCAGAGAATACTAAAACAACAGGTGCTTTACTTGCTATTTACACTTTATTAATAGTTTAAATGCATTTTTATAAATGTATTTCCCATTATTTATGTAAAAGTTTTATTTTTACTTTGTACGAAATTCATGTCAGAATCTGGATGTCCAGGTTCTGGATGAATATCACTTTTTATTTTCCTGTTTCATCCTCTCTATCAGGTCTCTACATACGCAGAGGGAAGACAGCTTTGTGGCTGACTGTGTCTCTGCTGGCTTTGGCGTTGGTGGTCCTGACCATCGGTCTCATCTCGGCCACCCGCACCGACAACGTGCCTGTGTCTGGATATTACCCCGGCATCACTGTGAGTGATGGTTACTTTCACAATCCTTCGTTGTTGTTTTTGGAGAAATGTGTCTGGTGGGTTTTTACCTATAAACACAAACGTTTCTGTGCTTTTAGCTCAGTTTTGGAGCATTTCTGGGAATTGTTGCCATCCACCTGGTGGAAAACCGCAGACCCATGGTAAGTTTGTGTATCTGGACGTCATTTTAAATAAACACTGTGAGAGATTTTATTTATTTAATCGGTTTAAGGCTCAAGACCTTTATCTTGACAAAATTGTATTTAAACCTTAAAAATATCAAAAGCATGCAGATATGGTTGCATACGATCAGCACATAGATACGTTAAGTTAGAAATTTATCAATAGTAGCAATAGGAATTTTGTTTTAGTTTTTATGTTCAGGTATGCTTTTGCAATGTTTGCTTAGTCCAATGTTTTACAAAATCTGTCTTTTTCATTGTTTCATTTTGATATTTTATTTTTTCGTGCTGGAAACAAGGTTTTAGGAACCTCAATTGTCTCACCTGTTTTTCCACATTCCTTGACAGTGCTGTTAAATAGTCTTCACCCTTACAGATTTGTTCTGTTGTTGTTTTTTTCTCACACTTAAATGTTTCAGAACACCTTTAAAGATCCCCTGTAAGTACATACAAAATATTCTTGAAAACTGCCATTTTTAAATGAGGATTTTACCTATTTAGGGAAAAATAGACCTTAAAAAAGTCTAGCACAATGTGAAAAGGTATTGGCCTCTAAACCTAATAACTGCTTATGCTACCCTAGGTCTGGCATAAGCAGTCATCAGGTGTTTAAAATAACTGGCAATGAGTCTTTTACATCAGGATTTTCCGCCCACTCTTCTTTACAGAATTGTTTTACTTCAGCCACATTAGGGGGTTTTGGAGCATGAATGGTATGTTTAAGGTAATGGCATATCATATTAATTATATTTAGTTCTGAACTTTGACTAGGCCACTTCAAAACCCTCCTTTATTTGAATCACTCAGATACGCTGGTGTGTTTTGGATCATTTTGCTGCTATGTAACTGAAGGTTATAAACTATTGATTGAACGGACTTTGCCAAAAGCCTTTAGGATTATCATAGCACCTTTTGACAAAATTCAAACTGATCTTTGTGTTCTTTTATGATCAGTAGAGGGTTTTTACCTTAGAACTCCCCCACAGATAGCATTATAGCCCAGTCTCTTTCTTATTGTTGTATTTATGAACTTAACCGAGGCAAGTGAGGCCTGCAGAGCTTAAAATGTGGTTCTGGGTTATTTTGTGACCTCCTGAGTCATCAGTGCATCAGGCATCAAGATCTGACAAACTTTTTCACATAGTGCCAGGTTGGTTTGGTTAGTATTTTTCCTCTCTGTAAAGAAAATCATTATTTGAAAACTGCATCTTGTATTTAGTCAGGTTATCTTTGTCCGATATTAAAATTAGTTTAATAACTCAAGACATTTCAGTGTGACAAAATAGCAAAGACAGAAGAAATCTGTCAGGAGACAAATACTTTTTCACAACGCTGTTGATATTTTTCATCTCTGACAAGCATCCAAGGTTTTATGGTCCACTGCAACTCAGATTCAGTTTTTCTGTTAAGAGATTATAATCTACCGCACAAATAAAATAGGATACAGCAATATCTCTTGATTTTAAGGATGTGACCAAACAAAATCATGCGTTGTGATACAGAAAACTTTACTTTACTTTACTTATGTGCCATGCGATTTCATACTGCACACCAGCCCTTTCTTTGTTTTATGTCAAGGTGAGTTATCGTGGCTTTCTGAGCTTCAGAAGAGTTATCGTCTAAAAACAAGGCCCTGTTCCTGGAAAACAAGACATTTAAAACATAAATTGCAGGATTAAATTGCAGACTTTGCAAATTTGCTAAACTGTTTTGCAGGAAATTGCTCCGTTGTGAGCAAGAGGCAAATCAAATTACTCGATGGCAGCGTAATGAGTTCATGGTCCTTGTGCTCGGGTCAGCATGCGTGACTGGATTTGTGGTCGGGCAAATTTGTCTCTGGACTTCAATGACAAGAGGGAGAATTGCATTAGTATCGGCCAGCTGCTAGGAGAGATCCTTTATTTTAGACAGGAACACAAATAACACCAGATTTCCTCCTTTTACAACAAGGTTATAAAAAATGATTCAGTTCACAACTCCTTAAAAGCAACATCAGAAAAATTACAGCTCAGAAGGTCACCGTGTAAAAGTTTCTATAAAAAATGAAAATTAGAAAGAACACACCGATCCAACTAAACTGGCCCCCAGTATAAGCCAGTTTGTGGCAATAGTCCAGTGACGGTCAAATACATTGCAGCTACAAGACCAATAGCATCCAGGAGGTGTTATGTGACATTTAATTGTCAGTGTCTCAGAATGAAGCTCAGAATGATACCAGGATTGTCTGAAGGGGCCTCCAGTGACTTAGAAACATTTTTCTTAATGTTTAATTTATCCTAATTATTTTAATCCACACATGAAATTCTTCAGTTATTCATGCCTAGCTGTGTTCTTCTATGCTTTTGTATCTTGGATAAAATAAACGACAATAATACACTCAGGCCAAGAAGGACTCCTACAAAGCAGTCCTTGCTGTTTTTCCCTTTAAGAAAAAGATTTAACTGTCAAATCTGTTGAATCTCTTTAAGTAAAAATTATTGATACAGGATGGAAAGGTGATTTGTTTTATTTTTCAAAATCTTATCTTGACTCAGTTTCATAAAATCCAAACAATAATTTGTTATGGTTTCAAGGAGATCAATAAACTCAGAATACCCGACAGGTGTCATAATAATATTCCATGATTATAGTTTTTATCTCTCTTCATATATTTTGTTCATGTTGAGCTATGAAATAAAAATATGAAAAAGTGTTTTGGTGACTTTAAATAAATAAATAGCAGTTTCTCTCCAAATCTATACATTGTAGCAGAGCCTAGTTCCATCTCTCATCCGTCTGCTTCTACAAACCTGACTGTAATTATAAATTACAACATGTCACAAACAGTTTTATTAGAAATTCTCTAGGCATGATAAAGGCGTGATCCCTGTGCCTTTCCACATGGCTGTGGTACATGAGTGTGGGTGCTGTGAATTTTTCATGGAGTGTCCAGGGTGTTGTGTGCCCGCTCAGATCACGTTAGCTTACCTCGTGAGACCGTCTACCATGTGTGACGCAGTCTTCACTGATGCTCGTCCTGTTGCCGTCCGCACACATTGGGTCGAGTCTGTCTGATGTGTCGTTTATCAAAGATAAAGTCAGGTTTTCTGTTTGAGTTCTGACTCTCTTAGGTTTTATGTTGTCTGTTTGTTGTTTAGATGTGTGAACAAAGAAAACAAGCGGCAGCGTCTTGGCTGCCTCTCAGGCATCACTCCCCCACTTCTGTGCTTTAAACTTTAATAGTGTGATTGCTGCCACACTAACACTGGTCTACTGTGTCTCTTCTGAGGCACGATGTTCGCTCCCACATAGGTGTCTAATTCTTCTGTCCTGCATCCGATGCCATGGCGGTAACACGAGAGCCGGTTGGCACAGCAGAAAGGAACAACTATCCTTAGCACAATGTTTTGGATACCTGAGAGCCCCTAAGGCCGGTCTCGTTTCCTGAATCGGCCAACCCTTTTTGTACTCTGACCTCATAAAGCAGCAGATGGAGGTGTTGGTATGGACTGAAATGGAAAGAAGAAGAGAAGTAATTAGTTTATTTTCACCGGCCAAACATACATTTCCTGCTTCCCTGGAGAATTTAATGAACAATATAAAACAAACCAAAGTATCAATGCTGTTTATTTATATTGGAGTTTTACAGGTGATGCTGACCGACTAATTCAGCTGCAAGGTGAAACTAAATATACACAATAAATAGCAGTACAAAAGCCATCCCACAACACAAGCTTTAAATATAAATAGAAAATAAAAATGTAATCAATAAACCTGGTAAATGTGTTGAAAAGTCTATGCACCTCTGGTGAAATTCCTGGTTTCTGTTATGTAAAGAAATGAAACCTTTTCAGATCTTTTTTCACCTTCAACTGAGCAATATAACTCTGTAAAACACCAAAATCTGTCAGATGACAAGAAGATATCCTGTGCACAGCCTTCTTCAGATCACTCCACAGATTCAGGGCTGAGCACACACTGGGTCAAACCAGATCTTTAATCTTCTTCTGTGAAGCCATGTTTTGTTGGTTGTGATGTGCTTTTCTTCTAACAAAGGTTTGTACCAACACACACACTAGTAATTAAAGTCCATCCTCCTTGAAATAGGGCTCATGTCCTGCTGAAGAAAAACTTCTCCATAGCATGAAAATGCCACCACCATGCTTCACTGTGGGTGTGGTATGTTTTGGTGATGTGTGTTTTCTTTTCTTTTCAAATTATGGCCATAAGTCCAACCGTTAATTACACCATTACACATTTTCCCACATGGTTTTGGGAAACTTCATATGTGTTTTTGCAGACTTGAAATGTTTTTCTCCATGAGAACAGGCTCACAACCTTAAATAAAAGGATAAAGACAGTTGTTATCCACATGCTGTCAGACTACTGAACTCTGGACAATAATACTGCACTAAACCACATTTGTGACACTTTATTAGCTTAATGCTGCTGCACGATGTGTACTTTTTTATTGTACACCGTTAGGGCTTTTGTTTTTATAGTGAGTTGGACGGTTCTTCTTATCCCAAGCATTTCATTGCATTGTTGACTGTGTGTTAACCTGCATATGACAAATAAACCATATCAATGCCACATCTGAGCTGTTTGTTTTGTGAGCAGTTTGTCATGTGTGCTGCTGTTCCAAAATGCACAGCTTTCTCAAGATGATTAACAACTTTTGCAAGGGAACACAAAGGTATTGCATGGTAACGCAAAAAGTATTGCGAGTGAACGCAAAAGTATTGCGTGGGGATGCAAAAGAAAAACATTCCCCCATGTCCCCTCGCGGGCTCCATACGGTAGTCCACTTTTTGGCAATGTCAGAGTTATTTTCTCCACCTGATGACTTCACCGTGTTCTATATCCGATTGCCCTGGAAATTCTTAGGTATCTTTATCCTGACTGATACTTTTTGATGAGGAGATCCCTGTGATGCATTGGAAGCCCTCTGCAGAACATGGCTTTAGCTGTAAAATCCTTAGAATTAAATGCCTGCACAAACTTACTAAAACACCTGAACTTTGTGTGGGCTTGACCAGAGACACTTTAAATGATGGCATGTGTATACTGGCTCCTATTTAACAAGAGTTTAAATAGGGTGGTTAGTTTTGAACACAGCAGTATTCCAGGTTTTAAGATGTTGTTTGAGAGTTTTAAGATTACAGTTTGTTGGTTTTTTAATGGACTTGTGCAGGGTATTGGTCACATTAAATGTAAAAAAAAAAGTTCTGAAGTGATTTTCTAACAATTTTCTAATAAATCTATATTTTTCCTTTTAAATTCTTATTTCTAAGATGGCTGTAGATAAAATGCAGTAGGAGACATTTTTTCTTTAAAAAAAAAGATTAGTTCAGTTATAACGTCCATCTTTGAAAGTCAAAATGTTTCGTTGAGGTTTGAGAACATTTAGATATAAAGATCTCTTAACTCTGACAAACTGCCCTGATATCATCATTCACATTTCTATATGCCGATGGGTCGGTATTACAGGAACCGGCTCAGACAGCAGTCAGCTATATTTGCAGAGTAAAGCTTTAATGTCTTAATTTCTTGTACTCTGCCAAATATATTTTTTTGGAAAATCCTATAGAAGCTTCTTGGACTGTGCAGCCTTTCCTGTAAAAGTAAGATGAAGATGAAAAACTGTCTCTCTGTCTGGTCATGAGAGCCACTTTGATAACAAGCCTCACTGCCCTGATGCTCTTTGATTTGGTTTCGTTATGACTAAACGCTTCATGTAGCTCACGTTCTCTCCTACAGCAGCATCTCCTTTAGCTACTGCCCATATCTCCCACACTGCAGTCTTCGTGGTCACCTTACAGTTGAGAGAGTTGAACCTTTAAAGGGCCATATTTCACCGACATACCCAGCTGTGGTCACAATTGGACAATCGCTGATCAACCAGCAGAGGAAGACCTTGCAGCGGTCAGCACCTTTAGTTACATAAACTAATAGTTATCTTTACAGAGGCCATAAAATTCCTCTTTGTGTCTTTATCTGTTTGCCATTAATGTCCTTTCCTTAAAGTTGTAGCAAAGTGTATATTTGTCCACGTTTGAACTTCCTTACTTGTTTTTTGTAGATGGCTCTCATCACGGACCACATGTTTCTATAGTTCAAAAGACTGATGTGAATATGTTTTCCATGGGAAGGTCATTGATACGGACCATGGAGCCTCTCTGTCTTTGTTGTTAATAGCCAAAAGCTTCTTTGTTACTAACATTGTAGTCCAAATGTTATGAAGGTGAAAAGGTTTATAAAGTAGTCTGACAACCTGTTTGTTGAAAACTAACCTTTTTCTCATCAAAGTGGATCATCTTCTGCAGGTGATTAATTAACTGCTCATAATTTCAACCGTTTGAGATGCTGTGGCATTGCATTAAACAGACCCTTCATAACCTTCCAATGTGCCTGAATCTAAACTCTTTTAAACAGGAAGTTGGGCTGGATTTACTCCTTAACAATGTAAAACACAGACTCAGATTATAGCAATTTTTTTTTTTTTATTTATTAATGTTATGTTTGTCTGATTTTAAAATTATTTTATTTTATAGTGTGACAAAAACAGAAAGAGAAGAAATTTATAATGGGGAAATACTTTTTCAACAGCATTGTATATAACTTTTACATAAAGTTTGAAAAGTTACTTTAAGATGAAGTAGACTGAACTTCTAAGAGTAGATTAACCATCTACATGTGTGTGTGTGTGTCATTTCTACTAGAGCGTTGGGGGTTTAAACAGCAAAGATGTTTTATGTGCTGGCAGCTGTTGCCAAGGCAATCTGAAGTAATGCAGTTGTCAGGCTCTATTGTCTCAGCTGCTGGCTTCATCTCCCACTTGCAGCCCATAAAGTGGAGTCATTTGAACCGCTAATGAAGTGGAGAGTCTGGACCAGTGGCAGATAAAGCCAGCCAGAAAGAGCTCATTTCCTCAGCCTGGTTCTTTATTCACATCTCTGAGGAAAATGTATTTGAGAAATCGTGATAAAATGATGCCTTTCACATTTCCTGCTCATTTTCAACCAGGTCAGTTTGCTTGACAGCATTTGCACCATTTCACAAATTAGAATTGTTTATATTTGATACAAACTAAAACAAAAACATAAACAGGAATTTTGTTTGGAGTTTTATACTATTTGTGTTTTTATTTCTTTTCTCTCTGCAAAGAGGAGAAATAAGGTAGCAGTAAATGACGATTTGTGTATCTGTCTGCAAATGTCAGTGAGAGTAAAAAGGTGCTGCATCAAAGGTTGAAATGTAAAATTTGTAATTCTAGATGACATTTTTCAGAATTACAAAATATTGTTTGCCAGGAAATGTGCTCACATTGACCGTTATTACGCCAATTTTGAATAGTTTTAGAAGTTAATTGTTTTTCTGCAGGATCATAACTCACCTTAAATTTGTTGATTATTTTGAACTTGAACAAAGAAATCAGATCCTGATGCCACTTTGGGGACATTTTATATGTTAAGCCATTATGGTGACATTGAAAGTAAAAAAGAGTAACACCCAAAACACCTCAGCTGACTCCCTTCCATGATGAGGAGCTGAGGCTCCACTTTGAGCTCCGCCCAGATGATGGGGCTCCTCCACCTATGTAGAAAGGTGACCCTATCCACTCTATGGAGGAAACACATTTCAGCTGCTTGTATCTGAGATCTCGTTCTTTCGGTCATTATCCATATTGTATGACCACAAGTGAGGATAAGAATATAGGCAAGACCAATACATTGATAACTTCGCTTTTTGGCTAGGCTCTTTCTTCACTATAATCGACCGGAGCATTTGCATTACTGCTGATGTGACCCCAATGTGGCATTCCATCTCCCGCTCCATCCTGCTGTGATTTGTCAGTAAGACCTTACCAGGAGCCGAAGCCCTAGACAACATAGCCCTCAGGATCATAGAGGAGCTCAAACCCCTCCACTTTGTCACATTGGCAATTTTACATAGCAATTTTTTTAATTTGAAACTTTGACATTTTGTGGCTATACACGTTGGTTCAGAACACATTAAGTGCATACAATGTATTAGTTTCAATTATATCATTGGCTAACATGGTCTGCAGTCAAAATAATCCCATATTTGTAAGTAAATAAGGTGTGATGGTTTATAAAATAGCGTGTGCATGAAGTTCAATGAAGTTTGTGAGAGTGGACTTGTTTTACAATTACAGAAGCCTGCTTGGGTCCAGGCCCTGCCCTGACCAGATGTTAGCGTGACTCTGCATTGAGAGTTTCTCCTAGATTCTCCATGCTGAGGTTGTTCTGGCAGCTGTTTCCTACTGACAACTACTTCACAGAACAGCACTTCTCTTTTTACCTCTGTACTGTTTCACAAACTCACACATAAAATCCAACTGTTGTGATGACTTAACGAGCAGCACGAAACAGAAAAAAAACCTGCGTGTGTGTAAAGCTGGAATAAGCTGTAACAAGATTAAAGTGAGCTGTACTACGATATCTTTATTACCTGGAGGATTAATAGCATGCAGTGACATTACTAAATCAAACTGTTTTAGGTGACCTTAAGCAATTAACAATGATAAAATGTCACAAGTCAAAAAGCAAATGTCTATTATTACATTTTACATTTAGAATTTTTCATAATATTCCTTGTTTTAGCCTACATTAAGAAAGCTAATTTTTTTCTGCCTTGCACTTATTACCAATAGATGTGGGAAAAAAATGTTAAATTCAGAGAATGGAAGGTTTCTGACAGATTTAAAGTCTGTTTTAAGTTTTAAACGATCTTTGCGCAGTTCACCTTCAAAAACAAGCCAACTAGTCCGATAATCTAAATGAAATACATCTTGACGAACACCAGAGTTACTAATCAGGAAAATTACAAAATGGGGCCAACGTTTTGATTAAAAAAATGTTTCGTACTGAAGCTTTGGTCCGGTGGGGCAATTTAAGCGTCTGTGACTGATGCTGATTAGTACATTTTATGATCAGACATCTGTGATCTGCCAGATGTGTCTGTAGGGCTGAGAGTGTGAAATCACAAAGACGATCGTGCCTTAAAGTGTAAAAGACCTGAGTGGATATGTGACTAAGGTCACTTTATTTAAAAAAAGAAAAAGCTCAAGTTAGAGGTTATTGATCAGTGATCGGAAACAGAGAACAATCTGGATTTGTGTGTGTGGCAGATAGAGGGAATTAGATTGACCTTACGGCCACCTAAAGACCGTCCTTTTGTGCTGCACACTGAATCCGGCTTGTAAATCAGCCATGATGCTCCAACGTGTTGGCAGAGGAAGGAGCCATACATTTCCTTTATCATCCTGCAGCCCAGACCCTGCAGACAACCAATCAGGACAAACACCACTGGGGATGTAAAGATTACCTGTATGTGAGTGTGTGTGTGTGTGTGTGTTGGTGTGTGTGTTGGTGCTATGGTGAAATGCCAACTTTGACTTTAAGCATTGAGTGATGATTGATCTGAAAATAGACTCATAATCAAGTAAATTAAACTGATGTTGTGAATAGAATTTGAAGTTTAATTATGCTTTAAACAAACAATTTAAAGTTATTTGTACATTGCATTCTAAAATTATTTTCAAATTAAGTAATACATACATTTGTGTGTGTTCACATCAATAAATGTACTAATAAGGTTACCAAACCGTATCCTCTGGCTGTCAGGGCAAAGATCACAAAATAAAAGCTGCATAACTAATTTTAGAGCTCTACGGGGTTTTGTTTTGTTTACAGATTTTCATGAATCATTTTTTCTCATTTCCTTCTGCTCTCTTTTAGCTTGTGGCAGCAATAATCTTCATCAGTATTGGAGTCATTGCAGCGTTCTTCTGTGCCATTGTGGATGGGATCATTGCTTCGGAGTTTATTGTAAGTATTGCACAGATTTCTCCTGAAAAGACATAAATCTGAATGATTTAAATCATCATTTTGTCCAGAAAACAAAAATCAGACAAGTGTTCACAGACCAAACCTCATGCCAAATTAGGCAGGTTTTTATGCTCAATTGCAGGTCAAGACTCACACAGACACCCTGATTGGATTAGGAAATCTGAAGACCATATCAGATGTCCTGATCTAAGCTCAACCTGTAGGAGGGGCTGTTAAAGCTTTAACCTGATTGAAGTGTCATAAAATGAATAAAATCCCCAAATAATTTCTGTTAATTAGGAGGTATCAGGAAGGGAAAACTTATGAATGCACAAAGTAAATGATAATATGTGTATTTTACCCCAGAATATTTCTAGAAAAAGAAAGAAACACCTAATATGCTCATCATAGTGTCCCTTCTGGACAACACAGGCTCCTGCTTCTAATCACATCCTAAAAGCTGCACTGAGCTCCTGATATTGATCACCAATATTATCTGGTCTCCGCAGATATATGTATTTGGTTCTCATGCAGTAAAAGTCATATCTATTGCACATTCAGGCCTTGGAAAGTAAAATGAATTTTATTACCTTTGGTGCTGCATAAAGTGCAGCGAAGAATAATGGGGTGGCTTTTGCAGACTGATGCAGTGGGCAGAAATGAGCAGATGGATGTGGTAAACCTTCACAGCTTCAGTGACACACAGATGCAGAGTTTCAGTACAAACGCACATCGCTGAATACATTTTTCATGTAAACTCACTACAAAGAAAATGCTGTGATTTTGCAAAATGTGTTTTACACCAGCAGCTTATTACTTCAAATCTTTTACTGTTTCAGGACATAAGACCCTTGCAGGAGGACATGTGTGACTATCACAGCAGTGGATCGGGATACGCCTATGATAACTACCATAATGAGGTTTATTCTCTTATATTTATTCATGCAATACTTCTATCAAAAAAATTAACAGAAGCGGCAATCATTTTTGGTGCTTCACTGAACGTTTTATAAAGCATACAGGGACATCTAGTGGCAGAAACGTGTTACTATATGATGAAATTCTGGTACTGAGCTTGGTTTTAGTGTTCCACCCCAAGATTACAGTTTGTTTCCATCTTGCCAACCCTGTGAAAACGTTATACAGGTGACGCTGCTTTTGTAAATGATTTACACACGTAACCTTTGCACTTCTTTTTTTTTACTATTTGTCTAAATTCAAACCATTTTTACCCTGTTGAACTTATCAGTAATTCTTCCTGCAGGTGACGTGCCGCTCATTCAGCAAAGCCTGCAAGATGAAGGTTAGGAGCAACACCTGCTTCTGCTGCTACCTTTATAACTGTGAGAGGTGAGTCAACCAGGCTTTAAACAAGCAATACATTTTGAAACTAACATTGAATGTGAGTTTAAAATTGACTGAGAACAGTGGCAGATTTCATGTATGGGACGTGGCTCACTGCCCAGGGTGTCAAAGGCCGGGGAGAGGAATGAGCGCCTGAAAAAAATATCTATCTGTTGGGTCCCAAGAGGCCATTCTGTTTGGGCATTAGAGTACGACTACCACAGATATCAAGAAATGAATTTACTGGGAGTACTGCTGGGAAAACAAATCACAACAAATTTACAACAAAGGGGAGTTTTTATTTTAATTCAAGACTTGAAAAATAATTTATATATTTTTTAACGGTGTTAAATTGGTCAATGAAAAACGTCCGTCATCATTTTTGTCAACATCACTGATAAAAATGTAGCAAAAACAGAATAAAAATTCATCCAGAATGAAAATTTTGAAGGGAGAGAAAATCTAATTAGGTCTAATTTTTTGCAAAGTGGAAAGGCTAGAGAAAAATAACCAATGAGACCTAATCTTCCTGAGCAATACAAAGCAAATTAAATGATTATATAACATGATGTTTAGGAGAAGCATCATGTTAATATTTCAGATATACATTTATTGTTCAGGATGAGCAGGCCCAATGACTATATTGTATTACACTGTTTTCAAATCTGACAATTTTAAGTTTACCATAATAACATAGTATAAACGTATAATATTACTATTGGAATATGAACTGAGAAGAGGGGGGTTTTTAAGGTTTAATCAAAGATTAAAAGTTCAATAGATGGTTTACAATAAAATTTGTTTCAGCAGGATTTTTTTTTTTTTAATATAATTTATGTTAGAATCTCAGCACTATACAATACATTATATAGCAAACAGGTGAATTCAGATTTTGACTGAATTACCAAAGTCTGAATGACCCTGTCACTGTTTTGGGTTTTGCTTATCCTGCCAGGTTAAGAAGGTTAAGATGCCTCCAGATCATAACAGCCAAATTTAAAACACTAAAAGTTCTTCCTCATGGCTCACAGATGCCCTGTTCCTGTTCCAGCACAGAGTACCAAAGCCATTACTACGAGTTCACAGGGGTTGGCAGCTGCTGGGATGTGATCCACCTGCACCGGTTGCTGTGGGCCTCGGTGGTGCTGAACGTGGTCGCCTTGTTCCTGGGCATCATCGATGCCGCCGTCCTCGGAGCGTACAAGGACATGGTGAGCAAGAGACCCAGGAGAATTATAACAAAAACAAGAGTTCTTTGAAGGGTAAAAGCCACAGAAATCCTAAAAAAAAAACATGTAAAAGGCAGTTTGAGACCTAGATGAAATAAATGTGTGTAATATCACATGTGGCTGGCACAGATGTTGCCGTTTAATATAATCCCCGGGTCTTTAACTGCCTGCAGACTTTAAAGAAGAAATATAGACATCTGTTTTACTACAATATATGATCATTGCATGGCTAATATATTATTTTAACAAGCTGTCACGTGTCTCTTGGAAAACTGAACTGCCTGAAATAATGCCTAGTTTAACAAATCTTTACTTTTGTAGAGTAAAAGTAAAGGTTTTAAAAGTGCTCTTAGCTCATCTTCTGTCTGACCCTTGTACTTGATCATGACACCATACTGTACAGTGTGTGTTTAAGAAAAATAAAGAAAGTGGACAAGAGGAGCACCCAAGAAGGATTGTCAGACCTAAAAATGATCAAGACAGAAAAACAGTAGCTAAAAGTTCACGGCTGTATTTGGACTCAGTTTTTATGCCTGAACGATTCATAGACCATAGTTTAGTAGTTTAGCAAAAACAAACCATTCCTCTGTAAATGACTGGGCTAGTCAGAAAAGCAGCTAATTTCCACAGAAAACTTTAAAAAACCATAAGAAAGAACAGAAAACTACAAATTTACACAGCTTCAGAAGAGTGCACAATAATCTGACTCACCAGAAATAAAATATGTCCCAAACTGCTTTTATAGTTTCAATGATTATGACTTACGTGTAATGAAAAAAGAAACAAAATTTGTAGAAAATAAAGTATTGTATAACACCAAAAACTGAAATGTAAGCCTTGTTTAATGTAGATCCATGTACTGTACAGCATATGTACTCGGTACTTATTTGGGGCTAATTTTGTATGATTTACTGCATTATAGCGGCATGGTATGGAGGTGATCAGCCTGTGTTAAGGAAGCTCAGGTTGCTTTAATGACGACTTTCAGGTCATCTGCATCGTTACCTGTGGTTTTTCTCCAATGTCAAGTCATAACATTGATTTTTTGTTTAAAAACGTTTCTTATTGATCATATGTAATAATAATTTTCTGAGAAACAGAATTTTGGGTTTTAATTATCTGGAAGTCATAGTCATCAAAGTCCAAACAGAAATAAACCATTTTATTACTCTGTGCGTAGGTATTCTTTATAATAAATGAATTTTACTTTTAAATTAAGTTTGTTTTGTTTGTTTTTTTGAAAATAGACAGGAAGTTTAAAAAAAAAAAAGTCCCCTCAAATCTTTAAAAGCCTGAAGAACTATTGAAAAATACCACTTTAAAAGCTTAACTATGAATATAATTTTTATCTTGCTTTATATATGCTTCTAAACCTTCTTCAGTGGTACCTACTTCTAAGACTGTAACAAGTTTTTTGTTTTTTTTTTCCTGCAGCAGAAGCCCACTCCTCAGGTTGCTCCGAGTGCTGCGCCACACATCCTGTACAACCCGACTCAGCACATGCTCTCCTACACGGGCTTCTGTCCCCCAGGACAGGCTCTGCCCGCCTACCCAAACTATCCTATTCCCATGCAGGTACCAATGCATAACCATTAGGAATGAGAAGTTTTTTGTTGTTCTGGTGTTCCTCTGCCATATGAAAGGTAGAAACAGAACAGTAAGTCTGTTTGATGCTTTAAAGTGGAATATTTTGTTGAAAGGCTGATCTTAATTGACATTTATTAGGCCACACTACAAAGACCAAACAAATGAAAAGCATATTTCCCCTAAAAATACCAGATAACTTTGGGGATTACACTCTGTTATTCCTCTCCTCCCCCCTACAGCATACCAGCAGCTACCAGGCACCTGCTACTCCCCAGATGATCCCTGAAGGAGGCTCTGGCGTCTGCCCCTCTGAGGAGAGCCAGAACCAGCAGCCCACCCAGGTTCCCACACAGCCACAGCCTCAGGGAGCCACCCAGGACCCAGGAGGCTACATGCTGACTCCCAACGCTCCCATCCTGTACGGATCCTCCTACAGCCCCTTCGAGAAGCCCCCGCCGTATGCCTGCTGAAGCGAAGTGGGGGAGGCAGAGTTGCAGAAGGATGTCTTCACCTGGTTCAGGCTGAATGTAGCACAAGACCTTTTGTAGGCTGACTTTGTAGAGAGATAACTCACTGCATTTCAGTTCTGTGTTTGCTGTTGTGGGTTTTAACTGAGCTCAGACACAGATTGATAGACGTAGAATATCTTTATGTAGAAACAAATTATTTCCAGTGGTGTTCTTTGAGGAAATCTGCTTATTCATCTTTTTGTGGCGTTAGATTATGATTGGTCACCCATTTATCAGCTTGGTATACTGATACAAGAATACACACTCATCCCTGCAGTTGGTTTAGATCAGCCAAAACATGGAGAAAACCCAAACATGTAAAAGAAGAGGAAGCAAACTCCTCAGAAAGGCTCAAGCTGACACTAAAATATGGGATTTTATTTATGAAAGAATGCAGCAAATCACATTCCTATTATGACCATATCCTCTCACTTCCCTCTTAATTTAAAATTAGTCAGGCTCTGAGAATGCACCTTTAAAACAAAGCACAGCGTTAAAATATCAAAAGCACCACTTTTGTTCACTAAGATATAAAAGAAGTGAAGCGTTTTTTTATGTTTTTTAGTTTAAATTGAAGACAGAAATCCAAATAAAAGGCTGTGGGGGTCCAGATCATATCTGCTAGCCAGCATCCTGTGCTAATAAAATTATTACAACAGCTTTAAGGCGAGTAAGCAAATTTCCAGTAGCGTTAACTTGTTTATGTCTAGAGTTAAGGGTTAGAGTCTAGGTTCCTGATAGAACCTCATAATTTACTGGATTATAGAACTGATCTGGTCTATCGCATGTAGATAAAACATGTGGAGATATCTATATTAAATTAAAAGGGCTTTCTTGAAATGTGAAATTAAGATTAGATGATGTTCATGTTACTCTTTATTTATGTTTGTGTTTATTATTAAATGTGCACTTAGTCAATATAATGTATACATTATTGATGATGTGTGTAAAATGTTGGGATTATCTGCTGCTATGCAACTTGTACTGTTTTAACCTCAGACCTATACATATGTGTGGTAAGGGCTTTGAAAAAGATCAAATTCTAGATTTTGGAAAATACACCCGTTTTCTGGTTTCAATCAAGCTACGTTCGTGCTAGAACGGTGCATAGGGTGACATCTAAAGTAAAAGAATTAGGCATGTCCCTAAAACAGTTTTACTAGAGAACAAGTGGAAAGGAGATGCGATAACCATACGTAAACACATTCCCAGAGTGTTAAACAATCTGCCGTCCTGTAAGGAAAATATGTGTATTTCCCAGAAATGTCTTTTTTTTTTTCCCTTTGGAGTATCAGCAGGACTACTGTGAGTCAAACAGCTACTAGATGACTCCTGTTTAGTTTCAGCAGCTGTACGTTTAAAAAAAAAAAAAGAGAATAGAAATAATCATGTTGAAGTAAAAAGCAATAAATATGGTTCTGCAACTCATTCTGCTACAGCTTGTTCTTTTTCAGACTGGATCAGCAGCTTCAGGCAGCTGATGTCTACATTTTCTTATCGTTAAAACCCAGACTGTAGAAATGTTTTCTCGTCTTGCTGCTGTTTATCCACCGGTGCACTAAATCTGAAGGGCCACAACAGTCTGGTGCACAAACACACTTTAAACAAACATGTTTCTCAACTGCATCTTAAATGTTTAGTGTAGTCGAAACTCAAAGTTCACTCTATTATTTGCTCTGTTTTTTATTTTTAAAACTAACATGCTGGGAATTTCCTAGCTTATAATAAGCAACTAAAATCATCTTGAACTGAAATCTAAGATCCTTAGTGCTTTAGTCTGTAATAAAAATAACTCAAAGCGAGGAGCCGCCTTTATTTAGGACCACGTAACAAAGATCACAAAGTGAACAAATAAATGTTTTGGAAAATACAGTTTTACTCTATAATATAATGTTTATACAACTGATTTTATTTTTAAATAGGTTTAAGGGAAGTTAAAACTCAAAAGGCAGACATCTCGCAGCATTGTACACATACTGGCAGTTTAACGTGAAAAATAAAAAAATAAGGGAAAAGTTCAAGATACAACACATGATAAAAAAAAAAATACAATAAAAAGGTCAAACTTGATACTCTTGCATTCATTCAAAAGAAAACTATAAAATGACAAGGATGTAAAACAACACTGGAGCCCTTTTGGCGTTTCAAGTCAAAAATGCTCCTCTGACATTGTCAGTTTTGACATGTTTTTAATCTGCTCAGCACCGTGAAATTAAAATGAGCTCCTAAAGACTGATGCTACTTGGATTCCAGGCCGTTGTTCTCCCCACCTCTCGGTGCCTGTGTCGAGCAGACGGACTTATTGCTGAAACCTTCCTCAGACGCAGAGGATGAGAGGCTTTAATGCTTTTGTTGAAACAATCAAAAATATTGCAGCAGAAGGTAGTGTTTGCTTTCTGTCATTTCTAAAGCATTTTACAGTAACATTATTTACACACAGTATAATACAGCGCACTCTTCTTGTTCTCAGTAGCTTGTGTGGTGCGATTAATGCAGTGCTTTGTCTGCCTCTGTGGACAGTGCCCCTTCCCGTCTTGTCTGTGCTTCTGTGGCCCATCTGTGGACGTCAGGTTGGTATGTGGCAGGTTCTAACTGTGACTCAGCGACTCTTAGGAGAAGAAGGGGACTTTGTGATGAAGTTAGTCAGTGCTTGAAAGGACTGGAATCCACCTGGTAGGCGCTTACACAATTTCATCTTGAGGTGTTACAGTACTGCACCGCTGCAAAATGGTTCACCTGATCAGAGGGGAGCTGTTGACATGTTTGTGTTGGCTGTTATCTTCTAGGCACATGGTTGATTTTTAAGGTTGCAGGCAGACATGAAGTGCGTTTGTATTGGAGAGGAAATCATAAAAGTGGCTTTAGATCGCAGTCCATTTCTACCTGCAACGATGTGCAAGGTCATCAAATAAAACACAAAGCTGTGTCTCGATGCTGTGGCTCAAAAGGAGATTCAGCATTTTAAGGGCAAATATGACTAGGTTCACAATCAACACGTTACTACGCACCAAACGCTCAGAGTCGTTTAAGCACCGGGTGATGACAGTTTCTCTGAGCAGGGTATAGTGGTGTCCTATTTATTTTTTTTTACATTTGTTAGCACCCCCTTTAACTAAGCTTTGGGAATGCCAGCAGAGACATTGAAATAAATCTGGATTTCAGCAAAGGTAGCAAGTGTAGAACTCTGACCATCTAACACTGCTCTGAAAATCCTCTGCGGTGTTCTTGTGGGTCGACAAGCCTATAACACATTAACATGTATTGCCATATTCCATATACTAGGTCATAGAAATGTAAGAATTGTGAAAAACCCAGCAGATTCCACTATGCAGAGGGGCCAATTTTAAAAATGTGTATTTTTAATCTAAGCCATCATCTCCCAATGAGTCAGAGCTTTTGGAATTTTAGTGGACATCTTGCCCATCAAGTCAAAGACCTGCTTGTAGACTGATTTTCGTCACAGCTGAGAGCTCAGCAGGGGGCAGGAGTGAGAGCGGATGTCGTTGTGTTTGTGGATGGCCTTGTCCAGATCCAGAGACTGTCCGTTCACGGTGACTTCCATGCAGCCGCTGTAGGGCGCTGACACCAGGGTGGACACCAGAGAAACATCTGAGGGAAAAAAAAACCAGCTGTAACCTGATGATCAGCATGCAAAAGGTTTTACTACTGGTGTTGAATCTGCCACTTGGCAAACAAGAACCCAACCCAAACCGGTGTTAATTACTGTT
This sequence comes from Girardinichthys multiradiatus, assembly GCF_021462225.1. NCBI lineage: Eukaryota > Metazoa > Chordata > Actinopteri > Cyprinodontiformes > Goodeidae > Girardinichthys > Girardinichthys multiradiatus. The sequence goes on from NC_061797.1 coordinate 21,998,907, forward strand.
CTGATGAACGATCAAAAGTTCAAAGTTACTTTCATTTTTAAACTGTAGGAATCTGTTTCATTTTCTGTGCCAGACTGCAAACAATTATCAGAATTAAAAACAAAATAAAACCATGCAGTATTGATTTTGTTTAGGAATGCATGATATATCAGCACCATTATCAGTATAGGCCGATGTTAGTCATTTATTAACATATCAGTCCAGTCAGTAAAACTGGGCCGATATTAATAATCAATGTTTATTTCCATCTTGTTGCTGCTTGTGTTTGGGATACAGGAGGGGAAGAGGAGAAGGGGGGGGGGGGGGGGTTTAGCAGTGTGACCATTTGTTTATATCTAACATCGGTAAGCAGGGTTCTCGTCAGCGTAGCTGAAAGTTGTTTAGTTTTGACTAAACATCAGACATCTGGGCTCCCTCTGTGGTTTTTATGCGCTGAGTCCGATCCCGCTTCCTTTTGTTCATAGGGAGGATCTGAAGCTATTCGACACATTCTTGCAGAAAATTGTGAAAATAAGGCTTGATAACAATAGGTTTATGCAGAATTTGTAAAAGTCTGTTATCAAACTACTTTCAAAATATTTATTAACTTGATCAACCCAAGTAGTAAATGTGGATAACCAACTTAGGCAAAGAAAATCGCCTTCTGCCACAAAATACTTTGAGCATGTTATCAAAGGGTAAATCCTTACCTGGGAGGCCTCCTATAAAGGTGCTTGAATGTGAGAAGACGTCTGTAGTGTATTCTGATTCGTCACTTCGTCCAGGTTGGCCGTCGACCTCAAGAAGAGTCTGGTTACCTGAGATGGTCACCTGGATTTTGTGACTCTCACCGTCGCAGAGGGCTGCAGGAGAGCTGGCGATAACAACATCGCCTACAGAAACCAGAATGAACTGAAGACAAACAGAGAGGGTCAGTTTCATATTAAAAGGACACTCCTTAACATTTGGAACGCATGCGCTAACAGAGACGTGATTCACTCACGTCTCTCCACTCGTCTGTGGTAGGATTGTAGTCAGACAGAGCGATGGAGAGAGGCACTTTGTCCTGGTGAACCAGTGCAAACAGCACTCCAATACCGGAGAGAGGGCGCAGGGTCATCTGGATGCTCAGGTTCTTTGATTCTACAGGACAACAGAAAGTTAGAGCAGCAGGCGATGAACTTCACCAGCAAACGATTGTATACAACGACACAATCGGTGCAAGTCAACTTCAACAATAAACGTAATGATTCAGGAATGACAAAGATATTAATGTCTAACAAGGATTTTAAAAGTTATGGTTTCAAACCACTACATTTGTTGTTACGCTGTTTGGCTTAGAGTCATTTAAATGGTTTTCTCTAACTGTGTGGAGCATAGAGTCTTCACCATAGCTGATGTTGAAGAGAGCGAAGCCAACTCCAGGATAATACGCTCCAGGAACCTCAGAGCTGAAACACTGCATGTTGTCATTGGACCGAATGGTTTCTTGGATTGAGGTGTCTTCACCCGTCAGCCAGCGCCATTCCTTCAAACAGCCGTCCAGGCGGGGATTTATCTATGTATTAAAGTTGGGACAGATGGGAAATGTCTAAAGGACGTTTATTTTTAGTGCGCGATCAGGAACGCTAACAAGCACATTCAAATAAACACCTGATTGACGAGGCCATCCTCTCTGAAAGGAACTCCTCCTACAGTGAGATTAAGTTCATGCATGCCTTTCTTCAGAGTGAACAGATCCCCATTTACAGCGATCTTCATGACAGCCTCCCTGTCAATCTTTATGACAAGACTCCGGCCCTGCTCCTCCACTGAGATCTGTGAGAAGACAATCAAGATGATTCCAGTAAGTAGAGGAGTATCTAACTGCTATTCAAACATCTGAACGCAAGCTCTTGACCTTTCTCCACTGGCCGTCGTTGACGAGGGGCCCGCTGCTGGTGACTCTGCTGACGGCACCGTACTTGAGCTGCAGCTCCAGCTTCCCCTGGTGCAAAGCAAGAACAATCCAGGAGCTGTTGAGGTGGCCTCCTGCGAAGAAGATCACCCCCTCACCATCGAAGGTGCGCAGGTCAAACTCCGCAGAGAAACTGATGAAGATGGGAGGAAGGAATGGAGAGAAATGGCTCGAATACTCAAAAACCAAAATATGGTAGGAGCCAAAATGAAATAATTAGGCCAAAGAAAAGAAATGTACAGCCAGCTTCACACTTTTGTCAAGAAACAACTGCTGATGATAAGCATGAAATGAGAAACCTGTCTCTTACCCCGTGTGAACCATGCGGCGGAAACGCAGCCGTACAACGGGCACGGCGCTGAACATGCGACCCAAATAAAGAGAACGAGGATTCCTCTTCAGGGAAGGCGACATACAGGGTGTTAAAGGCTGGAGAACAAACCAAAACCATGACATTATGAGGCACAAGAAGGTACTTTATGAAATCATAAAACTACACAAGGTGCAACTTCAGTCACCAAGACTGTCTGCAGGCTTGAGTGAGATACTTATCATTTTAATACCTTTTAGAATTGATCATTTCCACCAACCAAAACGGTTTTCAATATGAGCCTAAATTAGTTTTATGGGTTCTCAGGTGTTTCTATAAACCGGTTCACCTAAACGTAATGATAAAGTAAGAAGATTTTAATTGCAGGTTTACAGCAAGAACAGAACCTGATACCACTACCTTACAGCTCCTCAGGTCCTGTCCCAGCTTCCTGCCCTGACGACCATCACAGAAGCAACGGAAACTCCCGGGAACGTTCAAACACTCCTCCTCACAAACGCCAGACTGACATTCATCCACATCTGCAAGCGATAATACAGGACGGATTGATTAAAAAGAAGATTGTTTGCGGTGCCAAGATTACAGGGAAGCAGACACTTCATGATCTTATCAAAGCGACATCAGCGCTTTCAGGCACGACATAACTTCAAAGAATTACAAACAGGAAGATCTGATCAACAAGACTGAAAGAAAAAGGCTTTGTTTGATTGCAACACAGGGAGGAATGCACACAACGCTTGAGTGGAGTGGTCGTTGACGTTGGCTGGGTAGTACTTCTCTGCTTCACGTACAACCATACATGGCCATGAAAAGATCTGCTTAAATAAACTTCAACCCTCTGAGGAGGGACACTGAGGTTATGAAACATCTGGTTCCCACCATGTGATTGTTGGCTTTCCATCATCTGATAATGTTGCTTTATCTCATCACAACTGTCAAGATAAAATGTGTATTTATAGTATTTTATTGCATATCTTGAAAAACTTGAGGGGTCATATCATGCTTTTAAACCCTTAACTTCTCACCCTTAAATCATTCATCTGTGGTCTATATAAAGTGGACCTGCAATGTTTTGGTCGGAATGTTTTTGTAGTTTGATAACAATTATCTAGCAGCGCAGAAATGAAACAAAAAAATTCCTATTTCCCCCGATGATGTGGTTAGATTTCCATGAAAAATAAAATTGAACCAGGCACTTTGAAGAGGTTCTGATGCTGGTGGATAGTGTAATGAATTGTGTGGGTTAATACACCCAACAACCAAACCGAACTTATTCTTTTGCAGCATATGCATACTTGAGCTTGGACTACAAAATCGTAGCGAGAAATAAATATGGCGGATAGGCGAAATTGATTAGCCAGAAGTCCATGACTTTGTTTAGCTGTTCCGCAGCAAATACTGTGAGGTAACAGTCGGAAAAACGTAACAGATGATAGAGAAAACTGAACGGATTGAAAAATACGACCCAAACAGAATACAAAAATATCTCTGCAACATCCGGAGAGACTAAATTACAGACTCCAAGTACACAACAAAATGTATCTAAAGGCCAAAAAGTGGATTTTGCATGATATGTCCCCTTTAATTGTGGAATGTAATGTCTTTGTCCAACAGTACACACACACAGCAGACGAGATATACACACTCAGCTGTAAAGATGTGTGAATCCATACATGGAGCGCTTAAAAGAATCAGAACAATGTATGGATCTTGTAAAGAGAACATTTGGTGGTTTGCATGTATTCTTCACATTTTAGCTGAGAAAATCTAAAGTATTAAAAACAAAATTGGCCGAGGATGAACTGTTACCTACTTGTGCAGAATTTCTTCAAAATATTTTTGCTTTCTTTTCAGAACCTCCAATGGAGCCACATCAGGCGCCCGCTGTGCCCAACAGTGCTTCTAACCCAGATCAAATAAAACTGCCCTGGTTCCTTTTATAGAGATACTCACCAACACAGCTCTTGCTTTCATTGTCATAGACGTAGCCGTCCTCGCACAGGCAATCATAGCCGCCCTCGTTATTCTGACATCGAGCTGCTCCACACACACTTGCATCGTCACACTCGTTGATATCTAAAGGAAAACAAAATATGTGTTCAGCTTGGTGGAGTCCGTGTCCAAATGGGATGTCATAAAATTATACATTTAAATCTTTGTAATCAGCAGCTAAACTTCATCAGATGTATCCTCGTTCATTGTCATTGTCTGGAAAAACTTTGATATATAACTAATAGAAATTTAAAGTTCAGCTATAGGAAATAAACCCTAATTGACTACAATTTGATTAACAAATGATTTTCTGTCACAACAGCACAGTGTGAAGCAACCTATAAACTTTCTTCTATTAGTCCCAAAGACTCTTGACTTTGGGACTTGTATTATTTAGTCAAAATGAACTTGTAGGTCAGCTAAAATAAATTATTTTTCTCAAATGTATGTGTTTTTATGGCCTTTAAACGGTTATGGTACCGTTCTGTATATGTGATACAGCTGCATTTGACTCTAAAATTATTCAAAACAAGAGATTATACAAGTTATTTTCTTTTTAAATAATCCATAATTAATCAATACTTAATGTTAGTGAGTGTCAAAATACTGAATGTAAAACTGCTTTCATCCTGTTAACTGATAACATAGTGATATGCCTTACATGTAAAGGACAGCTCTCAGCAGACAGTTTCTCATAGTTAAACAAAGAAAATTATTTTAATAAAGTCGATAAGAGTTGTGAAACTCTCCTGTGTCAACAATAAAGAATTTGGAAATTAGTACTGCCTGTATAACTTTGACATTGTCTACATTTCACATAAGAAAATTTGTTTCGGAATATGAGATCGGTCCTCAAATAAATACTTCCATCCAAGAAAGCAACTGGACCGAACCCAGTCACCGGGACCAGGCTCTAGAGCCGTGGTTGCGCTGCATGTTTGCCTTGCATCACATGCTATGCTAATTTGTTTACATTTGTGGGCGCATTTCTCCATGCAGGTTTGAATCCAAAGTGAAAACTAGACATCAAAAACCTTTATGCAAAAGAGACCACCACTTCATGATTCTCCTGAGTTCGACAGGAGCAGTTGGCTCCAGATGTGTCTCTAAACCAGAGGCAGTTGAAGATGGAGCCACATATCCAAATATCTATGGGGTAAAGGTGATCACCTTACTAACAAATACAACAGCAGGAGTTGGACCACAAAAAGCACCTTTATCTGGAACGTTTGTCTCATTAAAAACTTTAATTCTTCTTAGTTCTCGTTTAAATTTTCCTTCCTTAGAAATAGGGGTTAAATCTCACACTGAAGATGATCTAAGAAGAACTGTTTGCTCTGTAAAGCAGCAAGAAGAGCTTAACTCTGTAATATCAGAAATTGTATTTTTCTCTATAATCCTTAGAAAACTCTTAAGATTTTCCAGGTTCTTCTAACAAACATTAACCATAAAAAGAAATCTACTCTTCTGCTTTATTAGTGCAGTTGTTAACAACTCAGTTAAAAGATTAGTTTATGTTTCAGATGAAGTGACCCCAGTCGTTAACTGAAATGGTTCTGTGGTTTGTGGCTTACCGCTACACATGTGGCGACCCACCAGCATGTAGCCCCGGCGACAGGAGCAGCGGTAACTTCCTATAGTGTTGTTGCATTCATGTTCACAGCCTCCGTTATTTTTGCTGCACTCATCGACATCTGCAGAAAAAAGCCAAGCCCAGCCCACCGACAACATGAAACCAGGAAGGAAAAACACAACGTCCAATCTGAACCTGTGCAGCAGGACATTTATTGGATTTAGCAATAGATCCTGAATAAGATGTTCTCTGTTTGAATAAGTTGTAAAGTTCATCCTAAAATTCTGAACCGCGCAGGGCATCTAAACCCTAATCAGGTGAATTCTTACTTTGCTAAACTCCTTAATAATAACCAAAACACTCTGTAACTGTGGCTGAGGATTACAGCAGAGGTTCAAGGAGCAAAGCTGTCATGTTCTGGAAAAAGTTTGGGCCAAGTCAAATTAAATCTGTTACAGTTTCCTCTCACAGTTAGGTGGAAGGATGAGTCAGAGTGGAAATGTTCCTCGCTCACCCTCCCATTGGATCTGGATTTAACTATGATTTAAGTATGTTTTCCAATTCTTGCTTGTGCAGCAATATTAGTTTGAATGATCCTGACCTACAGAGAAGCATTCTCGATTTGATCTTAATGACCCTCCAGTTCTTGTTAATGCTAATTCACAGGAACATAACTATACTCCCCTACATGATTAGTAGCTGCATCGGCAGATGTGTGATCATATATGTCATAAACAACAGTTTAAACAGAAAGATAGAAGTGAAATAGAAAGAAACAAATTACTTTCACATCACTGAGGAATATGACGTAAACCTAATTGAAACAACAAAGCCTTTTCAGCTCGATCTTTCCAGCTATGGACTGGACAGGCATTAGCTGTCAGAAACAAGGTCAGAGCGGTGACATCTCACAACAGACACCAGGCGTGACGCTGCAAAAATTCAACCTCTGCTGGGATCCAGCTCACAAGATCAAGCCATGTGACGATGGCCGTACCTTTCTCACAACTGGCTCCTGTCCAGCCTGTGAAGCAGTGGCAGTGGAAGTCGCCCTTTTTGTCCTCGCAGCGCACCGTACCACTGGCATTACAAGGAGAAGGAGAGCACTGGTCTGGAATGTCTTAAAAAAAAAAAAAACAATGACAGCGTTACGTATTAAAGCTGATACTGAAGAACGTGGGTGACATTCATACACTGTGTGCAACTGTAAAGCAGACAACACAGAGGAAGGACAACTCTCATATTCTGCAAATCAGGAGTTCAGTATAAATAGCCTAATGGAGGGTAAGCTATCCTCCTGGATGTGCCCAATTCTGGTTTTTTCTACAGTATGAGAGCTGCAGCTCTGAGTAGAAAAGATCAAATTGATACCCAACTGTCTTTAATTATGTTTACTTTAATTTTCCAATGAATATTTCTTCATAAGTCCTCTATGTCATCCCAGTCTTGCGTAAGACAGTGCAAATCTTGTTTCTTCTGCAACAGTTATCAGAGCAGTGAAGTCTGAATGCTTGACAAGTCTGGGCATGTCAGCTCAAGTTCAGTAAGTGACAGAAAAGGACAAAGTCTGAAGAAGAAAAACAGAAACTATTTCAGGAAACAAAGAATAAGCTTCACAACCATGTCTATTTCCCAATGATTCAATGTGAGTCTAAGACATCAGCATTTATTACTAGCAGTAGATTTGTAGGGATTTTTATTCTAAATGCTAAGTGTCAATACATGTTCACAAACACGATGTAAAGTACAGTCTGAATATCTTTTTAAAAGAACTAAAGATGCTTTCAAATAATCAAACAAGTGGATAACCTCCAGCAAAGATCTGAAGGCAGTTAGCCAGAAATCCTGAGTCAGATAGTAAAGATTATTGTCAGCACATTGTTGGTTTCTGCTCCAAAACACTTAGAGAAAGATGGGAAATGTTCATCCCAAGTTCAAACTCCTCAAGCCATATTAATACATCTGGAATAGACTGAGATGAAGCCAAAAAGGAAGAAATATTCATGTATATGTTTATATAGTCAATTACATCAATCAACCATTAATTTCACATGGAGAAAAATTTTATTATACTTTGTAGAAACAGCCATTATTATTTTGACCTCTAGCTGTTAAACATTAAACTTAATAGTGACGCCTAGATTGATCAAGGAACAATAGTTATTATTCTGCAGTGCAGGGAGGAGAGACAGGATGAACGAGACAGTAAAAAAAGTGAGGCAGAAGACATTGCGTGCTGACAGTCATTGTTAAAAGCCGTATCTTTAAGTGCCTCAGTGATGAAGCTGAGTCATGGAACCCACCCTGGAGACTCCACAGCCAATGGCGTAAAAGCCGGGTTGGTCCACGTCTCCTCTATCCTGATGCAGCAAAATCCTGTCCTCATCTCACGTCAGACCTTTTTTTTTTTTTTACTCACGTCACTGATTCAGATCACGAAGAAGCAACTGCAGAGAGTGAGTATGTGACGAATGAAGGGGTGTGTCTTCCACTAACCATTGTGCAGCATCACAGTAGCAAAGTGCTGCAATGTTACTCACGAATACCTGGGCTTCAACATACACAATTTCGGAAAAAAGCAGCCTGGATTCGACAAAGCAGTAAGGCACATATTATTTCTACTCCAGTGGGAAAGGTGCCTGAGAGTGATGCAGAGCAATGTTACTGCAGTGCAGCACAACCCGACAACACAATGAGAGGCTTTTCTCTGAATGTAGTACTGTACGCAGTGAAAAGTTCAACAGAAAAGCAACAAAAAGTGTGGGAAAAGACAGTCTGAGGAAATAAATTGGAAGGGAAGGATCAGTCATTAATCATCAAACTTAAAAATAAAAACTTACTATGCACACATGTGATCAGATCCTGCTTTTTCTTTTCAGAATTCCCAAATTTCTCCACACAGTCTGAACAAAGACAAGAAACAGACACCACAATCAAGAGATCACAAACATGACCAATCAAACAAGTGGAGAGGGTGAGGATACAGTGGTTTAGGCAAATAAGGACTTACCTATATACTTGGGATAGAAGTAGTCCTGAATCAGACAGAAGATAAAGAAGAGGTTAGCTACACAGTTTCACATGTACAAAAACTAAAAATCTAAATAACATAACATCTGAATACAGATTCACAATTATTCTTTGTATCACATGATATTTTCTAGGATTTAGATTCACTTCCTATACTGCTTTCTGTACTCACACATTAAAAAGGTGAGGCAATTGACATCTGTGTTATACCTAGACAAAAACGAAAAATCATGAATCTGTGCACCTCATCCTCAAGGGCTTCTTGAACGTTTTCTTCAATCCTAACAGCCATAGCATCAGTCATGGCTCATGGTTGCAGTGATCTGCCACATGTAGGTCAAAGTCTTCCAAAAACTATCAAAAAGGCTAGTCCTGAAGGCATAGAGACTTGCTGCAGAGAGAGCCAATGCACCAAATGAAAGGGCCAGGCTATTTTTATAAAAGAAACCATCACCTAGGGACAATTTTAACTGATAAAGGCAGATTATTACATGCAGTAAATGATTTGCCACACTTAAGGCTGTTTCTAAACTTAATCCCAACATTAGTTACTTGAGAGTCATCCTAATCTTCCACCCGTCCTGAAAAAATGCAGCAGATAAAAAAAATGCAGAGTCAGAACTGGGAACCTTCTGAATGAATAATGTAGCTTTAAATGAGACTGCAGCTTTGTATCACGAAACAGAAAACTGCATACAATTAGGTTTCTACTAATGGGTATGCATTTTGCAGTCATCTTTACTTTGTTTTGTCCTTTCAGTCTTTGGGTCTGTCTGAATTGCTAATCTAATTCATAATCTTGTATTGTATTGCACCGACTATGCCAAAACAAATTCCTTGTATGTCCAAAAACGTACTTGGCAATAAAGCTTTTCTGATTTCTGATTCTGATCTGTGAGTCATAGATTACCACATTTAGGCATTCTCAGTTCTCTACGTCTGATCCTAAGGAGTGTTAGTTAAAGGCCAAAGGATTATTATCCTAATGCTGCCAAATACCACCCCATTTTATTGTTTTCAATTAGCAATCTCAAACTTATAAATCAAGTTATCAAGGAAAAAAATAAACATTTTTCAGAGCATCTTTTATATACACTGACACCTGCAACAACCAGTGCACAGATTTATGTAAAACAAAACTCTAAATACAACTGTATAGTTTCAGATTAGACTTATTTGTCTCTGGTGCTTTTCTGTATATTTATCACATGTAGAACATAAGAGGCTTAAGGAACCTAATCTGTCAACACACACCATCAGGGTTTATTTTGTGGCTAAATGTCAAGAGATAAAAATGTGTGCCTGTAGATTAGCGACACAAGTGTGAAAACGTTTTATTTGCACTTGTTTATTTTTCTTGGATCAAACAGTCAAATCAGTTCCCGTTTAACATACATGGGTGCAGATGCTAGGGATAAACGTACAGAGGTTATCCAGATGTCTCTCATAGTTGGCAAGAACATAAGCCAAGCAGATGCCAATACAAATCCTGAAACTGAATGCAATTCTTTCTTCACATGGACGTGCTCAGTCAAGCTGATTCAAAGTTGATCACAGAGACAATAGGACACAGACAACAAGATGTCAGGGCCCCAGCATGAAAACAGTGGTGACAGCTAGCAGCACACAGAACGAATTAGAGCAAAAGCCCAGACAATGAATCATTAGGCTGGTGTCATTTATAGCCATTATTTTGAGGTAAATGTTATTATGATGTAAACATGGCGCATATATATATATATATATATATATATATATATATATATATATATATATATATATATATATATATATATATATACATACACTGATAGAATAGGGAACAAGCTTGCAAAGTCCATTAAAATTGCTTATATTCTCACCGTCTCTGGGTCGTTTTCAAAAACCTCTCTAGCCTCCTCCTTGGTGCACCTTTCCTCCACACACTCCCTCTCCAAGTGTCCTTGCTTCGTCTCCTCAAAAACTTGATTTGCTCGCCTGTGTCTCCTCAGAAACTGGTTCGCCTCTTGCGGAGAGATTAAAACTAAGAAAAAGGAAAACAAATGTTTTTTTAATGTCTAACCATCCATCCTGGCGCAGGAAAAATGTTGCGAAACATCCCAGGTTAACCGTCAAAACCACCAAATGAGGACTGTGACGCGTATTAAAAACAATACTTCATATTAAATTGAAATGAGCGAGCTAGCTAGCCACAAATAGCACGTAACTGTTTACTTACCGCTGTGGGACCAGCGGACTGCCAGCAGGATTAGCAGGACAACCGACGACGAGACGGACTTTGTCGGGGTCAGCCACATTGTTTAGCCGCTAAGGTGGCGCTAGGCTTCAGAAACTTTCTCCTGTCCCGTGTGGCGGTCTCCGAGTCCCGTCTCTGTCTGAGCTGGCGTCGGTGTGAAACACTGCAGGTATTCAGGTAACCTCCACCGTCTCCGACCGTTAGCACCTTCCAACGTCTCTGCCGCCGCGAGAGCTAAACGTTGCTCCTGCAAGCAGCACGCGCACAAAATAAAAACAGTCGAGCCTGTCTCGTGCCTGCAGTTCAGCTCGTCCCCATTGCGATTTGGGTGTACTTTCCTCCCCCTGTTTGGACCTCTGTGTACCGCTGTGAGACTGCAGAGAAAGACTGCACGCCTTAGCCCTTGTTGCAGGTCACGGCTCTGGTTCTGGAGGGGCTGTTGCTCTGAGGAGTTTGTAAAGATGCAGCTCTTCACACACAACTCCATCCCTCCCTCTCCCTCAGTGTATGAGCCCACCCCTTATACACTGAAAAAAATTATTTCACCTTACTTTAACTATGGTTTAGATAGAAAGCAGTGCAGGCAAGTAATGCAGTCTTTCTGTTTAGGTTAATATACAGGTCCTTCTCAAAATATTAGCATATTGTGATAAAGTTCATTATTTTCCATAATGTCATGATGAAAATGTAACATTCATATATTTTAGATTCATTGCACACTAACTGAAATATTTCAGGTCTTTTATTGTCTTAATACGGATGATTTTGGCATACAGCTCATGAAAACCCAAAATTCCTATCTCACAAAATTAGCATATCATTAAAAGGGTCTCTAAACGAGCTATGAACCTAATCATCTGAATCAACGAGTTAACTCTAAACACCTGCAAAAGATTCCTGAGGCCTTTAAAACTCCCAGCCTGGTTCATCACTCAAAACCCCAATCATGGGTAAGACTGCCGACCTGACTGCTGTCCAGAAGGCCACTATTGACACCCTCAAGCAAGAGGGTAAGACACAGAAAGAAATTTCTGAATGAATAGACTGTTCCCAGAGTGCTGTATCAAGGCACCTCAGTGGGAAGTCTGTGGGAAGGAAAAGTGTGGCAGAAAACGCTGCACAACGAGAAGAGGTGACCGGACCCTGAGGAAGATTGTGGAGAAGGGCCGATTCCAGACCTTGGGGGACCTGCTGGAAGCAGTGGACTGAGTCTGGAGTAGAAACATCCAGAGCCACCGTGCACAGGCGTGTGCAGGAAATGGGCTACAGGTGCCGCATTCCCCAGACCTGGGCTACAGAGAAGCAGCGCTGGACTGTTGCTCAGTCGTCCAAAGTACTTTTTTCGGATGAAAGCAAATTATGCATGTCATTCGGAAATCAAGGTGCCAGAGTCTGGAGGAAGACTGGGGAGAAGGAAATGCCAAAATGCCAGAAGTCCAGTGTCAAGTACCCACAGTCAATGATGGTCTGGGGTGCCGTGTCAGCTGCTGGTGTTGGTCCACACTGTGTTTTATCAAGGGCAGGGTCAATGCAGCTAGCTATCAGGAGATTTTGGAGCACTTCATGCTTCCATCTGCTGAAAAGCTTTATGGAGATGAAGATTTCATTTTTCAGCATGACCTGGCACCTGCTCACAGTGCCAAAACCACTGGTAAATGGTTTACTGACCATGGTATCACTGTGCTCAATTGGCCTGCCAACTCTCCTGACCTGAACCCCATAGAGAGTCTGTGGGATATTGTGAAGAGAACGTTGAGAGACTCAAGACCCAACACTCTGGATGAGCTAAAGGCCGCTATCGAAGCATCCTGGGCCTCCATAAGACCTCAGCAGTGCCACAGGCTGATTGTCTCCATGCCACGCCGCATTGAAGCAGTCATTTCTGCCAAAGGATTCCCTACCAAGTATTGAGTGCATAACTGTACATGATTATTTGAAGGTTGACGTTTTTTGTATTAAAAACACTTTTCTTTTATTGGTCGGATGAAATATGCTAATTTTGTGAGATAGGAATTTTGGGTTTTCATGAGCTGTATGCCAAAATCATCCGTATTAAGACAATAAAAGACCTGAAATATTTCAGTAGTGTGCAATGAATCTAAAATATATGAATGTTAAATTTTCATCATTACATTATATAAAATAATGAATTTATCACAATATGCTAATATTTTGAGAAGGACCTGTATATGAGGAAGTCAAGTGGCAGAAACAGCGAAACAGCGGTGAGATATGTGGTTAAAGTTTGGATCACAATTGACTGGTTAGTCTACAGAAAGAAATTACAGACCTCAGCGTTGTTGCAGCTTTCTTCTGCTTTTAGAGAGGGAGTTGCTCTAGGGTTAAGGTTCTCAAACTGTGGTAAAAGTATCACTGGTGGTACAGGTAGGCTGCCTGTTGTAGTATTCAGAAGAAATGGTGGCACGATTATTTGCAAAATAATTGCAAACAAGTTAACTATGATAAACCACTAAGTACTTACAATTGAAAAGATGAATTGCGAAGGCACATTGATGTTTGTTTCATCAGAAACCTCTCAAAAGAAAAGTGTAGATGATTATTACATTTTCTTAGTTTTTAGTTATATTTTCATTGGTGCCTCCAGAAAGTTTTGTTAGGGGTTTTCAGCTGGGAACAACAAAAAAAGTTGGGGTGGCACAACAAAACCTATTCAGGTCGCTAAGACAGAATCAGGAATTTATGTACAATTTAAATATCTCCATCCCCCCCAGTCATTTTTTAAGCAATTTAAAAGTGTATGTTTTTTTAAGTACCTAAATACAAAAAATCAGCTGATTTGATGTTTGTCCATGTTTTTCCTACACAATTTAATGGCCATGGTTTTAAAATGCTGTGTATTTACTCTTTTTGTGACTTAAATAAGTAATCCTGGTCTTATTTAAGCGCCAGGCCAGGAATGAGGATAGATAAATATTTGTTGCCAGAGCTCCAGACACACATAAAGGACACCCTTCAATCAAACGAGGTGTGAAAATTTTGACAGGTGGGCGGGACTTCCGGTGGCTGGGACATCATAGGGCGGGACTTCCGGTGGCTGGGGCTTCCTGTGACGTAACCGGATATCATCATTAATCGGATGTCATTAGCCGGATATCATCATTAATCGGATGTTGTCATTAACCGGAAGTTGTCATTACAAGGAAGCGAATCTTTCTAATTGTATGTTTTTTTTTTTACATCTAAAAACAAAACATGTAGTTTCTCCACTTTAAAAGGTCACTCAATTTAATGCAGGCACATCACACGAAATTCTGATAAGAAGAGAGAACCTGACAGATTGTAAATTCATTTTGTTTTAACACAGGGGGTTATTTAGATGCTATTTAGAAAAGAAGGATGAATTGGCTTCTGTTGTAGAGATGATCTAAAACGGAGAAACCAAAAAAAAAAATGTTATGAGTGCTCAGCATCCTGTTTCCAAATTAGAAATGGATTCTACAGCTAAAAGACTTTGTTTGGAATCATGAGAGACTCCATTTGGTAAAATGGATGATAATTTTACTTACCTTAAGCTTTTCTTTTTTTCATCTTAGAGATCTTGATGATTTAGAGAAAACAGTTTTCTCCTCATTCCACGTGGGAGCCAGAGGTTGTAACCAGTATGTCTATGTAAAACGTAACAAGAAACTGAACAAATAAAAAATAAAGGTTATAAAATCCTCAGACATGTCACTGTTTATTGAATTAAAGCAGACAACTTGTCTCAGACAGTCTTCACACCAACTGTAGTCAAAAGTAATCAAGAGGAAAATGGCATTTTCCTGGCTATAAGTCTGGAGCATTGTCTGACAATACACATCCGCTGTTTAATGAATTAACGCGTCTGCGCTGTTGCTGAGGTGTCTCGGGGGGGTATGGCCAAGGGGCGTAACTAAGCGCGCTGAAGGTGGAGCAGTCAGTCATCCCTGGTTCTATCGAGAGATACAGCGCAATCTTTACTGGGAGATCGGCTTCAAATCTGGTAGCTAAAAGTTTATTTTTAACCAGTTACACTGAAATATTTTTAGAACACTTGTAAGGAGAAGCTGAAAAACAAATGTCGGAAAATATTTCAGGAAACGAAGAAGGTGAACATTCTGCTTCTATCGAAAGATACAACGCAATCTTCAGTAGTAAGTATTCATCTTTAAGAATTCTTTAAGTGCTTGTGAATGCTCGTTGGATAATAATATTGATTAACTTATATTCTTTAGAACCCACGAGTGATGAGCTGGATGGTATCGTTTTTACACAGTCTGACTATGGTAATTATTAACTGCAACAACAACATCTAGTTTAGTCAATTGGTGAATGCTATTTTGTGATTTAAAAAATAAATGAGATAAATTCTACTTACAGATTTAACAAGAGAGGTCAGCGTTTGTAACCGTCTGCCTCCGAAAAAATCAAAGTTGAGACGGAAACTTGTCTTTAAAAAAGACAATCCGATCCCAGCTAAACATGAAATAGAGGGCGAAGCCATTCATGCACCACAGTCCTGTTGTGGAATTTTCTTATCAAAGTGGGTAGAAGTTGACTCATAACAAGAGAAAATCCGGACTTTGTCTTATAAGTTTTATTCAAAGGCATTCAGCGTTTGAAGACCCTGACACTGTGGTTAGTCAGTGAAACAGAGCCCCGATCAACATTTACACACAGTATTTATACCAGAACATGACAGTGTTATCTCAACTGCAAAGAGTTTTAGAAATATGGCCCCTAGACCCTCCCCGGGTCAGAGTTAACAAAGTTATTTATGAGGGCACCCATCTACCTTCCCTTGAAATATACACTTCAGGAAGTGTTAACCATAAAACTCTCCAGCATTTGAATTTAGAGTCCATCTGCTCTAAATAACAGAACACTAATAAAACACAGAGGTCAGAGGAGAGAGGTGAAGGGAATATCAGAGCACTTTAAAATAATTTTCCATTACAGTCCCCTGACCCTGCGCCGGAAAAATTAACAGCTCCGGAAGAGGAGAGTAAGTCAAAAAAAAAAATATATATATATATATATATATTTCTAAGCATATGTTTTCACAAGTCTATGCGATATTGCAGACTTGTTTTAACCCCTGATAAAATATTTTACAGATATATCGAATGATTTAATCCAGAACCCAAGCCTGGATAACATTCAGCAGAACTGTAGCAGTTCAGTGCAGGAAGAGTTGGAACCGCCCGGAACCGTTCAAATACCCCGTGTACGGAGTAAGTTATAGTTATATTCAAATCTTCACAGAAACAAGATTTTTTTTTTCAAAAGACCTGCATTGTAAGGTAACTTTATTTTGTTTCACAGAATATCTTAAATTGAGGAAAAGACAGCGACTCTGTGCTCTTTATACCAGGGCAAGGCTTGTTAAAGGTTTATTGAATGGTAAGTTTAATTCTTATACTCATTTACCTACTGAATTAATTTGCATATTTCATTAATTTATTTTTTTCTTTATCTTTCCAGAGGCAACGTTGATGGTGGAGCAGATTTCATCGAGACCTGGACAGCAACAGCGCAGACAGAGAGTTCCCTTATCCTTACGTGACCGTTGTAATAAAGCATCATGTTTAACGCTTCTGGCAGCATGTCAGACATTGTTAGTGAAACATTGCGCTGATATCAAGGTAATTTAAACTGATCCCTGGGTCTTCTTCTTCTTCTTCTGATGTTAATATGGAAAGCCAGATCACACATGCGCTGAATGAGATAAGGAATGTTGTTGCTCATCTTAATGAAATTCCTGTTAATGCTGATGTGGCAGATAACATCGGGTTAAATGCTCTCCTGCTAACAGTGAAAATGTAATAAATCAAAATCTGTACGGTGACTTTTTAAGCTCATTAGAACAGGCTGTTGACGATTTAAATAGAACACCATCTCCAACCAGCATTCAGCAAAATGAATCAGCTGACTTACAAATTCCTTCAACGTCACACGCCGCTGATCATACTGGGCAGCATGGCAGCAATTTAAATCCAGAGGTTGCAGTCAACCCTGATCAGATTGAGGGAGATCCTCCTGTGACTGTTGAACGTGAACGTTTTAATAACATTGAAATAAGGAGACCTTTTACCATCCCGCCTCCATGCCCTGGTCATGTTCCTGATCTTGCTACAATCTATATAAACATCATGCATATTCTCACTGAATTAGCCGATACTGCAAGATCGTTAGCCAGACGTAACGATGTTGTGCAGCTAGAATTATTCGGGGAAAATCTGAACCGTAACGTCACGTTTACCATTAACGATGATGGGAATATGATTCTGCCTGCTTTTGAGAATTTTCTGGATGAGTTAGTACAGTCCAACGCTGAAATGCCTGCAGATAATAACCTGGAATTTGTTCTACAGGTAGTTAATGACCCTGCAGGAGGGTCAAAATGTAAGGTTAAAGGAACGTTAGAATGTGAACTGATTAATAAGAAAAAGCATCACCTGTATATTGTAGATAATACCGGTAATCAGTCTTGCCATAAGTCTTGCACACGTCTCTGACTCTAACCTTACTGATAATCAGGCTTTAGAGCTGGGGAGGGAGTGGCAACACAGGGCTGGTTTAGATGCTCAGACAGCAGTAACTTTCAGCGACATTGGTAAATTTGAAAACATTCTAAAGAGAAAAATTGTAGTGTTTCACAGAACCGTTACAGACTCTGCAGCTCTGTGTAAATTTGAGACCAGTTTCCCTGATCGATCAAACCCTCTCTTTCTGCTGTTATTTCAAGGTCACTACTATGGGATCAAAAATCTCAAGGGTTTTATAGGATTGAGATACATCTGTGCATATTGTTACGGGAGCTATGAAAAGCCAGACACACATCATTGTGAAAGCTATTGTCCGGTGTGTCACTCATACCAGTGTATGCGTGAAATTAACGAACCTGTCGCCTGTGCAGGTTGTCACAGAATCTGTCGTAACTCTTCTTGTTTCAGTAGACACAGGGAACCTCGCAAAAGACCTAGTGCTGACAGGCCCATGAGTGACTGTGAGTTGGTAAAACTGTGCAAGGTGTGCAAAAGGATATACATTATTCCAATCAGCAAGCAGGATAAACCACACGTGTGTAATGTAAAATGCTGTATTTGTGGTGAGAATATACCTCCTGATTTAGATGTGATGTGCGATGGTCATCTCTGTTACATTCAAACCGCCCAAGCCTGTAATCAGTTAGATGATAAACTGGTTTTTTATGATTTTGAATGCTTCATCGACGAGAACGGTGTGCACATCCCCTATCTGGTCTGTGTTAAAACGCTGAAAGGTGAGGAATGGCATGCTTATGGATTGAATTGCACCCAAAAATTACTTCTCCATTTCAGGAGACCGATGTACAGAGGCTTTACCTTAATAGCTCATAACGCACGTGGGTATGATAGCTACCTGATTATCACAGCTATGCTGCAGTTAGGCATTAAACCTCATCTCATCATGCAGGGAAGTAAAGTTCTCTGTTTAACCGACCCTGATTACAGGTTAAAATACATTGATAGTCTGTCCTTCATGTGTATGAAGCTTAGTGCGATGCCGAAAGCATTAGGTTTTAGTGATAAGACCAAAGGTTTTTTCCCCCACCTATTCTCGTCTGAGCAACATCTCCAGTATGTCGGGTCTTTTCCTCCTCCATCCTCCTACGCTGTAGAACGCATGAGCCTTCAAGAACAACAGGTGTTTAGCAGCTGGTACAGAGAAGCGAGCAAAGGGGTCTTTGACTTTGAGAAGGAAGCTCTTCGTTATTGTAAAAATTATGTGGACATTCTTTATCAAGGTTGTGTTAAATTCAGGGATGAGTTCTTTAAGGAGACAAGTGTGGATCCGCTTAAATGTGTCACGATAGCCTCAGCCTGCATGAAGGTTTTTGTAACCAATTTCCTTCCTCCTAAAACCTTGGCCATCCCCTCACCTCTAGACTACAGGCGTAGTAGTAAGACGTTTTCCAGCACGTCCATTCTATGGCTTGGCTGGATTTCAGAAAGCAGAAAAATTGACATCGAACATGCATTAAACATGGGGGAAAGGAAAATTGGTCCATATTCTGTGGATGGGTATGCAGAGATTAACGGTGTCAAAGTTGAATTTTACGGCTGTTTTTTCCACGGCTGTAAAAAGTGTTACATGCCTCATGACAAATGTCCGTTGAGAGGGGTCGCATTTGAACAGTTTTACGCAGCCACTGTTGAGAGAAGCAAGGTGCTCCAAACTGTGTACGGTCTTCGTCTCGAGGTTATCTGGGAGCATGAGTGGACTGAAATGAAAAAATCAGACCCAGGGGTGATCAGCTTTCTTGAGAAAGTTAATGCACCCGAACCGCTATCACCCCGAGATGCTCTGTATGGTGGACGCACCTGTCCTATGAGGTTGAGGTACACAGCGAGGGCAGGTGAAACTGTACACTATGTAGATTACACATCTCTGTACCCCTATGTAAATGCTAGCTGCGTCTTTCCCCTCGGGCACCCCACCATCATTTACAAAGATTTTGATGACCCCAGCAGCTACTTTGGCCTCATCAGAGCTGTGGTCTACCCCCCACGAGGGCTCTTTTTCCCTGTTTTGCCTTACAGAACATCCCAAGGTAAACTGGTGTTTACTCTCTGCCGCACATGTGCTGACATAAATAACCAGTCAGGTCCCTGCAGGCATAATGATGAGGACAGAGCTCTGACAGGTGTGTGGGTGAGTGTAGAGTTTTGTAAAGCGTTACAGTGTGGTTATAGCCTAGCTAAAATCACTGAAGTTTGGCATTTTGAGAAGACCAGCGACACAATCTTTAAAGGTTACATTCACTGCTTTTTAAAGGGTAAGCAGGAGGCTTCAGGCTACCCATCTGAAGCGGTGGATGAGGAGAGCAGGTCAAAGTATGTCGCAGACTACAAACTTCACCAGGGTATCCAATTAGACGCAGGCAAAATCGAGGTGAACCCTGCCAAAAGACAGGTAGCAAAACTGTGCTTAAACAGCTTTTGGGGAAAGTTTGCGCAGCGAAGTGATCTGTCTCAGACCACAGTCATCACTAACCCTGATGAGTTTTTCAGCTTCATGTTCTCGAGTAAATACAGGGTTAACTACTTCCATTTCTTCAACCCTGAAATGTGTGTAGTGCAGTGGAACTACAGCAAACGTGTCATCTCTCCCCCAAGCAAGGTAAACAATGTCTTTATTGCAGCATTCACCACCGCTTATGCGCGCTTAAAACCTCTCAGCAGCATGGAGCAATTGCAGGACAGATTGATTTATATTGACACAGACAGTTTGATTTATGTGACAAAAAGTGGTGAAACTCCTCTGGAGTTGGGGAATTATCTGGGTGATCTTACTGACGAGCTCACAGGAGACAGCATTTCGGAGTTTGCATCAACAGGACCCAAGAGTTATGCATATCAAACCAAAAACCAGAAAAAGCTAGTGATACGTGCTAAGGGTATCACTCAGACGCATGAATGCAGCGAGAGGGTCAATTTGGACAGCATCAAAGGGCTGGTCCAGGGCTACTTACAGGGGTCAACTGAGGGTGTCATTGAAATCCCTCAGCACACGATCAGGAGGGATAAAAAGAGATTCCTCTTAAGAAATGCTGCATTTGTTAAAAGGTTTCGGTTGGTGTATGACAAGAGATGCCTTTTTTCTGACGGGACAACTCTGCCTTTCGGTTATTAGAGCATAAGAAGAAGAAGAAGAAGAAAGATAAAATAAAAATGTTGCAATCTGCCAATTTACAGGAGGTTGATTTTGATCCTAGATTTAGAGCGCCTTTCTCATGTATGATAATAGGACCCAGTGGTTGTGGAAAAACCTTTTTTGTATAAAGTGTTTTGCAGAACTGTAACCATGTCATGGATGTTGTTCCAGAAATTATTGTGTGGATTTACACTTCTTTTCAACCCATGTATGCTGAATTGCAGAAGATGAATAAAAATATAAAATTTGTGGAAGGATTGCCTCATTCTTTTGAAGACAAAAACCTGTGTCCTCCTGATCAGAATCATCTGATTATTCTAGACGATGTTATCGCTCAAGCCTCAGATGATGAAAACGTGATGAAGGTCTTTACCCAGTTTCGTCACCATCGTAATATGAGTGTTATGATGTTGACTCAGAATGTTTTTCATCAAGGAAAGTTCAGTCGCACTATTAGTTTGAACTGTAATTATATGGTGTTGTTTAAGAACCCGAGAGATAAGCTGCAGCTGAATATACTGGCCCGTCAAATGTTTCCATCTCAAAAGGGTCTCTTCTTGGAGAGTTTTGAAGATGCGACGAGAGAAGCTCATGGATATTTAATCATCGATTTTACGCCTACCTGCCCAGAACATTTCAGATTGAGAACAGGCATACTTCCTCACCAGTGGCCTGCTGTGTATGTGCCCAGAACAAAGTAAGTCATCATGTCTGCACGTATAAAAAGGAATGTACCATTATTCAGAGCCTTGTTTGAGGCCACCCCGCAGAAGCGCAAAGATATTCTTGCACACTGCTCTCCTGACTTTCTTCAGGCTCTGTGCGAGATTGCACTGAATATCCTAAAAGGTAACATTAAACTATCTCCATCTCAACACCGGAAATTGAAGAAGCAAAGAAAAATCATCAGATTGTTGGGTGATAAAAAAAACGGAATAAAAATTAAACAGCTGGCTCTCAAAAGGCAACGAGGTGGTTTTATTCTCCCCATCTTAACGGCTCTTGCACCCTTGATCGGTGATCTAGTGGGTGGTATAATCAGGAGATAATGTCTCTCAGAACATCGCAGAAGATGTTTCTCATTTCACCTCATCAATTCAAGCGTCTGACCCAGTCAGACACGTCCATCAGACAGACGGCGGAGGAGAATTTGGATGCTGAAATGAGAGCGATAATAAACGAGCCGGGTTTGACTTCTTATGAAAAAATCAAGAAATATGATGCACTTTTCCAGAGGTATCTGACTCTACTCAAGCAAGGTGTGAAAGAAGAACAGCGGGTAAGTTTAACGCTGCAGCGTGACACAGAGGTTCCTGAACATGAGCGGTCCCAAGAAAAACAAGGCCCAGGGCAGGACGAGGCCCCTAAGGATCAGGTTGTTACGGATGTACTGAAAAGCCTACCGAAGCATAACCGTAAAAATGCTGAGTACTTTTTGATGAAATTATTATTAAAGAAGTGAGAGTTGGACTTCGCGAGGTGAATTTGTATATAAAGGGAATTTTGTAAAGGGGTCCCACATGATTGACTTGTTGAAAAATCTCATCCTTCCGTTTAAAAAATCTGGAGCATGGCTACCCCAAGGGTGGTCAGACTTTCTACATAACTTGTCAGAGGTAAACATCCCCATATCTTCAGTCATTAACCCTTATGCTCGTGAAGAATATAGACAGTTCAAAACAGGGGGTACATCTATTGAAAATGGGGGTACACCCCCCAGCGTTAAGCAGAGAAGAACAAGAAGAAGAAGGCAGATAACTCATTCTCCCCATTGGTCGAGATCCGAGCTGGAAGATTCAAAAAATGCTGATGGGAAGTCAAAAAAGTATCTTCGTAAGACGACACTACCACCCCGATGGATTACATTTTCACCATAAACCATTATAAGAAAATGAAACATGTAGCCTATTTCTTTTATTCAATAAAATATTTATTATATTATATTTTCAAGTCTAGCTTCGTTCTCTACTTCACACACTAACATATGATGTCATTACACAAATATTATATCATAAGAAAAAACAAACAATGGAAAAAAAAAAAAAAAAGACAATTTAAATTCCATAACAATCCAGAAACATCTCCAAAGAGCATGTTCCGTGAGTATAAAATGTACAACTTTGATTAATGACACATTTCTGATATTTTTTCACAAAGTTAGATACCATTAAATCATTCTTAATCACATCTCCGGTGTATTTCGACAACACTTGCTGCAGTGATAATCCGCACGCTCTATGACATAGATAAAAAATGCAATGGTGACCGCACACAGTGGACATAGTGTTTTGAAGCTGATTATTATGATACAATATTTTTGAGGATCTGTCTTCTAAAAATGTTATGATGCTTGACGGGTAGAACTCGAAATCCGGAGAGAATCCATAAGAGTCAAAAAAGCTGGATTGACCATTCTCATCCAAAGTCAGAGCTAACCAGTGTTCTCCAGGCATGTGTGAAGGATGTGTGTTCACAATAAAGTAGGCCGGCTCTGGGAATTTGTCAGCTAGCAGCGGGAGCTGGTCGCACGGCCACACACCGCAAAACAAATCTCCCAGCAGATGACGCATCAGGCTCTCAATTTCATGATTATTCATGCCTGATTAGATTAATAATAATCCACCAGCACACGCCTCTTTGAATCAATCTCTAAAATAGAGTCATAACAAGCGTAGATGATCAGCGTGGTGGTATGAGGCAACGGGTTTCTGAAACGCATTTCCAGTCTTAAATTCCCACTGGAAACTGGAGATAGAGCATCTGTGTCCTCACCCGGATTAAGATTAAATGCGAATAGAGAGTATCCTTGATTAAATTCCCGACGTGTTATACTCAGCGGAAGATCTTTTAGATGTCGTCCTGTAGCCGTAAACAAGTTGTAATACTCTCTCACTGAATTACCTTGGTTAAAATTGGGCTGGAAGGCCTTAGCTGGAATTTGTCTGCCATCCTTACACAAAGCTAAATATTCCATATCAAAATGATTAAAGTCAAACGGATTGAGATTGCGTGTTCCTGTAAAAGCGTCATGATCCAGTAACGCAATCACCACATACTTGGGAAAGACGCCTAAGAAAAGATTCTCTTGGTTGCATACCCTTGAATTTTCAGGGATGGAATATGTTTTTACATTCACACGTGAAAGTGGATACAGAGCATTTGCTTTCATTAAAGCTGTAGTGTGACCCAGTCGTACAGCTGGAGAGACGGTAACTTTTTTGATAAAAAGAGATGCTCCTAATATCCTGAGTTTGAAAGTAGAGTCTCTTGCGGCCATGAGACAAAAGGCATCGTTGGCTCTTGTAAGTTTAATTTTGAGGTCAACAGAGTTTAAAAGAAGTCTTTCACAGAAAAATATGTCTGCATGCAGGGGGCCTAGGAGATGTACCTCCCTGGAATTTGCCGTAAAGCCTGCTCTGCTGTTAAGACCTTGGTTAGGGCCGTTAGTTGTAACAATAGAGTTCAGAGCCCCTGCAGTGTCTTTATAAAAAAGACCAGAGCTAAACTGACTTTTTAAAGAATCCTCAGAAAAGTTTAACAATGTCTCAATCATGGCTCTATACGGATGTGTAGCGCTGGATTGTGAAATCAATCGATCTCCGAGAGTGACGTCACACTGACTGAAGATGGTGTTTAACGGGTAGTTGATGAGCCCTACAGGTGCATCATCCGGCAGGTTTGTTCCATCCTCGTTAGTAATTTTCACTCTGAGATGCAACAGTGTATCGTTGAGATCTAGATACTTTTCTCCATCTCCCGGAATGAAAAACTCGATCGGGCCTCCATCGGTGATTGCTGATAAAGGCTGGATCTCGGTGTAAATTTTATCTTCAATCGATAACTGCGTCATCGGGGCAGAAAATAAGTCCAACTCTGCCAGCGTGCACTCTGATGATTTGTTATGTAAAAGAGCCATTATTTAAATATATCAAAACATGCGGATGACTTCCTTCCTCTTCGTTTGTCAGCTCCAACTGATCTCCTTTTTCGCGTTTGTCATTGTTTTTTTAACCGTCCTTAAACGATCACCGGGGGGTCTTGTTCTGGGTCTTTTGGATAAAACCATAATTCCTGAACCTTCTTGACCTTCGGTGTGTGTAGAACCACTCATTTTACTCACGGCTCTACCGATGACATCCGAAGCGATATTTGATGCAGCCGTTTTAAGATGGGGTTTTGCAATAGCAAATCCTTTTTTAACCAGAGGGGATACGAAGCGGAATAATTTTCAAAATAATGATCCGATTCCGCGTCCATACATGACCGGGGCCCCATAAAACCCTGGCAGATTACTGCCTGATTGACTTACATATTAATTTACAAAGCGATTTGGATCACGTCTCAGACTTAGATGTGCCATGTTCTCTCTTGCCTGCTTGATGCAGTGTTGAAGGACCAGGGTAATATGAATGATAATCAATCAGTCTTAGAGGTTATATATATCTCTGTTTATACAAATAAAATTTATCTCAGGCTACGTTGTGATATCACCGGTTTGAAGTGTAGTCTTACGATGGTCTTACCATAGACGAAATTTACAGGAACATTTTGGTCCGATTTAATTTCTATATTGATATTTTCAATATGTCTTCTGGAAACTGGAAGGTAGTGGGCAGGGTTAAACGTCAGAGTAACCATATCACTGAAGTCGCCTTGTACTTTGACGGTCCGCAGTAAAGGCGCAAAAGTGTCGCCTACTATTTGCGGGCTGACCTCGTCGCTGTAACAGTATAGGTGATAGAAACCAGCCTTTATATCTGCCGGAAAAGGAGCCAGTTTTGGTTCAGATACATGAATCCATTCCCCTGGTTTCACGCCCATCATATAAGCCAGAGTGTTGAAGAAGCGTATATCATACGGACCGCTTGCTTGAAATGCAAATCTCTTTTGAACTTTGCTGAATTTAATGCGGATACCTGAGTTCATTTTTTTGAAAAACAGTTCCATCTCAGTCTCGAGTTGAATAGCGCTGTTATAGTAGCCACTTCTGATCCTTTGCGTATTGATCTCCACATCGCCAACCTTCCTCCATTCAAAGTAGGCATCATAATCCGGTAAATTATGCCATGTATGAGGGTATGAAATCTCTACTAATGCAACCATCCATTGGCCTTCTAAATCAATATGTTGAGCTAAATTTACACGGAAACTCGAACTGGTATTTTTAAACACTTCCATGCTAGCATTAGAGGGAAGGGTAATGTAAAAACCGTCATCCTCTGCCTTGCGTTCCATTATGCTGTATGAATCATTAGGTTTTAGTACACACCTATTTTATACGTTTCGTAGTTCATCAAACTTGATCCAACTGTTGAATTTCTAAGGCCAATTTTTCCAGCGTACAAAAACCTGTTTGACACCCTTGACGGTGCGTTGATTTAACATTTTCTCCACTTGATACATCTTGTCCTTAAATATTTTTACTTTTTGAAGTTCCTCAGCGTAAAAAGAACCCTCAATAGGTTCTCCATCCAAATCTTTGAGTTTGTATACAGGAGGAGATCGGGGTATCCGCTCATACACTGTAAACACTTCATCCGTAAAACTCTGTTTGTATTTTTTGTCAAACACTCCACGTACCTTGGATATTCTGACAAGATCCCCCTGTTAAAACGTTGTCACTGAGTCCTTGCAATATCTGTTGGAGGTAACATCGTACAGATTCTGAAACACTTGAAAGGCATTTTCTGAGGTCACTTCCATTGGGCTCATCTTATTGCTGGTGTGGTAGCTGTGGTTGTAGCTTCTAGTTAAATTTTGCAGGACGTCAATGTACCGCCGGGTGTTGTTAGCAGTAAAATATCTCCACATCCTTGTTTTTAACGTACGGTTAAACCTCTCAACCACAGAGGCTTTTACTTCACTTGCTGTGGCAAAATGTTCAATACCGTGCTTCTCCATTAGAAGCTTAAATTTCTTGTTAAAATATTATTTCCCTGCATCAGTCTGAAGTTTTTTTGGGACCTGACTTTCTTTAAAAACTGATTCAAAAGCCTTTAGCACCTCTGCAGCAGTTTTCCTCTTCAAAACACGTACATACGCCCTCTTTGAAAAGATGTCAAGACTGTTAATAAATAATTGTAACCGTCATTTTCCTTGGCCAGAGCTTGCATGTCACAGAGATCGGCTTGGAACTGTCTCAATGGTCTGGTGACAAAAACTCTGTTTCTCGGGAACTTTATTCTTGCAGGTTTATGTAGAGTATAGGTATCTTCTCCCGATAAAAAATCTTTAACTTTTCCAACCGCTACCTTCTTCCCCGTTTCATCTTGTATAACCCTCCTCAACCTTTCTAAACCCCCTAAACTTCCAGGATTTGATGGGTTGTAATATACATTTTTCATGATCCTTCTTTCAGACATCCCAGTTTTATGCTCACTCTGACGACTACTTGTTAAATAATGAATAAAACAAACACCTGAGGGTATATTTATACTTCTTTTTTTTTTATTTTATACCCGTATTTAATAGAGAAACAGAAAAAAAAAAACATTCAGATAATAAAGATCAATTCAAACATTGCAATCTTTAAAAAAAACAAAAACAAAACTGTTATATATGTATACCAGTAGAAAGCTGAGAGAGAATACAGAAAAGACAAAACAAGTCATCAATCATCTGAGATCGGATCGTAGCACTCTGAGACAGAGTTAAGCTGCTTGAGACAATCATTACCGCTCATCTTATCGTACATATCAGTGATTGCACTATGGAAGCCTTGTACCGATTTCAGTTCATATAAAACAGTCTCAGCAATCGTTTTCACTCTGAAGTCATCTGCTTGTATGCGTCGAAGTGTCAGAAGTTTCCGAATAGCAGGAAGGAGCTTGGGGTTTACGAGTCGTCGCACGATGCGTTGAAAGTTGACTTGGTAATACTCCTCCTCCAATATCTCCAGGCACTGATGCTGTCGTTGGCTCGGGTGGTTCGTCATGCACCCTTAACAGGTTTCTTTGACATAGTTCAAACAGGTTATGTTGAATAAATGAAGTTGCTGTTTTCACCGTATTGATGAGAGCGCTTGAGATCCAGCCGTCAATTTCATCACCCTGATTACTCTCCTCCTCCTCTGGTGAAGGCTGAGGGGCAGGTATCGGGTCTGGAGTTGGTGGGGAGGGTGAGTAGCTGATGATTGCCTTGTCCTCCATGATCACCCTCTTGTCTTCAGGTTGGATATCTGTGTGTACAGACTCAGCCACGCATAGTGGTTAATAGAGGCCGGGTGAAGGCGGATGATACGATCTGAGGTTGTATCCAGTCGGTGTCCCTGAACTGAATAGGGACTCAAAGAGCTGCGACGATGAGGCGACTGGTGAGTAGAGGTCTGGAGAAGGTGGATGATATGGCCCAGTGTTGAAGCTTTTATCATCATGATCAGGAGAGAAGACGGTCTCTTCTTGCTGGCTGTAGAGGTCCCAGTATGGTGTTTTCCCGTACATTCTCAAGGTCTGCCGCCCACCGTTATGAAGAAGAAGAGTCTGTGAGCTCGCAGTTAGACCCTGATATATAGCGCAGGAAGGTGGCAGGGTCCTCAAGAAGGGGAGTGGGTCCTCAAAAGAGGGTGGGTCCTCAAAAGAGGGTGGGCTTTAGATCCACAACAGGGAACGTCAGGATTCTTTTCACTGACATAACATCAATCCAGCAGCGTGAGTTTTTGAAAAGGTTGGAAAGACGCTGTCCAATTTCGTTCATCTTCTCAACCCAAGCATCATACGGTAGAGCCAGCACAGTCTTGAATACACCGCAGTTCTGATTGAATGCCTCCAACACAAACAGATCTGAGGGGGTCGTCTGGTTATTCTTGCGTTTGCTTGCCTGAAAAGACCAGCGGCCATTTGCTGTGGTTTTTGACCCCCACACTGCACTAAAGAGAGGTTCTCTCGCAGCTATTTCGACATCAGAAGGACACATTCTCATCCTTTTTGCTGGTCGAGGAGAGCTTTCATCTTCATCCTCCCTTTCGTACACTGAGACTGATTCAGGGTTATCGTTAAGGTGTGGGATTGCCAGCCGTAACACAGCCCAGTCGTTGTGGGTGAGAGTACACAGAGCCAATGATCCATTAAATACCTTGTCTTGATCCAATTGATACAGGCAGAGCTCTCCTATTTCGTACATGAAAATATACCCCCAGCTACCGCTCAGTCCATATGGTTCCAAAGACCACTCTTCCTGCAGAGTGTCGAACGGAGGCCTTTGTACCTTTCTTCGGGGCATCCATTTCACGGCGCATATGCCTGTAGACAGCGAATGCTGCAGGTAAATTGTTGCGTTTTCCGCTAGTATTTAAAACAAACAATGAAGAACGCCCCTAATGACAAAATCCTATTAGCGCGCTTAGTTACGCCCCTTGGCCATACCCACCCCCCCCCCCCCCCCCCCCGAGACACCTCAGCAACAGCGCAGACGCGTTAATTCATTAAACAGTGGATGTGTATTGTCAGACAATGCTCCAGACTTATAGCCAGGAAAATACCATTTTTCTCTTAATTACTCTTTGAGTACAGTTGGTGTGAAGACTGTCTGAGACAAGTTGTCTGCTTTAATTCAATAAACAGTGACATGTCTGAGGATTTTATAACCTTTATTTTTTATTTTTTCAGTTTCTTGTTACGTTTTACATAGACATACTGGTTACAACCTCTGGCTCCCACGTGGAATGAGGAGAAAACTGTTTTCTCTAAATCATCAAGATCTCTAAGATGAAAAAAAGAAAAGCTTAAGGTAAGTAAAATTATCATCCATTTTACCAAATGGAGTCTCTCATGATTCCAAACAAAGTCTTTTAGCTGTAGAATCCATTCCTAATTTGGAAACAGGATGCTGAGCACTCATAACATTTTTTTTTTTTTGGTTTCTCCATTTTAGATCATCTCTACAACAGAAGCCAATTCATCCTTCTTTTCTAAATAGCATCTAAATAACCCCCTGTGTTAAAACAAAATGAATTTACAATATGTCAGGTTCTCTCTTCTTATCAGAATTTCGTGTGATGTGCCTGCATTAAATTGAGTGACCTTTTAAAGTGGAGAAACTACATGTTTTGTTTTTAGATGTAAAAAAAAACATACAATTAGAAAGATTCGCTTCCTTATAATGACAACTTCCGGTTAATGACAACATCCGATTAATGATGATATCCGGCTAATGACAACATCCGATTAATGATGATATCCGGCTAATGACAACATCCGATTAATGATGATATCCGGCTAATGACATCCGATTAATGATGATATCCGGTTACGTCACAGGAAGCCCCAGCCACCGGAAGTCCCGCCCTAGGATGTCCCAGCCACCGGAAGTCCCGCCCACCTGTCAAAATGTTCACACCTCGTTTGATTGAAGGGTGTCCTTTATGTGTGTCTCCAGGTCAGTTTGGCCTTTTGCCGGCTAGAACTCACATTATACCCTATAAATTGGCCTTTTTCCTCCTCCTTCCTTTCATTTTGTAACTTCTTAAACCATAGCACATCAGTTTTTTTCCATTGTAGTTAAGTATTATCATGAATCATTAAGTGGTCATAAAAATCGTGGCTGAAGAATATCTATAAACATCAAAGGGAAGGTTTGTTGATAATCTATTTTATCCCCAGACTTATCCCAAGATAACAGCTCTTTTTAGCAATCTTTTAGGAATTTGAGAATCACCTTTCAGATTCCTACTATGTATATCCTGGCTCATCCACCAATTTAGGAGTGCTTTTAAGTCAAAACAATTCTTAGTTCAGCGTTAAGTGAGTGAACAAACAAACAGATAAAAAACATTCCCTTGAAAATGACCATGCTCGACTATAAATGAGTGAAAGGGCAGCTTTCAGAAATCTCATCTAACCATAGTGCTCAAGACCCCTGGAAGAAAATCACAATATCTTTTGCTTCATGTAAGCCAATTATGTGGTTAAGCCCTAAATTATTTATACCCCTTGCAGATTCATGTTTAAAGTAGTCTGTTAATGTTAGCATGTTCCCAATTTGAATCTGATAGAGAATCTGCGGAGGGAGCTAAAGATTAGGGTGATGGCAGGTCGGCCTTCCATCCTCAAAGACTTGGAGCTCACCACCAGAGATAAAAAGTCAAAACACCAGTCCAGGTGACCTATCCAGGTTGTTCCCTGCCTCTCTTCCAATGACCACTGGAGATAGGCACCAGCCCCCCACAACTCTAAAAGGACAACAGGTATAGACAATCAATGGATGGATAGATTACCACGCAGACTGATGCATGCCCAGAGTGAAGCATGGGGGTGGATCAGTGATGGTTTGGGCTGCCATATCATGGCATTCCCTAGGCCCAATACTTGTGCTAGATGGGTGCGTCACTGCCAAGGACTACCGAACCATTCTTGAGGACCATGTGCATCCAATGGTTCAAACATTGTATCTTGAAGGCAGTGCCGTGTATCAGGATGACAATGCACCAATACACACAGCAAGACTGATGAAAGATTGGTTTGATGAACATGAAAGTGAAGTTGAACATCTCCCATGGCCTGCACAGTCACCAGATCTAAATATTATTGAGCCACTTTGGGGTGTTTTGGAGGAGCGAGTCAGGAAACATTTTCCTCCACCAGTATCACGTAGTGACCTGGCCACTATCCTTCAAGAAGAATGGCTTAAAATCCCTCTGACCACTGTGCAGGACTTGTATATGTCATTCCCAAGACGAATTTACGCTGTATTGGCCGCAAAAGGAGGCCCTACATCATATTAATAAATTATTGTGGTCTAAAACCAAGTGTTTCAGTTTCATGTTCCAACCCCTGTAATTTTACATCTTAATCTACCAGGGGTAAGAATAATTTCGGGCTTAACTGGATTGTGACCCCAAAATTACTTAATATATATTTTATTATTTTACATTAAGCATTCATGTACATACACATTCTGAAACTATACACTCTGAAACTTGTTTTTTCTTAATGGTGGTTAATCATTTTACTTTTACTTTCACATAAATGCTTCCCTTTCTGCTCTCGTGATTTAGTGGAAACACTATTGCAAAACTCAGAAAACCTCAAGGATGTTTTTTTAGACAGAAATATTTTTTTCTAGTAATCTTTTCGCTTGTTTCATTTTCTGTGAATTACATCGAACTGTTTCATTTCACAATGATTGCACTGCATGAAACTGAACCTGTGTCTGTTTACTTCACATTTCTGCCTTCAGGATGTTTGTCTTTTTGGGCTTGAAACACAAACAAATATCAGTCCTAAAACAGCCATAGTCAAAGGTTTCCACACCCATGTACCATATGGACACAGGTTAGTAAATATCCATGGAAAATCTATAAAATAAAGTGACAAAAACAAATATTTTAAAGAAACAGGTCAACAAAATAGAAAAAAAAAGTAATGAGGTGGAAATGTTAATCTGGTTCATAACTTAATAAAGACCAAAGAATAAAAATTGAAAGTCAATGACAGGATGTAGGCTGGTGAAGATAAGAAATAATTTCAGACTGCATGAGAGCACCAATAATTCTGATCTGACTTTTAAGCTTTAGACTAAAAGGTTTTCAACATTTCAGTAAAGTTATGTTTCTAAGGATGAACAAATCTGTCATAAAATTGTTTTCCAACCTATTGGTAACTTTCATTTTTAAAATATGTACAGAAAGTACACAAAGGGGTCTATGAAGGGCATAATTACCTTATTTAAAGGTATTTTATATAAGTACAATTGATGAATGCAATTAAATTATTTTGGTACACAAAGTGGAAAAAACTGTCTTTGTTGCTGGGTATCAAGCTGGCCCTAAGCATTGCATTTATGGCCCCTAAATCAGCAGATGCCCCCAATAGTTTTTGATTTCTCACACATAATAGATTTCAAAACTTCAGAGATGTTAGGCTATTTAAAAAAGGGCTTAATATTACTCTTAAATTTGGAAATTCTAAATAATTTGGAATGCAAAGAGGATGCAAAGAGGATTGGGCGGCGGACGAAGGTGGAGACCTCGGCGGCCCGATCCCCGGATGCTTAGGCTGGCTCTAGGGACATGGAATGTCACCTCGATGGGGGGGAAGGAGCCTGAGCTTGTACGGGAGCTTCTTTTTGGAGCCTCTTCTTGCATATCTTCCAAATTCTTAGTTATGGATTTGGTCAGCTGGTCTCTCAATGCAATTGATCAAATTTTCTCGAGGAGAAGACAGGGTGAAGGAGAGCCCAACTTGTCCGGACGGGACGTTTTTCTCTGGATACACAATGGACTCCTGGCAGAAGTGGAGGATTGTGTGTCTGTCAATAATGTCAGTCGAGGATGTGGAAGATATGTATATAATTGGATGTTTGATATCACGATTTCTGCTTTTTGGAGTCAGCGGTTACCTGGCATATTGAGAAATTCGGAGAATGTCAGCAGCTGTTCTGGCAATTGTGAGGCTGCCTGGCATGTATGATGGGATCTTCAGGGCGATCAGCACTTAGACTGAGATGTTACGTGAGCTGAATCGCAGACTGGATGTGATCCTTACACAGGATCGCAGTCAGGTTGCAGTTCCTGGACTCCTCGACTTGGCTGTTTGGATTCGCCTTTGAGAAGCACCAGCGAGACTCTCAAGGCTGACGGAAAATTAAGAGTCAGCCTAACCCATATAACTATTGTTTTTCTGAATCTGGCTCCCCAGCACGGCCTTGATGGCTGGCTATCTTCAACCTCTCCTCTCCTGGAAGTTATGTAAACATGACGCTCTGCGCCTTCTGCCCCCTCCCTTCCCTGAGGACATCTGTGGACCTGCTCAGAACTTTGTGGCCAGTTGATGAACATTCCAACGCACCATCAAGGACAATGGCCTCTGTGACAGTGCTTCATGGACTTACTTGCACACACTCACTTGCACACACACACATGCTCAAGATAAACATATGCACCCCCTCACACCACCTTCACCGTTCCCGGCATGATGTTGTTTTGTAAACTTGTTGCTTCTTTTTTGCAATCTCAAACTGTATCCTGCTAAGGATAAAGTGTGAAATATGATTTTTTCCCTCTACTTACCTAATGTGGCCTTTTTTCTCATCTAGCAAGGGCAGCGGCTGTGAGTGGGCAGCAAAGCCTCAGTGACCCGTCCACCCCTTGTCTTGTGTCATGATGTATGTTTGGATGGGTTGTACTGGAATTCAAATTTCCCCTCGGGGATCAATAAAGCATATTTGAATTGAATTGAATTTACCCTGGTGGATGAGAGGGTCGCATCTCTGCGCCTTCGGGTTGGGGAGAGGTCTCTGACTATAATTTCGGCCTACGGGCCGAGTGGTAGTGCGGAGTACCCGGCCTTCTTGGCGTCCCTGTCGGGGGTGCTGGATAGTGCCCCTCCCGGGGACTCCATTATTCTGCTGGGGGACTTCAACGCCAACGTGGGAAATGACAGTGACACCTGGAGAGGCGTGATCAGGAGGAATGGCCTCCCCGATCTGAATCCGAGCGGTGTTTTGTTATTGGACTTCTGTGCTAATCACGGATTGTCCATAATGAACACCATGTTCAAACATAAGGGTGTCCATCAGTGCACTTGGCACCAGGATACCCTAGGCAGGAGGTCAATGATCAACTTTGTTGTCGTATCATCAGACCTTCGGCCGCATGTTTTGGACACTCGGGTGAAGAGAGGGGCTGAGCTGTCCACTGATCACCACCTGGTAGTGAGTTGAATCCGCTGGGGGAGGAGAAAGCCGGACAGACTTGGCAGGCCCCAGCGCATAGTGAGGGTCTGCTGGGAACGTCTGGCGGACCCCTTGGCCAGGGATATATTCAACTCTCACCTCCGGGAGAGCTTTGACCAGATTCCGAGGGATGTTGGAGACAGAGTCCGAGTGGACCATGTTCTCCGCATCTATTGTTGATGCTGCCGCCCGTAGCTGCGGCCATAAGGTCTGCGGTGCCTGTCGCGGCAGGAATCCCCGAACCTGGTGGTGGACACCAGCAGTAAGGGACGCTGTCAAGCAAAGAAGGAGTCCTATCGGCTGTGGTTGGCTTGTGGGACTCCTGAGGCGGCTGATGGGTATCGTGGGGCCAAGCGTGCCGCGACCCAGGTGGTGGCAGAGGCAAAAACTCAGACCTGGGAGGAGTTTGGCGAGGCCATGCAAAAGGACTACCGGTTGGCCCCGAAGCGATTCTGGCAAACCGTCCGGTGCCTCGGGAGGGGGAAGCAGTGCTTCGCCAACACTGTTTACTGTGGGGGTGGGGAGCTGCTGACATCGACTGGGGACATTATCGGGCGGTGGAAGGAGTACTTCGAGGATCTCCTCAATACTCTGTTCCCTGGTGGAACTCAGGGTTGGACTCTTTCATCACCCGGGCTGAAGTCACCGAGGTGGTTAAAAAGCTCCGCAGTGGCGGGGCTTCTGGGGTGGATGAGATCCGCCCTGAGTACCTCAAGTCTTTGGATGTTGTGGGGCTGTCATGGTTGACACGCCTCTTCAACATTGCGTGGCGTACGGGGACAGTGCCTTTGGATTGGCAGACTGGGGTTGTGGTCCCCCTACATAAGAAGGGTGACCGGAGGGTTTGTTCCAACTACAGGAGGATCACACTCCTCAGCCTCCCTGGTAAGGCCTATGCCAGGGTATTGGAGAGGAGAGTCCGGACGATAATCGATCCCCGGCTTCAGGAGGAGCAGTGTGGTTTTCGTCCTGGCCGTGGAACACTGGACCAGCTATATACCCTCTACAGGGTACTCGAGGGTTCATGGGAGTTTGCCCAACCGGTCCACATGTGTTTTGTGGACCTGGAGAAAGCATTCAACTGTGTCCCTTGTGATGCCCTGTGGGGGGTGCTCAAGGAGTATGGAATCGGGGGCCCTTTACTAGGAGTTTGGTCCGCATTGCCGGCACTAAGTCGGACCTGTTCCCGGTGCATGTTGGATTCCGGCAGGGCTGCCCTTTGTCACCGGTCCTGTTCATAACTTTCTAGGTGCCGCCAAGGGCCGAAGGGGGTCTGGTTTGGGGACTAGAGGATTTCGTCTCTTCTTTTTGCAGATGACATGGTCCTGCTGGCCCCCTCTAGCCAAGACCTACAGCATGCTCTGGGGCGGTTCGCAGCCGAGTGTGAAGCGGCTGGGATGAAGATCAGCTCCTTCAAGTCCGAGGCCATTGTTCTCGACCGGAAAAGGGTGGCTTGTCCTCTTCAGGTTGGAGGGGAGTTCCTGCCTCAAGTGGAGGAGTTCAAGTATCTCGGGGTCTTGTTCACAAGTGAGGGAAGAATGGAGCGGGAGATCGACAGATGGATCAGTGCGGCTGCCACAGTAATGGGGGTGCTTTGCCGGTCCGTTGTGGTGAAGAGAGAGCTGAGCCGAAAAGCAAAGCTCTCGATTTACCGGTCGGTCTACGTTCCTACCCTCACCTATGGCCATAAACTTTGGGTCATGACCGAAAGAACGAGATCCCAGATACAAGCGGCTGAAATTAGCTTCCTCCGTAGGGTGGCTCGGCACTCCCTTAGAGATAGGGTGAGGAGCTCGGGCATCCGGGAGGGGCTCGGAGTAGAGCCGCTGCTCCTCCACATTGAGAGGAGCCAGTTGAGGTGGCTCGGGCATCTATACCAGATGCCCCCTGAACGCCTTCCTCGGGAGGTGTTCCAGGCACGTCCCACCGGGAGGAGGCCCAGGGGACGGCCCAGGACACGCTGGAGGGACTATGTCTCTCGGCTGGCCTAGGAACGCCTTGGGCTCCCCCCGGAGGAGCTGGAGGAGGTGTCTGGGAAGAGGGACGTCTGGGCGTCTCTGTTGAGTCTGCTTCCCCCATGACCCGGTCCCGGATAAAGCGGAAGACGACGAGTACGAGTAAATAATTTAGATTTTTTTTTTTTATTCACATTTATTCATAAGATAACCAACACACATATATTAGCTGTAATCATACACAGGAAAATATTCATTGTTCAACTGTTTTTTTAAACAGACATAACTTAATTGCTAAGTTATTCATTTCTGCTGCAGTCACATTTCATGCACATGGCAGCCTAATTTTAATCAATCAATATCTGACAATTTTCTGTGCACTTGAAAGCACATCCAGTTAAACAGGTTGCTCCTTCTGGAGTCTGATGAGTCTGCATTGAAAGTTAGTACATCACACAGAACTGCTAGATCAAATAAGTAGGTCAGAAAAAATCCCTTCTGTTATATAGTCAATGTCATTGTTGGCTTTTAAGTGAACCACAAACCAATAAACCTGCACAGCTGAAAAGAGATAATATTGGTGCTGTGGTGGCTGATGCTTGATGGGCAAACC